>NC_079205.1:52768656-53079844 GCF_026745355.1 Beta vulgaris subsp. vulgaris | reverse complement strand
TCATCACCAAATTTTAAGGTTTATTTTTTCAAAAATCATGCAATTACTTATCATGTCATTACGTCAATAATTTTTTCACACTTTACAAAAAGTTACGAAAAGTAACAACCTGGGGCATCGTCCGGGACACTCTCTAGTTTTTTTTTTAAAAAAAAACCAAACATCTAATTATCATTAAGAAACAAGGCGAACAATTCTTCTCTCAAAATTCTACTATTTATTTTATTTCTCTCTCTTGTTATCATTTTCACTAGGGTTGTCCTGTTTACCGAATTCGAACATGACCTGAAATAAGCGAGTTTGGATTGAGATTTTTGACCCATTTAAGTAAATGGGTTGACATGACTTACCCATTTAATTAAATGGGTTAGGTTAAGGTTGACATTTTCAACTCGAAATTAACCTGCTTTGACATGTTTTAACTCATTAAAAATATAAATTTTCTAAAAAGTTATGTTAAAGTTGGTGAAAATTTTAAAAATACTAATTGTAGAACAATTACTGAAAATAAAATCTAATCATGCATACTTTTATGTGAATTTATTGTTGAAAACGAATAAATTTTAATAAAAATTTAATAGTAATAAATATGTAAATGGATTAAACGGGTTATATGACTAAATCGTTTAATAAACAGGTCGGCTCAAGGTTGAGTTTTTCAACCCGCTTTTTAAACAGATTCGATTTAGATTAGGACATGTTCAACCTGTTTATTATTAACCCGAACCCAAACCCGACCCGACATGATATGTTAATCAACCCTACTTTTATCCCCTCCCCTCCTTCAATTTCCCTTGATTTCTAACTCCAACGTCATTCTCACCCTCTTTCCCTCCTTCTCACTTACTTTCTCTCCATCCCTTATATATTTTAAAATTGTAATTGACTCTCACTACTTGTTTGTGGCACCATCATTTTTTTAAAAGAACTCAAATGAAATACTTCTAATGTTCTTTTTCTATCTCACCCTCCCTTGTTTGTAACTTAATTTTTCTTTTGCAGATTTTAGAAAGACATTTTTGCACCATTGTTTCAATAGTAGATCTAATTCAATTTTCTCATTTACAACTATAGATATAGAGTTGGAAACATGAACTATATAAGCAACTAATAATACATTTATAGAACACATACATAAGATTAATTAACAAAAAGTATAACCCATGCGATATAAGACCTCTTATATGTGTCCTATTCCTATACAAAAAACAAAGAGAACCATGAAAGTAGCCCTCATCCACCATGACTATTGGCCTATTGCATAGCTGTTACATAACCATTTCATCTTAAGCCCCTAGAATACCCCTTCATTTTGAAAACAAAATTAGTCAATAATCTAGCAAAGTAGTAGTTACAATATAACAGACAACCCAAGTTCAAGTTATCAATAAAAATCCTAACCACGCACGGTAAAAACGAGCAATAGATTACCGGTATCAAAGCATACTAGATACAAACAATTTATGACTGTAACAGTGGCAAACTCATGGCACGGCGTTACCTCCATTCAATTGTCACTCGATGTAAATTTAGAACTCAGTAACACAACGACAAACAATGAAAACCTTTGGCAAATGCTAGGGACTATTCGAGCACAAGAGATTGATTGGTCATTATGTAAATTCCTAATGCTCTCATTTGTGTGTATATGCATTGATAAATTCCTAAAGATACAGAAAAGTAGATTTATATCTCATTATGTAAGTTGGACCATTGTCAAGTTAGCTTTTCACATCTCTGTATATGCATTGATGGGTCGAATCCTTCAATCAGGTAGCATTCAAATGGATATAAAAAGTTCCAAGAATCATATAGAATATTTGACAATACATTTTATAGCTGGCTAAAAGCTAATCCTTGTTTACCCATCCACACTTTTATTGAACTAAATTCAAATTCCTTAGGAATGTTCCTAAAAATAGCTGTATTTTCCCTATCATCTCCCACCTAAGAAATATTGGTAGAGTTTCTATGATATTGAGCACATATAACCTAACTGTATATCAAGAACTAATTAGAAAACATTCTTTTCTTTTCTTGGTAGATAGTGCAATGAAATAAAAGATTGACTGAAAGAGAAAGTTTATGGGAGGCCCATATCCTAAGAAATATAGGGACATAGTGTGAGAATATGGGATTAAGTTGGAGGGTTCACAGGACATAGCTTGGAATTTGGATGGGGTAAATTTTCCATTTCAAGTAACAAGAAACATCTTTTTTCGCATCCGAAAACAAGTATAGGAAACTTTTATGGACAGAGGATAAGATTTTTATTGGACTATTCAGAAATCAACTCAAAGGTAATACAATTAGGAATCACATACATAAAGCTAGATACAGACACATAAAAATCAGACTGATCTTTGATGCCTAACTCCTCAAATAGAACGCTTACTTGAATACTTGAAGCAAATGACGATAGGCTAACCAGTATGAAAAAGTGTCAGCAATAGTTGCAATTAAGAATTATCTTACTCAAGTCATTTCAAGAACTTGCTAAGAAGATCCTTAGATGAATCACTTAAGAACTTGCTAAGAAAATCCTTAGATGAACTTGCTAAGAGACTTTAACGAGCCGAGCTGAGCTTGGGGAAGCTCGGCAAGCTCCGAGAGCTCGTGAACGGACACGATTATATATACATAAATATGTTAACCTAGATATCACACAACAATAAGTTAATAGTTCTTTTCTTTAAAAGAAAACCTATAAAAATCAAATATTAAAAAGGAGAAACAAATTAAACATGTAAAAAACCAAGGGGCTATAATGAGTCATGTTTGTTCGTGAACAATTCGAGCTCGGTTCGTTTAACATTTGGCAAAGCTCGACTCGTACAAAGTTCGGCTCGTTAAGCTTCGAGCTCGAATAAACTTAAACGAACACAAGCCGAACAAACCACAATACGGGATCGACTCGGCTCGATCGATAAGTAGCCCTACATGAAACATATAAAAGATTTGGCCTCCTTCTTATAACATAAATTATTCACACTCAGAAATACAATAAATTTAAAACTCACTTTGACTTTTGCAATAAATTTGCCACACTCATAAATACTTACTTTTTAAAAAGCTCATATTTTTTGAAAATTTAATTTGAAATTTCTCAAACTAATACTAATGATATTATTAATAATTTTGAATAGACGGAAAAATACTCCATAGAACTTATGATGCAACCTCCCAACCCCAAAGACTCAACTCAATGCTAAGAATATAATCCCGACTATCAAACATACAAGGACAAGTCCATACATGATGCATCTAATTTTGGATTCCAGATCTGAAAAGAAAAATAAAACATCCCAAATTGGATTTCTTATAGATAGATAGTCACTCTGATTCGAAAACACTCACATGTCTAAAATTAAACACTAATCTCCAAATGTAACAAAGGATCTCAAGCAGAAAGAAGAGTAAAACTAATTATCATCACCTAATTAGAACACTAATACCTATCTTGTAAAGTTAGTTTCTCAAACCTGGTAATTAGAACACTAATAACTATCTTTAGTAGCCACCTATGCGAAATGTTGAAGAATCCTGTGTTTTTACTACAGAGGCAGTGTTCCAATTCTTTCTAGTTACCACATAACATTTTTATTAAATATTAGTAAAAAGAAAAGGTCAGGAGAGGTATCAGGATAGTGCAAAAGTCAAAGCGGAATAAGTATAAATAAAAAACGAAGGGAATAACATATAAGATCATTCAAAATTATATGAATACATTGAAAGATTTTCCTTCCTCATTAGATGAACTTTCAGTAATGCACCAACATAGTTTCTCTTCTAAGAAAATTCGAATTCAGAGAACACACAAGCATTCGGATAAAAATAGTAACAGAATAATTATGGAGAAAGAACTACAATCTGTTTGAAAAACCAAAACATCAAACACTATGAAGGTGGTAATTTATTTCTCTAGAACTGATATAGAATTACAGATCAACTATAAAAATACCTAAATGTAGTGTTCACTATTCAATATTCATTTCTACTTCATAAATAATTCTATGAGCTTGCATATCTCCTAGAATAGCTTGCTTCCAAGTAGGAGTCTGTAGGATTTGCGGTTTTTAACATTAAGAGTGCTATAGATAACAACATCGGGTGTTCTCTCTTCCTGAAACAAATCTTGGGATATGCTTGTTGTATCAGTCAGTCAGAAGCATTGCTGGATATTAGAGAAATCAAACAGTGGAGCCTAGTAAGTAAATAATAGTAACCTCTTCACAGTTAACCAACGACATCACAGCCACTTCATGATTCAATCAGAAGCAGTTTTTCGAATTTCCAGCCACAAAATTGAAGGAGAAAGATCAACAACATTCACCCTACTTTAATAACAGTTTGTACATATAACAGAGGACAATATCACAAGCCACTTCCATCTCCAAAAACAGTCATTGCTTCCCCAAGCTGTGCACTTTCGCATAGGCCTCAATCGATGAAGTGAGAGTGAAGATGGAGTTTCCTTGAAGTTTTTATGGGGAGACAATTGTTAAACGTGCATATAAAGTGGCAATATATAAAGAAAAGGCATCCTAGTAAAAACAAGGAAAAACTAAAAGGTACAGCAAGATACTACTCCAATGTAGTACTAGATTTAATTAGGCAATCAATAAGAGAACTACAGTTTACAACTTAGCATCTATTCGATTGATGAACTTCAGCACTTGGTCCTTTGACGAGTCACTTAAGTTATTAGAAGACAAAAGGTGAATAAATAATGAGAAAGTGTCAGCATCACCTTTGAATCCCTTGCTAACCATAAGATCACAATAGTAAAATGCATTTGACAAGTCATTGCTGAGAATATATCCTCTGATAATTGTATTATAAGTACGATCATTGGGTGAGCAACTGTCTTCCTCCATTCTCCTCAACAATTGGATAGCCTCATCCATGAGCCCTTTCTTGCATAAACCTTTAATCATTATATTATATGTTATCACATCAGGTTGTAAGCCCTTCAATACAAGATCTGAGAAGAATTTTGCAGCATCTTCAAGTTTCCCAGCCTCACACAAGCTGTCCATTAAGATACTGTATATGACAACAGTAGGCTTAATACCATTATTCTCCATTTCTTCAAGTAATGTCACTGCCTCATCAAGTAAAGCATTTTTGCATAAGCTATCAAGCAATGAAGCATATGTGACAACATTAGGAGTAATTCCATGACCTTGCATATCCTTGAACATCTGGCGTGCAAGGGAGAGTCTATTGGCTTTGCATAGTCCATCAACAAGAGTGGTATAGGTAACAACATTAGGTGTCACCCCTTTCTTAAGTATTTCATGGAACAAGTTGAGGGCCTTGTCCATGTTTCTAGCCTTGCAATATCCATTAATGATAGTGCTAAAACTTACAATATCAGGCTCACAACCATTCTTGGCCATCAAATCAAGTAGTTTTTCCGCATCCTCCATCTGACCACGCAAACAATAACCATCAAGTAGAGCATTGTAAGTTATGACATCTGGAATCTCACCTCTCTCAATCATGTAGTCTAGAATAGCTTGTGCTTCATCAACATTCCCATCTTTGCAAAACATGTCAACAAGCATGTTGAAGGTGGTAACATCTGGCGCTATGTCACACTCCAACATCTGAGCTAGCATATCTTTAGCCTCGACCTTGGAGCCGGAGTTGTAGAGACCTCTAATCAAGGTGTTATAAGTGACAACATTAGGTATGATGCCCTCACTTTTCATGGCAGTGAACAGGTCGAGGGCCTCTCTCAACAGCCTATCCTTACAAAGACTATCAATAATGGTGCTATATAAACAAGGTTAGGTTTGCAACAACCAGAATGCATCCTCTTAAGCAAGTGAAGGGCTGCAACATTATCACCAATCTGACAAAGGCCTTTGAAAATAGCACCATAGGTAACAATGTCGGGTTGGAAACCTAGCTTAACAATTTGATGGAGCAATTGAAGAGCTTGAGGAAGCTTATCACAGTTAATAAAGCCATTGATTAAGATGTTAAAGATAACACAATCACCATCAAAGGGTAACCAAGCTTAAGTCTTTTGGCGAGAAGAGAGAGGCCGAAATCGACACGGCCCAAATGACAGTAAGAATTGGCGAGAATACCAATAGAGTGCATATTGGGTCGAATACCTGACAATTCAAGGTTTCTGAGTAGAGAGATAAGGGTAGAGTGAGGTTGAAGGCGTTTCAATTTGGACATGGCAGTGAAGAGCTGATTGAAATAGATTATAGAAGGAAGAGGGCGCAAAGAGAGCATTTGATGGAAGAGAGAAAGGGGGAAATTGAGATTTGAAAACCCTAATTTGCAATGCTCTCTAACTGATTGGAGAAACAATTGACGATCTTGAATAAAAACATCAGATGCAGTGGAGTAATAATAGCGTGAATGAAAATGAAAAGAAGGAAAAGGAGTAATAAGAGTAGTACCACCATGAAAGAAGGCAGCAAAAGCTTCAGGAGTAGACTTGAACTTCATCTTCATCGTCATCTTCATCCCTGCTCTGTTTCTGGGTTGTAATTTCAGTAAAATGAACATATAATAGTTCCTAATCCAGATTCCAGAATAAGATAAAATGAGAGCCAAAAATTATCAAGATAAATTCGATTTCTCTTTGCTGGAGCTTAGTTCATGATTTTTTAACACTTCAACTGAATTTCATATTCCGTCAATTTAACTCAGTTTACTTAAATCTAGTTAAGTGCAAAAGGATAGAGTCTAAGTACTACACTTATGTCAAAAAAACAAGGACTACCTTAAAAATAAAATATTCAAAAATGAAACCATTATATTAATAATTTACTTAGTAATTTGAGAAAAAATAAGGTTGCAAAATAACAAAATATATAATGACAAATAATAGGATTACAAGATAATATTTTCATACAAAATCTAAACGACTCATTTTCATCTTTGCTTCTTTTTTTTTTTCTCTTATTTATATTGATGTTTTATATATGTATAATCTGACTTTGATTTTCAGGAAATTGTATTATATAAGATTTTTCCATTGAAGAAATGATTGTTAAAAATAATAGTAATATTTAGATTATTTATACTATATAAGATTTCTATATAATTATTAGGGTTAATTGGCTAGAACAGCACCACCATTGGCCTAAGTGCAAGAAACAACAGAACCTTAAACGGGTGCAAAGCGTAGCACCAACTTAAAGGTGGGGTGCAGAAAATAGCATAAATGACACCGGACAACGGAGATTCCACGGAGGTAGGGAATCTCCATTATTTTAATATTTTTGTTAATTCCCTCTTTTTTTTAGTATGTCACGTGCCTCCTTTTTTTTTTTCTTCCTTTCCATTTCTTTTTTGTTTCTCTCTCTTCTCCTCTTCTTCTTCTTCAGGCTATTTTATGCACCTTTCAACTTCTGGAATTCGCCATTTGAGACAAGGAAGACGAAGAGCAATTGAACCTCTTTGCACGAATCAGAATCTGAACTTCAACTTGGTAACTTTGCCTACATTGATTTTTTTTTTTATTTGGGTAATTTGTTGGTTTGTTGTAGTTTAAGTATGTGTTCTCAGCCTTCAATCCACTGACCTCCATTTTCAACCCTTGAATTTTCCTTTCGGCATCCGCTTTTGCTTCAATTCCATTTCTCAATCTCTTCGTTTCAGATTCCAGGGCATCATTAGTGGATACAAGATCTAGAATAACCTCATCAGTAGCACGTTGTCCATATGCTTTCTTATCAATCCACTCAAAGAATTCACAATCATCATCATATTACAAATCAAATTCAAATCAATCAAATTACATAAAAATGGTTAATATGGATTGATTTCAAAAATATTCAACCTAACTTGAACATCCATGGAACCGTCTGCCATGGTTCCCATTTCTCTTGCTCACAGTTTGCGCCATGGCTGGCAACCCATGGTGGCAGTAGACTTTCCCATGCCTTTCAACCATGATGAAGGTTGGTAGTTAAAGAAGAAGATAAGAGAGAGAATTGGGAATTTTTGTTAATTGAGATTTGGGAATTTAGGGTTTCTGATAATTGAGAAAAGGGGATTTAAAATAGAGTTGGCAGTTAAAGAAGAAGAGGGAAAAAAAGGAGGCACGTGATTTACTAAAAAAAAGGTGAGGGAATTAACAAAAATATTAAAAAAATGGAGATTCCCTAGCTCCGGTGGAATCTCCGTTGTCCGGCGTCATTTATGCTATTTTCTGCATCCCACCTTTGAGTTGGTGCTACGCTTTGCACCCGTTTAAGATTGTGCTGTTTCTTGCACTTAGGCCAAAGGTGGTGTTGTTCTAGCCAATTAACCCTAATTATTTTTAAAAAAAAATTGTAATGACTAGATAATTGTATTATAGAAGTGTTTTCTATTATAAAAATAGGCGGAAAATAAGTCGGCTCGGGTTTGGAGTCGGACGTTCGGATTTTAAGTGGGTCGGATTCGGAATTGGGTGTTCGGATTTTAAGTCGGAGCCGCATTTTCGGATTTGGGTGTCGGGGTCAAACTCATACCCATATTTAAAATCCGACTTCTTATAGAGTCGGAGTCGAATTATGCATAATCTGATCCAAGTACGACCCATTGTCATTCGTGTACTAAAGGCTCTGTTATTTTGGATTGAGGCAGTGAAAATTCAGTTCAATTTAGACAAATTCAGTTCAGTTTAGACGAATTCAATTCAGTTCAGTTTACTTAAATCTAATTAAGTGCAAAAGGACAGAGTCTAAGTATTACATTTATGTCAAAAAAACAAGAACTACCTTTAAAATAAAATTTCCAAAAATGAAACCATTATATCAATAATTTACTTTAGTAATTTGACAAAAATAAGGTTGCAAAATAAGAAAGTATATAATGACAAATAATAGGATTACAAGATAATATTTTCATACAAAATCTAAACCACTCATTTTCATCTTTGCTTTTTTTTCTCCCTCTTATGTATATTAATGTTTTATGTATGTATAATTTGACTTTGACTTTCAGGAAATTGTATTATATAAGATTTTCCATTGAAGAAATGATTGTTAAAAATAATAGTAATATTTAGATTATTTGTACTACATAAGATTTTCATATAATTATTTAAAAAATTGTAATGACTGGATTATTATATTATAGAAGATTTTTCTATTATAAAAATAGGCGGAAGATAAGTCGGATCGGATTTGGAGTCGGGCGTTAGAATTTTAAGTGGGTCGGATTCAGAGTCAGGTGTTCGTATTTTAAGTCGGGACCGGATTTTCGGATTCGAGTGTCGGGGTCAAACTCGATCCTATATTTAAAATACGACTTCTTATAGGGTCAAGTCGGATTCTGCATAACCCAATCCAAGTACGACCCGTTGCCATTCCTAAACGCCACCCGCATCTTGGATAATTATGTTCTGTGTGTATAGATTTCATTAAATTTTACGTCTAACTTTAGTTGTATTCGCTTCTCATTTGGATTTAGGTAAATGTCAGTTAATCAAGATAGCTTAAGTAATTTTTTTAAAATTTTATAGAATTTGCTGGATAATTATTGAATGCAACTGGACTTTCATGTTCCTTTTTTGATCACGTATAAGAAAAAAAACATCAATATATATAAAGCTTGTAATGTAAGTTTAATTCTCGCTTTTCGCTTTATTTGGTATAATTAATAAATGTGTGAGCTAAATATGTATAAAAGGAATTTCATACAAACAAATATAGAATATTTATCACAAATAGTCATAATTAACAACCTTTTTAAAACAGAATCATATTTAAACATTGAAAAACAATGTCGAACAACCATTATCTTTAAAATTTACTATTTCCTTATCACTTGTTATTATATATCTTCCTCAACTTCACCTACATTGTCAACCACCATAAGAAGCACTATAACACAGTTATTTAACATCATAGTCCTCCTAATCGAGCAGTTCTCTCCTAGTTTAATTTATTTACATGATTTTACTTGTTATGTAAGAGCAAATAATGCTTAGTTTATTTTCTTTGTTTTTAATATGGTACTATCTTTAGTGTGCAATTCTGTTTTAAATTAATGCAAATTTTCTCGTTGTAAAAAAAAAAAAATCACTTGCATTTTATCTTCACGACCATTTTCTCTCACCTCGACTCCTCACCTTTCCCCATTTGCTTCTTCTTCTTATATTTGTGTCCTTCCTCACTTGTCTACTTGTATATGCTATCACAATTTTTAAATAAAAAATCATTAAAAAAAGCTTAAATAAATGCGGTGTCACCCCTTCCCCATATTTATTGCTTGTTTTTTTTCCCTTCTAATTTTACATGTTGAACTTTTCTTTTAATTTTTCCCCACTTTACGTTAGAACTATTTTCTCCATTTTCCACTAAGAAACTGAATGAAACCAAAGCCTCATGTATGTTTTTAAATCATAGAATAAAAAGTAGAAGAAAACAATATTAACTTATGACCCTTGAACTTCAAAGCTTATGATGCATATTCAAAACTTGTTAGGCACCCAATTACTATATTAATGAATGCATTAAATTAAGCTGAATACATATACTTTTCTTCTCTCAGTGTATCCTTATTTTCTTGGGAAAGAATGATCTTACAAGTCAAAGTAGAATATTATCACAATCATGATGATTGATGTAAATTTTTTTTTAAAACCAACATCAAATTATTATTAAGAAACAAGGCGAATAATTCTCTTAAAATTCTACTATTTATTCTATTTCTCTCTTGTTATCCTTTTCTCTCCCCCCCCCCCCCCCCCTCAATTTCCCTTGATTTCTAACTCTAACATCACTCACCCTCTCTCTCTCCTTCTCACTTACTTTCTCCCCTCTCACTCATATATTTTAGAACTAGTATTATGACCCGTATATAATGCACGAGAGTATTTATTGTTTTATTACATATTTAAAGGAAGTCACATAATAACATTAACTTAAATTCCCATATTACACAAAATCATAAAACATAAAGTATGATTAATTGAGTGGTGATGAACAAAAATGACAAATAAAATTTTCAAATCAATTTATATGTTTGCGAACACTTCCTTGTAAACTACATTTGGCGTATTTGCATGCAAACAATGTTCTTCATCCAACAAAAGGATCTTGAGACCTTTTTTGCTTGTAAGGGCTTGTTCTCTTCGGCATAAAACAGCTGAACTGAACTGAACTGAACTGTACTGTACTGAACTGAACTGAACCGAACTGAACTGAACTGAACTGAATTGAACTGAATTGAATTGAATTGAATTGAATTGAATTGAATTGAATTGAATTGAATTGAATTGAATTGAATTGAATTGAATTGAATTGAATTGAATTGAATTGAATTGAATTGAATTGAATTGAATTGAATTGAATTGAATTGAATTAAACTGGATGTAATAAATATATAAATAATATTTAAACAATAATAATATGAATATTAAATAATAATTATAATGATAAGTAATAATAATGAATAATAATAGTAGTAGTATTTTGGATATTTTAAATGATAGTTACAAATAAATAATATTATTAATCATAAATTAATAATAATAATAATAATAATTAATAATAATAATATAAAAATATTTGATGATGATATATAATAACTAATTATTTATATTATTTGTATTAATATATTAATATTTGATGATGATATATAATAACAATAATATTTAAGAAGTAAATTAATATTACTTTTTTAATAATTAGATTTAATAATATAAAAATATTTAGTAATAAAAATAATGATTGGGTTGGACCGCGAAAATTACATCATAAACCGTCTTGACGCGATTTGATTGGTTTATGGGCTAAAAAAAGTTGGTTTATTTGTGCTTTGACCTAAACCATGTTCTTCCTAATAATAATAGTAATAATAATGAGTAAAGCTATAATAAACAAAATAATATATAGAAACAACAACAACAACAACAATAATATAATAATAATAATTAATAATAATAATTAATAATAAATAATAATATTAATAATAATACTTAATAGTAATGATATATATTTAAATAATAATAATAATAATAATAATGATGATGATGATGATAATAATAATGATAATAATAATAATAATAATAATAAGAGTAATTAGTAAAATAAATTATACCAACATAATAATAGTATTTAACAAAATGGTTATAAAAGAATGGAGCTGAGCTGAACTGAACTGAACTGATTGGAGCTGAACTGAACTGAACTGAACTTATTGGAGCTGAACTGAACTGAACTGAAAATAAGCTGGGGAGAACAGGCCCTAACTCTGGAAACGACAAACATAAAATTTTCCATGGCTGAAAACAGCTATCGAAAGATACAAGTCTACATGAGACAGAGTTTGTCCTTGACTTTTATTTTTGGTCATAGTAAAAAAAATCATTAATTAAATGAAATTGTCGTCTGTGAAATCTGATAGAAAATTTAGCGAAATCAGACGGGATTAGTGTCATTTTTCGGATAAATATTTTTTCTCCAACATTGCTTTCGAAAATAATAGTAACTTCCCGTGCATCGTGCATACTGCACTTGAAATGTTTTGTCTTATAAATTGAAAATTTTAAGAAGTTTGTCTTAAAGTCATGGTGGTGAATATTAACTTGTGATTTAAGATTTCATAATCATGTATTGAGATTATTTTAGAAACTGACTTATAACCCGTGTCTTTAGGCTGATGTAATTTAAGCCATGGTGGATCACATGACCCACCTATATTTTTTTAAAAAAAAGTTGATAGAAATAGTATTTGCTCTGTCTATTGCTTCCCATAGAGTCTAAGATAAAATCACAATTCGCACCACCAATAACACTCAGCCATACGACGGTTTCAGCAACCAGTACTTATGAAAGTCTTATTCTAACTTCTTGCACCACCGATGCATCATATTTGGCCACCCACTGGTAGCTGCCTACTTAGTCATGATTTTATATTTATACCCGTGCAACTACATGGGGATTTTTTTTATTTTTATAAATTTAAGATTTTATGTTATTTTCCCTAAAATCAGGGTGAAAATATTTAACTCGTTCATCTATCAAATAGATGATAGAAAAGTTAGTTAGGAATAAAAAAATAAGTATATACATAAATGTAAATTTTAATTTGCTATTAGACCTGTGCAAATTGTACGGGAAATTTTGTTTCATAAATTTAAGATTTTATGTTGTTTTCCCTAAATCATTGTAGAAATAGTATCTTGTGATTTAAATTTTATAATCATGTATTATTTACTTTGAAAATGGCTTATGACTCGTGTTTTTAGCAGTTGATATCATTGTGGATCACGTGACACATTATTAATCTTATAAAAGAAATTGATTGAATTTTTTCACTTATGGCCTACGACTTCATTTAAAGGATAGATTAGATCACACAATTTGACCATATCTCGTACTCAATCATTGAGCCACTTTTGTTCCCGCTACCTACAATCCCTCTCACCTCCATATCTTGCTACCTTGCACCACCATTGCATTAGGCCACCCATTGGACACCATTGTTTCTAATAATCTCCATTTACCTTTTTTCCATTCACTTTGCATACATTTTTTTTGTTGATCTTGTAATTTGTTGATGGATTTTTGTTAATTTGCAAGGAGGTAATGTATTCTATTGAGTTTTAATTAATAAAAATAGAAATGTTTATATTGGCGCGGTGAAGAACTTCAAGTTGTGGTACCAATATACCCATTGGCTTGAAATTAGCTAATATGTAGTTTTATATTTGAAAACTCGTTTTTTGAGTATCTTGTATTAGTTTGACTTTAATTTTATTATGGTTTTTTAAATGAAAACACATTTTTTTATGAATATGGTTTAAATCTCGAAAAATTGGATCGGAGTGTTACTTCTAGAGTGAAACTTTTTATGAAGTTTTCAATTCACGCATTGATTATTGATTGACATTTTGTTGTTGACGGTGGTGATTCACCAGTTGTAAAATCCTGGATCCGCGAGTAACTATGTTATACGATTTTGACTTATGACTTATTTCGAATAATAAGTATAATACTCGAGTAAATATGTTACTTCAAGTGCTCTCTCATATTATTTTCTTAATATATACTTGTTTAACTGATCACCTAATTAGCTCCTAACTTTATTTAGCTTAATTGTTGCCTATCTTTTCTCTTGTTGAGATTCAAAGAGTTCCCTAATAATATTGTTTAGCTGACATGTCATATATGTGGCAAATAAATCAAGCTGCATGAAAAATGTCCCTTTTTTTTGCAAAATTGCTCGTGATCACGTATCAACATATGATAGATCCTTATAAGTTTTAATTACGGTAAATGAATTATTCAGAAAATATAAGTTGTATTTTCAGAAATAAATATTGATATGTAAACCTCAACTCCTAAAACACATACATAAAATATATTATCTTACTGATTGTTTCTTTTTAGTCATTAAGCAATATGTCAATTATATCATGTATGCAAATTATTTACTTGATTGACAGAAGCTACATATAAGCAGGTTTTTTTTTTTTCATAATTTGGAACTTGGTTTTGATCAATAAACGAAGTTCAATCTATATGATGATACATCCTTCCTTGGCTTTGCTCATTATATCATATAGATTGAACTTCGTATATACATACTTCTAGAGTTGAATTCTCCCATAAAGTAGTACATTTTGATTTTCGAACATTATAGTAAAAATTTATTATTAACTAAAATGTTACGTCCCAATCATCATATAAATTACTCCATCCGTTTCCTAAAGATCTTCCCTCTTTCCGTTTAAGAGTGTTTCCAAAAGATCTTCCCTCTTTTGCTTTATTCCTTATTTGGCAAAATAAATTTCCTTATTTACCCTCTCATGTCACTATCATATGGTCCACCATTACATTATTAATTCAATTTTACTCCCTTTCTCTCTTCTACTTTAACCCCTTTATATTTGTTTATTTATCTTAACCCCTTTCTCTCTCCTATTTTACTCACACCATGCCCGCACAACTTGATTTTCCTTGGTAACTGTAGGAACATTAAGTGGGAAGATCTTTAGGAAACGGAGGGAGTATAACATAATTTTAGATAATATAAAATCCTTGGTACTAAAAAGGTAAGATCGCGTGTACAATAATATAATCAAAATTATTATTTTTGTTAGATTTAGTTTGTAATCACATAAGTAGGAAGTTATATGTTTTTCTAATACCTCATATGTATAAAGGCCAATTTATTATCAATTTTGCTCCTAATTTTAAAATATTATTATACTTTATTTATGAAAAAATGATAAATATCATACAATACCTCATTTAGTTTTACACATAATGTTGCAAGAAGAGAAACATTTATGGTTAATATGTCGAACCATTTATTAGATTTTCTAACACTATAGTTCAACCTATCTAATGAAAAAATACTGGCTTAACCCATTGCTTCATTAAGAGCTAAGGACTGAGGTTCAAATAAAATAATAAGTTGCACTATTACATGCACTCAATCTTAATCGAATTTATTTGAACAAAATTATCCGAATTGATTAGACCTTATTTTATGAGTACGTCGAACTTTATTTACTTATTTTTATTGAAGACTTTTTCTGAACTTATCCAGACTTATTAATTTTTATTAGATTTTATGTGAACTTATATGAATTTGACTGAAATTATTATTTTTTTTGTTTTTTAATAAGGAATAAAAAAAATAGAATGTTACCGTATCGTATTCTTCACATTTGGGATTCGAACATAGACTACGAATAGTTGTTGTTACATTTAGAATAAATATCGAAAATGGGTATAGAGAAAAAATTTAGGGAAAAGGAGAGAATCGAGAAAAGTAAGTGTGAAGTTCTTTCTAGGACACCCCAAGATGGAAAATGTTGAGTTGGATTTTAACAGGAACGAACTAAACTAACATGGCCATAACAATCCACACATGACAAAGGGAGGAAAAAAAAAATGAGCATTGGAGATAATATACTGATTGAACTCAGGCTACTGAGCTATTGTCAAAAGTTTGAAGTTGTTCTAGTATAGTAATGTACTGATGTGTGTCTATAATAAAGGGCACATTTTTTTTACAGGGGGTGATACATGAATTTGCATGAACCATATGCCTAATACTAAATATACAAAACCATATTGAGAGGTTCTCTCTCTACCTCACAAATAATTCTCTCTCTCTCTAAAACCCCACTCTAAATTTTCCCAGCCTAAAAATCCACTTATATTAATCAGTTAAAGATGAGTACGTAAAACATTCTTAGTGCTTCATCTATCTTCTTCATTCTGTATTCTTCCTGTCCAATCATCTATTCCGAAAATTATCTTAATCCTCATAGTTTGAAGTGTAAATTTGGGAGAGCATGCTAGAAAGGAAAACCTAAATGGAACAATCACAATCAACCTCCAACTTTGTAGTATGGCACAGAAAACAAGGGCCACTTATCAAAACTCCAATGGATCAGTTCAGTAACATTCCAATAGACATTTCCTTAGTAGTCGCGGGCAAGTTTCTCGATAAAAGGGAGTTTTCAGTTCGTCACATTCAGTCTTGGGTGGACTCATGGGTCACAAGAGGAAGGATAAAGGTAACAAAGGAAGGAGATCTTTTTTTCTTTCACTGTCGTGACATGCAAGATAGGTTTGACATTTTAGGCTTATATGATACTATGAACTTTAGAGGAGCGCTACTTGTTCTCAAACCATGGAAGCCATTGGATTCATTTAAATCCTTCAACTTCTCCGAATCAGCTATATGGGTGCGACTGGAAGGAATCCCTCTGGTATTCAACTCGAAATCCATAGCTAATGAATTATTTTCCCGTATAGGAAAAGTACTTCTTTTTGATGAAAATTCAGAACGTCCGGGAATAAAAAAATTCTTTAGGGCCCTGGTTTGGCTCAAGATCAAAGCTCCTCTAGTACCAGGGATGTACATCGAAGTCCAAGAAAATAGAACGTTATGGGTGGATCTTCGATATGAAGGAATTTTTGTATTCTGTAAGCGTTGCGGGAAGATTGGACATAAAAGCTCCTCATGTGACCAATCTTGGGAAAAAGTAAAGGAGAAAATTGAAGCCATAATAACAGGGGCGTGCAACCCGGAAGCTCCTATGATGTATGGTAATCCAAATGCATCTCTTTATACAAACAAGATCATAGGTTTGCCTCATACCCCTGAGTTCTTGACTACAATGGTCAAGTTAAATGAACCTAGAAAACCTCCCGATCAAATATCTTCAAGTAGCAGTTCAGGCAATGATGATGATGACGATGATCATAATCAGACAAGAGATGAAGAGATGCAAAATGCATCCTCAGATCAAGGCTCTTACTCGGACGGATTCAACAATGGTCATAGCCCGCTTTCCGGCCCGTCTAAGAGACCAAGGGATGAAGGTGCTCAAGGTAGGAATTTCGAAAAAGGTGGACCCAGCAATCAAGTTGAGTATGGGCTTAACCCGAGTAGCCCGAAAATCCGGTCCACAGTGAGCAAGAGAAGCAAGGGCAAAAATGTCATTTCAGTTTCTAAGCCTTCCTTCAAGAAAGCGAAAAAAATGAAAACCTAGAAGAGGGTGATAGCTGTGGGAGCCAGCATTGCATCATCAACCTCAGGGTGTCAGGCGGCGGAAAAAGCAATCCCTACAGGTTATTTCTATCATTCCACCCGGTTTCACAAATTAAAATCCTCATTTACCCATTTTCATATACCAGAGCACTTTCCCGAAATAATCTCTCACCCGGATCCTACCTTACCACTAAAAAGTCCTTCAATAAATACCCATCCCCTTTCTCTTTCCTCAACTGTACCTTTAACTAATCAGTTAACCCCACGTGATACATCAATAGAGAATATGGAATCAAATAACTCCTCTCCCACTCATCCAACTCATTCACTCAACCTCCAAATTTACCAATGTCTCCCCCTAACCAACAGCTTTATGAAAACATTCCCCCTTTTTTGGCACCTCCTGTCCCTTTTGAAGGGCAATTTGAAAATTTACAACAGCAGGAAGATTCGGTTTTTATTATAAATGATGATATGCGTGCTTCATGGGAATATTTATTTGGCTCTAGCAGTATGTCGTCGTACTTTAATCCGGATGATGCTCTAGCAATGGGGGGCCCACCGTTTAACTCCTTTCCTTTAAATGATCAGCTAGACTGGTCTGAATTTCACAATCTGTTTCCAGAGGATATCACTACCCACTCCCCACAGACTCCTCTCCAAATCCCAGGTTCACACTCATCTTTGCAAACTGGTTCATCAAGCTCATTTCACTCAGTATTCCCAGGGGTCCCAGCCACTGAATTTGCTGAATTGAGGATTTTTCCGACCTGGTCGCAAGTTACAAATACACTGGCTCAGAACATTTATGAAGATTCAACACTGGGTAAGCGCAAGTTTGGGGATCTACAAGACGTAGTGTGTGCGGTCGAGGGGAAAACAGAGGAGATGGAAGAAGTTTTGAAAAGGGCTCACGAAGAAAAAGTGAAGAAATTAAAGGTGTATGATTCATCTGAAGTTCCAGAAAAAATCAAAGAGGCAGGCCCTACGGATTTGTCTTCTCCACACTTAATGCCGAAGACCACACGGACAAGTGAAGGTCTCTTGGACCCGAGCCCATCAGAAGGTAAGTTTATCAAAGCTAAGCTTCCTTTTCAATTTGAAGAAGCAAGAGAAGCCTCCTTATGTGATGGTGGTCCAAAGAAAGTAACGGGCAAACCTCCAAGGCCCAAACATGTGATTGTCCAAGCTTTAGTTTGTGAGAAAAAGAGAAAATTCGAGGAGTTCGAACCATTGCTGGATGAATTTATCAATGAAGTCACACTGGATCTGCACAAATGGATTTCAGAAAAAAGGCAGGAAATTCTCAGAAAATTTAAGAAGTTCAAATACAGGGCTTTTTTTGGGGATGAAGGCTTGGAGACTGGGCCGAAACAGTCTCCAGAGGCACCATGAAAGTTCTTGCATGGAATGGTAGGGGTCTAAGATCAGCGGACTCCCCTACGATTCCGTTTTTGGGATGGTTAGTCCGCAAATGTTTACCTCAAATCCTTTTCCTATCGGAAACTAAATCGGATAGTAGTATAATTAACAAACTAGCTATGTACTTAGGCTTTCCTAATGTAGCCACCATAGATAGTATAAATAATGCAGGTGGCCTAGCTTTATTTTGGAGTAACGATGTAAATTTAGACTTAAAAGTTAGCTCTACTAACTATTTTGCCTGTAACATCAACGATCTAGTTGATGAGGATGTATATATATGGAATCTTATTTTGTTGTACGGATCGCCTTACTTAGATAATAGAGGGGAGGTTTGGGAGAGGATAGCTAATATATAAGTCGAAATCCTCTCGATAGTGTTATCATGGGAGACTTCAATCAAATTGAATTCCTCAACCAAAAGATGGGAGGTTCGGTGTACATCCCAGGCAGAGAGAATTTTTCGAAATGGAGGGATCAACTTGGACTTTCTGAAATTAATTTTCAAGGACAAAACTTCACCTGGTGCAATAATCGCTCGGAGCCAGAACGTGTTTATGAAAGATTGGATAGGGCTTATGCTACAGAAGATTGGCTGCATAGATACTCAGAAGCAAGGATATTGAATATGCCGATTCTTATCTCGGATCACAGCCCAATTCTTCTCATTTCCTCGCCAGTTTATTCAAAAAAGAAGTCACCAATTAAGATGGAATCCTGGTGTTTCGATTTCAAGGAAGTGGAGACTCTAATTTCCAATCACTGGAAAGTTTCATATAGTGGATCCCCGATGTACAAGGTAGCTCAGAAATGTCGAAGCGTTAGGTACAAGCTCTTTCAATGGTGCAAAAATTACAAATTCGAGAACAATATTAATTGGGAAGAATTTCTGTCTAAGTGTGGCGAGACTCAAGCTACTTGTCTATGAGTGGTGGAGGAAAATTGGACGAAGAAATCAAAGAAGAGAGTTTCGCAAATTGGAAGTTCAATTAAAGTTCTGGCAACAGAGAGCGAAGAGCAAATGGAAGGCATGGGAGGACACCAACTCCAAATGGTTCTTTCGAAAAGCGAAAAGACGTAAGCAGAAAAACGAGATCATGGTAATCAAAAATTCAGCAGGAAAATGGGTTTCATCAAAGCAGGACATCCAGGGGGAATTTCTTGGTTACTTTGCAAATATTTTTCAAGGATCACAACACACTCAGGAATACTGGGAAGAGTTGGACGGGATTAGGCATCTGGTTCCACAAATTGACATCATGCAAAGGGAAGATCTGATCAAGCCAGTTACAAGAGAAGAAGTCAGAAATGCAGTGTTCCAAATGGGAAGCCTGAAAGCCCCGGGGCCGGATGGCATTCCAGCCATTTTTTTACCAGAAGCACTGGTCAATTGTCGGAGAGGACATATGGAGAGCGGTATCCCATTTTTTTACCACTGGCTTTATTCTTCAAGAATGGAATCAGACAAATATCTGTTTAATTCCTAAGGTTGAGCGTCCGGAGCAAGCGTGTCAATTCAGACCCATTAGCCTGTGCAACGTAATCTACAAAATCATCTCGAAGATCATCGCCAACCGGCTAAAACCAATATTAAAGAGCATAGTGACCCCGTACCAGAACGCGTTCGTTCCAGGAAGGTTGATTTCAGACAACTGCCTCATTGCACATGAAGTTGTCAACCTAATCAAACAACGCAAAAAGGGTACGCATTTCTTAGCCGCTCTCAAGATTGACATGTTTAAAGCATATGACAAAGTGGATTGGGACTTCCTATTTTGGTTATTGACGCAAATGGGTTTCCCGCCATTTTGTCGACAATGGATTATGCAATGTGTTACCACTGTCTCCTATTCCATCCTTGTAAATGGTGAGCCTACTACAAGATTCAAACCATTGTGCGGATTACGGCAGGGTGACCCTCTTTCCTCTTACCTGTTTATTTTGATAATGGATATTTTGTCTAGATTGTTGCTAGATGGAGTTAGCAATGGTTCATTTCAAGGAATCAAGCTTTCTCGATCTAGCCCGATTTTGTCTCACCTTTTTTTCGCAGACGATTCTTTAATTTTCTTCAAAGCCACCCCCGAAGCTTGTGCAGGTGTGAAAGATATTCTTGCTCGGTTTAGCAGATTGTCGGGAGAAGTAATCAATTACAACAAGTCCCATATCATGTTTAGCCCAAACACACCCCTCAGGTTTAAGAGATTCATGAGAAGTATTGTCGGCACCCCCTCTGAAGAGTCTTTAGGGAAATACTTAGGATGTAATATTGAAGTGGATGGTAGAAGTTCTAGAAAATTTCAACCATTGGTAGAGAAAGTAGAGAGGAAGGTTTCCAGCTGGCATCATCTCACTTTGTCACATGCGGGAAGGGTCATATACATTAATAGCATCCTCTACATGCTAAGTCTGAACATTCTAAGTGTTTTCCTCATTCCTAAGACCACGGTCGATAAGATAAATGCGATTTTTGCTAGATTCCTTTGGGCCAATCCCAACTCTCCATCGCCAATATTCTGGAAGAGCAGGAAAATCATCGAACTGCCGAAAGGAGGAGGAGGGTTAGGGATAAGGAATGTCCACCTTTTCAACAAAGCACTGCTAACGAAACAAGCAATCAGAATCCATAATTCACGTCAGTCTCTGATCTCACAGGTCCTCTTAGCCAAATATAAAGCATCTCCAGTAGATATTGTTTTACGGAACAAAAAAATGGGCAGAGTATCTTGGGGATTGAGAGGACTCTGTAAGGCGGTTCAGGATTGTCGCGCGGGTTTCACAAGTCAAATTGGTGATGGATCAAATACAGACATCGAAGGTGATAAATGGATTAGGGAAGGCCCAGTCATAGTGAAATCTGGGATTAATCTAGCTCACATGGGAATTAGACAGGTGAAGGATCTTCTGAACACACAACAAAAAACATGGAATTCTTCGCTAATCTGGAAATGTTTCAACTCTGACACTGCCATGAAGATATTAGCCACTCATATACCGGCAGAAGACCTGCATGACAGATTTGTTTGGAGCGAATCAAAATCGGGTGTACCCAAGGTCAAGGATATTTATGCATTCTATCTGACCGACAAAGGAGAATTGAATATCACGCAGGAAAACAGACAATTCTGGAACAAACTTTGGGCCTCCGATCTCATACCAAAATGGAAGTTCTTCACATGGAGACTACTGAATAAGGCTCTGGCTACTAGCTCCAATCTCCTAAAAAGAAACATTCTGATACAAGAGATGTGCTTTCTATGTAAGCAATATAAAGAGAATGAGAGTCACTTATTCAGAGATTGTAATATATCAAGGCGTGTATGGGCAAGCTCGCTTTTGGGAATAAGAATATGCCCCATGACAGTCATATCTGTTGAAGAATGGATTAAGAACTTTCTCAAGCTATTCTGGAACGAGGATGGCGTCAAGTCAACACGGGTATCAGAGTTCATAGCAGCACTATGGGCTATATGGATTCATAGGAATAACGTCGTCTTCAGGAGTGAAGAGGTGAATCCGATCGCAATTATGAACTTAAGAATAGCTCTTCTCAAGGAGATTAGAGAGAGTAACAGATTCCGGGATAGAAACAACCCTCTCTCTCACACCGATAACTCAAGTTTGGATAGATGTCACGACTCTCAGCTTAGTTCTTCTACTGACGAATGTATAGTTAAGGTTGATGGAGCTTGGAAGAGGCATAAGCAAAAGCATCCACGAGCGGGAATTGGATGGTCAGCCCTCTTGGACAATTCCAAAATTTTTGAAGGAAATGATGCAGTAATCTCTTTGTCTTCCCTACAAACGGAAGCTCATGCAGTTCTCCGAGGGTTACGTGAAGCATACGCTCATGGTGTTAACCGAGTTCGCATTTACTCAGATAACAGAGTTCTCGTACAAGCCCTTCACAAACGTCAATACCCTTTCGAAGTTGCATCTATCGCACATGATATACAGGCTTTGCGTAGTAAATTTTTGTTTTGTAATATCCATTATGTAGGTAGAGATGTAGTGGCCCCTGCTTATGCATTAGCTACAGCAGCCAGATTAGGTAGTCTCATATAACTTAAATATGTTTGTACTTGTTGTCAAAAAAAAAAAAAAAAAAAAAAAAAAAATACAAAACCATAATAGCAGAAATAATTGTGGTCACACAATAGCAACAAAGATATGTAGCCCTATACTACGGGGTTACAGATCCTACTGGGTCTCTGGCTCTCTGTAAATCCTGAATGCCCAGGGATCAAGGGTTGAAATCATCACATTCCTTTGGGAGAGGATAGCAGATATCCTAACAAGAGAAATGGCAGAGTTCATCATTTTCTTCAGACATGATCCTTAATTGCTTCACTGCACAATCCCCAGTATCACTAGATATTAAGACAGAGGAAGTACGCACTCGTATGTTCAGACACGCACATGCACACAACTTTCCTAGCATCTTAATAGACACACACATACAGGCAGCATCCCCAGCATGGCAGCATCTATTACACTAAGAGGGTAAAAGAAGATTATGTATTCATTTACACACACAAAGACACATGCGCACAATACCAAATATTCAAGGAAGGCAAAATCAGCTTCATTATCCAGTTGCTCGATTTTCAAAGTTGGAAGGACTCAGGTTAAACACGCACATGAAGTGGCAAGAAGCCGAAAACTACAAAATATATCTTCTTGCTTTTAGTAAAAATCTGTAATTTCTTATAGTTTAGCATGTGTCCCAAAGAAAGACACTTTTAGACACTGGAACATTAAAGATTACAAGAAGTCACATAAAAATTACACTTTTCTGCTACTTTTACCCTAATTTTTCGCATAGAATGGCCCCTATAATTTTCCATACCCTATATAAAACTATGGAGGAAACAGACAACCATTCATATTTCCAATTTATGTTACAGATATAGAACGCCAAGTAAAACCAATATTCACTTATGCATTCAGGTCTATTATGCTACAGCTCCTTTCCATATTAAACTAAGATGGACTTTCAATTATACCATGAAATAAGAAAAACAATATAATCACACTCATTCAAATGTCCAACAAAAGAATGTAAAAAGACATAAATTTCTACTAGTTGTCATGGTAAAGAGGTATTGGATGCAAGTAAAGAAGAAAAAGATTCTTCAGAGAAAGAAAAAAGGGGGTGGAATTAGCCAGTGACAAATATAGATGCTTAAAGTTCCAATAGTAATTCATTACCCGCTTCAAAATAGACAACCACCAGGAAATCAGGAATCCAGTTCATGAATCCAGATCAAGAAGCTTATAGGTTTCGGGAAGATCGAATAGCAGCCACATGCTAAGCTATCTGTAGCACATATATAGCAATGCACCTCCCAAGCTCTTGCAATACGCATCTTCACGAGCTAATAAGCATTGCAGGACATAGATTTAATTGCGGACAAATAATGAATATAATGCAATTAGCCAGTGACAAAGCTCTTGAATTTCACGCTTAAACTACTTGCTCCTTACAATTAAAGCTGATGTTCTAGTAACAAGAAAGAGAGTCTCCAAAAGGACAGCCAACAAGAGAAAAGTACTAAGGTTGAAATCTGCTCGATGAAGCTTCGGAGCATTAAGATTACCATGTTGATAGAAGATTTTGAAAAGAGAAATTGCTTCTGGTGCCCTTATTCCTCCAGAGCATTTTAAACCAGTTATGCCAGCATTATTTGATTGTACGCAGCTGGTTTCATGCAATGAAAGAATTGGACCACATCCCCCAAACTTATCATTGGTACATCCATAGTAAAATTCCTTCAAACCAAAATCTGATAAGGCGCTTGCACACATTATGCATGGCTCACATGTAACAAAAAGGGTGCACTCTGAAATCCTTTTCACAACTTCAGATTGTGAAAGTCCATCTCTGTGCCATTTATGTAAAAGGCCATCAATAGCTGTCCATCTCTGTGCCATTTATCTAGAAGGCCATCAATAGCTTCCATCTATGCATGCTTAGTAGAATTACGTGTCTCATTAGAACGATGGCTACCTGATGCAATCACCTTCCTGTTCTCGACGATTACACAACTAACTGGCACTTCAAGTCTGTGAAGAGCAGCTTTTGCTTCCTGTATTGCCAGCTCCATAAATGCATCAGAATTGAGAGAATCTTCAGACTCAACCAAACCCATCAGGAAGAGGTGCTTTAAGATTAAAATCTGACAGCTTTAACTCCAAAAAGACAGATAAATTTAAGAAAGAGCCCCTTTGATTAAGAAGCAGAGTAACAGACGACAATAGGCCAACCAGTACGAAAAAGTGTAAGTAATAGTTGCAATTTGGAATCATATTACCCACATCATTTCAAGAACTCCCTAAGAAGATCCTTAGATGAATCATTTAAGTTACCAGACGACAATAGGCCAACCAGTAACGAGAAAGTGTCAGCATCACCTTTGAGTCCCTTGCTAACCATAAGATCACAATAGTACAATGCATTTGATGAGTCATTATTGAGAATATATCCTCTGATAATCGTATTATAAGTACCATCATCTGGTGAGCAACTGTTTTCCCCCATTTTCCTCAACAATTGGATAGCCTCATCCATGAGCCCTTTCTTGCATAAACCTTTAATCATTATATAATGTTTTAGAATCAGGTTGCAGGCCCTTGAACGCAAGATCAGATAAAAAATTTGCTGCATCTTCAAGTTGCCCAGCCTCACACAAACTATCCATTAGGATATTATAGATGACAACATTAGGCTTAACACGATTATCCTCCATTTCTTCAAGTAACGCCACTGCCTCATCAAGTAGCGCGTTTTTGCATAAGCTATCAAGCAATGAACCATATGTGACAACATTAGGAGTAATTCCATGCCCTTGCATATCCTTGAACATCTGGCGTGCAAGTGGGAGTCTATTGACTTTGCATAGTCCATCAATAAGAGTGGTATAGGTAACAACATTAGGTGTCACCCCATTCTGAAGTATTTCTTGGAACAAGTGTAGGGCCTTGTCAATGGTTCTTGCCTTGCAGTATCCATTAATGATAGTGTTGAAACTTACGATATTAGGCTCACAACCATTCTTGGCCATCAAATCAAGTAATTTTTCTGCATCCTCCATCTGACCACGCAAACAATAACCATCCAGTAAAGCACTGTAAGTTATAACATCTGGAATCTCACCTCTCTCAATCATGTAGTCTAGAATAGCTTGTGCTTCATCAACATTCCCATCTTTGCAAAACATGTCAACAAGCATGCTGAAGGTGATAACACTTGGTGCTATGTTACACTCCAACATCTGAGCTAGCATATCTTTAGCCTCGACCTTGGAGCCGGAGTTGTAGAGACCTCTAATCAAGGAGGTATAAGTGACAACGTCAGGTTTAATGCCCTCACTTTTCATGGCAGTGAACAGGTCGAGGGCCTCTTTCAAAAGCCTATCCTTACAAAGACTATCAATAATGGTGCTATAGATGACAAGATTAGGCTTACAAATACCACATTGCATCTTCTTAAGCAAGTGAAGGGCAGCAGCATTGTCACCAATCCGACAAAGGCCTTTGAAAATAGCACCATAGGTAACAATGTTGGGTTGGAAACCTAGCTTAACAATTTGATCTAGCAATTGAAGAGCTTGAGGAAGCTTATCACAGTGGATAAAGCCATTGATTAAAGTAGTAAAGATAACACAATCACGATCAAAGGGGTAACCAAGCTTAAGTCTTTTGGCGAGAAGAGAGAAGCCGAAATCAACACGGCCCAAATGGCAGTAACAATTGGTGAGAATACCCAATGTATGCATATCGGGTGGAATACCAGAGAATTCAAGGTCCCTGAGGAGAGAGATGATGATGGAATGAGGTTGAAGGTGTTTCAATTTGGAAATGGCAGTGAAGAGCTGATTGAAATAGATAATAGAAGGAAGAGGGCGCAAAGAGAGTATTTGATGGAAGAGAGAAAGGGGGAAATTGAGATTTGAAAACCCTAATTTACAGTGTTCTCTAACTGAATGGAGAAACAACTGACGATCTTGAATAACAGCATCAGTTGCAATGGAGTAATGGTTGCATGAATGAAAATGAAAATGAAAATGAAAGAAGGCTTCAGGAGTAGACTTGAACTTCATCTTCATCGTCATCTTCATCCCTGCTCTGTTTCTGGGTTGTAATCTCAATAAATTGAACATATAGAAGTTCATAATCCAGATTCCAGAATAAGATAAAATGAGAGCCAAAAATATCAAGTTAAATTCGATCTCTCTTTGCTGGAGCTTCGTTCATGATTTTGTAACACTTCTCCTGATTGCAATTTCATATTTCGTAGGCGTGTATTTTTTTTTTTTTCTTTTCGACTGGATTAATAGGCGTGTATTTTATTTTAGACAAATTCAATTCAGTTCAGGTTTATTAAGTTTAGTTCACTTTTTTCTTTCACAATTTTCAATTATTTTAGTTTAGGTTGATTTAGAACAGTTCAGTTCAGGTTTATTTAGTTCAATTTTGTTCAATTCAGAAAAATTCTCTTTAGTTCAGTTGAGTCCAAAAGAACAAAGTCTAAGTACTACATTTCATGTCAAAAAACAAGTACTACCTTTAAAATAAAATTTCCAAAAATGAAACCATTACATTAATTTTTTTTTTTTTGAGGGGGGAAACCATTACATTAATAATTACTTAGTAATTTGAGAAAAAATAAGGTTGTAAAATAACAAAATATATAATGACAAAGAATAGGATTACAAGATAATATTTTCATACAAAATCTAAACGACTCATTTTCATCTTTGCCTTTTTTTCCTATTCATATTAATGTATTGTGTATGTATAATCTGACTTTGACTTTCAGAAAATTTTATTATATAAGATTATTCCATTAAAGAAATGATTGTTAAAAATAATAGTAATATTTAGATTATTTGTACTCTATAAGATTTTCATATAATTATTAAAAAAGATAGTAATGACTGGATTATTGTATTATAGAAGATTTTTCTATTATAAAAATAGGCGAAAAATAAGTTGGATCAGGTTTGGAGTCGGACGTTTGGATTTTAAGTGGGTCGGATTCAGAGTCGGTGTTCGGATTTTTTGTCGGGCCAGAGTCAGGTTTTCGGAATTGGGTGTCGGTGTCAAACTCGGACCCATATTTAAAATCCGACTTTTTATAGGGTCGGAGTCGGATTATGCATAATTCTATCCGACCCGTTGCCATTCCTAAACACCACCCACATTTTGGATAATTCTATTTTGTGTAGATAGATTTCATCAAATTTTACGTTTAACTTTAGTTGTATTAGCTTCTCATTTGGATTTAGCTAAATGTCAGTTAATTAAGATAGCTTAAGTAATTTTAAAAAAAAAATTATATAATTTGCTGGAGAATTGAATGCAACTAGACTTTATTTGATATTAATAAATGTTTGAGCTAAATATCCATAAAAGGAATTTCATACAAACATATATAGAATTAACAACTTTTTAAAAGAGAATCATATTTAAACAAGGATAAATCGCATCTTACCACCTAGACTTTTCACGTTTTTAGAAACTCCCACCTTAATGAATTTTTTTTATAAATTTCCACCTACCATTTTCAATTTTATTAAAAACTCCCACCACTTAAACAATAAAAACAATGTCGAACAACCATTATCGTTAAAATTTACTATTTCCTTATTTTATATATACTAGGTTTGGGCAGCGCGCGCATGGCTAGGAGTAGCTACATTGGCATCAATGTCAGTCAACTGGCTTACTATAATTTGTTGTTGGTATATAAATTGTCAAATATATGTCACGAGAAGCAATTTTTTTTTTCTTCCGATAACTTTCTTTTCTTTATCTAGTAATATATATTGCTACTTTTTGTTTTATCCAAGAAAATTTTATATCCCACTCACATATTTCACCCCATATAGCCATATCTCCCATATTATTCCTCTATTTTGCTAGTGAATCTTCTTTAGACTATCAAAGTGAAAAATTATTATATTTAGAATCTCTTTATATATAATACCAAATTTTTTGAAAAATATAATACCAAAATATAATTCTACGTTTGAAAAAATGTTTGTGCATAAACATTCTTATCATCATCATTTAGCTCTAAGCATTGACAACCTTCAATACACACTTGTAATAGAAAAGGAAAAGGTTTTTATATCATTTTTTTGTATTTTAATTTGGATAGAAACATATTGCTCATAACATCTAAAAAAACATCACAATTTATAAGCGTTAAAAAGGTGGATTTCGAATCTAAATAATTACTTAATAACTTCATTAGTAATATTATACAAGATTAAGTCAAAAAGAATGTGTGAAATGTTGACTTAATAAGCTTAGTTGTCTATCTCCTTCAATGGCTTCACATGCACCAAGTCTCTCAAAGGACTTCTTTTACTTGGTACCTCTAGCAGAGAATGCTCCCTCAATTATGACTTCCATATATATTATCCTGTTGCCTCAACAATTTTCTAGCTGAAAAGAGGGTGACCAAAAGGAGGACACTGATACATGAATTCCACAATAACTGTGAGTTTGCAAGCTCACGTAGAACCAACATTATTAAGAACATCCGCTTATAATCCATGTTTCTTCGAGTTTTCATCCATTAGTTCAGATTGGGTGGTTAGGTTATCCACGATTTCGGGTGAACTTGCCAGCTCTTCACCATCTAGTTATGGTCCTTTTAATTAAAATTTGCTTTCATAGTTAAAAATAAATAAAATTACAAAAAAAAATTAAAATTTGCTTTCATAGTTAAAAATAAATAAAAATTACAAAGTTTTGATATAACGGTTAATGTCGAACAAACTGCTATTCGTTTGTAAAATTAAATTTGTGTCCAACAAAAATTGTATTTATACACAAAAAAGAAAAAACGCATTATTTTTCCTTTATCAAAATATGTGAAATGTTACATCATCTCCAAGAAAAAAAATATGAGCTCTAGAGTAATAAGGACCTCTAGATCCAAATATATAAAGACACTATCTGATTTTAAGAACTGAATGAGATTTTGCTTTTATGCCAAATTCATCATATCATACAAAACTCAAAAATTACATCCAATGTACACGTTTGTTGATCACAGTTCTAAGACTTGGCTAAAGAATGTTGTAAGTAGTACACAATGAACTTAAGAAGCCCTTTTTATCACAAGATACAACACACATCATTTCAACTGTTCATGGATGCCTAGGCCATTTGCTGGAAGTGCAATTTTGTTTGGTGGTACATACGAAATTAAGATAAGTTCTGACCTAAGCTTGTCAATTTTATTAGCACTGGTAACTGAAGCACTGTGATGACCATTTGTATGTTCCTCGCCAGTTTCAGAACTAATAATATTTCCCGGTAGAGATTCGGAAATTGCAATGAGCGATTACCTAGCCAGATCCAAAGAAACTTTCTTGCCAAGTGATGAGTTTTCAGCCATACACTCTGCTATTCTTCCTGAATATAACATACAAGGTGTGATTTGTTAGGTATAACTCTAATTTAATAGAGATTGGAGATTCTTTAGATTAACATAGATCAAGCACAAAAAATTTCAGGAAACAATAATAACTATAGTGACAACCAAGTATTAGTCACATGGGGGTCAAGAAACAATAGTAGTAAAGGGGATAACGCAAATCATACTGAAACAATCTACAACATAATTGTATACCCGGCTCTGAAAAAAACAAACTTAACACAAAACTTCTTGAACATTTAATTTAGACACTAAGTCAACACTAAAAGACTTAAACAACTCAATTGAGATCATCAACACCCCCAGATGAAAAAAAGTAAAAATTCAATCAATACCTCAACAATCAAGATGTAGAAGAGAAGAAGCAACCTAATACATAAGTACCAAAAAAAAAAAAAAACCAGAAACTGAAATTTATCAAAATCATGGTCCATTCTTTCAATTCGAATTAGAGCAAAGTCTTTGAAAAGGTAAAAGAACAAAAATTTGAACGAAAGAATCAAGAACTCATATGAAATCAGGGTTTCATATGGGAAACAAGCAACAAAAAATGCAAAACAACAAACGTCAAAAACAGCAGATTCTAATACTTAAAAAGGAGCAAAATTCACTTTTGGCAATCAAGTTTGTAAGAACATTATGACTGAATTACCTTGGTACACCAGGTCTACTGACCATGCTGGTTGTAATACCATGGATAAACGCATTTGGGACAGCACGTCCAGGATTAATTAGAGTGTGGAAGGTGCTATTTTCACCACCGTGAATATCCTGAAGCACAATCTCAATGATTCTCTCATCTCTCCTAAGACCAGTCGTCTCCAGATCAAAGACAATAAAAGTTGCAAGGCTGGTCAAATCCATTCTCAGCTATCAGTTGTCTAATACCTGGACATTGAACTTGTGGAGAATTGCTACCATCTATGATTAAGTTTGTGCTTGTCGTCGCAATTACTTTATTTGGTAAGTCATGCCTCACATTGGCCGCATTACTTAAGGGCTTTTTACCTTTTCCTTCCACTCCTGTGGTTAGGGGTCTTCGACTCCAACTTCCACTGCTTTTTTCACGCCCACCAATACTGGAACTTATGAGCATAAAGTTGTACCCCAATTACATGTTGGATGAATGGCATCAAAGCCTTGAAACCATGTATTAACCAAAGAGTGAACCTTGAACCTAGGAAATCGTAAGACTGAGAAGCACATGGGGGCAGTTCTCATCTGAACATTAAAGAATGAGGAAAACAAAAAAACCAACAAAGCAAGGAATTTTGCATCAGGAGCGGATAGCTCAGACCTGATGACAACAATTTCAGAGTATAGTGAATAATTGTTGTATGAATTTAAAAGGATATGCAGCTTGCACAAATTACAATTCACCATCATAAGTTAGCAAAACATTATTAGGCTCCAGCCTCCAGCATAGAGTTTCCTTCCACACACAGCTAAGCGTATATTTAAAATATGTGTACAAGGGTGAAAAGTGAAAACAAACAAATTAAGCTCCCTCCCCTATTTAATGGTATGCCCCTAAAACCAAACGAAATTCTAATATATAGTTAATTAAACCCAAAATATAGAATAACAAGTAGATGGACATAGAGAATCACGTAGGAGCCCAATGGTTGGAGCTCCCACCTCCCCACCTCATGGTCGGGAGTTCGACTCACATTAAACCCAAATTTGGGATGTTTGTGTGGATATTTGCTTGTGGGTATAAATCCCCACTTTCTAGTCTCTGGAAGTTTCATGATCCCCTTGTTACCCCCTAACTCATGAGGGCTGGCCTACTTGGTCACTTAATTACCGAATCAAAAAAAAAAGTAGATGAACATAATTGGACTAAAGAGAAATGACACAGTAAGTCTATCACTCTATCAGTACTTCGCAGAAGATTGCTTGGTCAAAGTTTTAAAACCAAGGGACATGATGCCAACAACTAAAATACCTATGGTAGTAAATCCAAAGTAGGAAACCATGATCCCAAGTAATTAATCCACGGACATAGACTCAGCTTCCAATTTATGAAATTTACTTGTCTTTTACCATCCAGGCCAGTAAATGATCCTCTTTAATGTCTTTTGTTCAGTAACACAAGCAATCTTTTTTTGATGTCATTTATTAAATCGATCTGGTATCTGATAATAACAATGTAAGCAACAGAAAGAGGGAGCATCCTTCCAAAAAAACTGGGACATAGTGGAAACGGATGTTTACAACAGTGTACACTCCTTCCTTACCTCAGGGTACATCCTTCGTGAGCAAAATAAAACTTTCATCACGCTAATTCCAAAGAAGGACAGACCTCAAGAAACAAAGGACTTCAGACCAATCAGTCTGTGCAACTCCTCTTACAAAATCATCTCAAAGACTTTGGTTAACAGATTGAAAGGAATCATGGGAGACATAGTAGACAAATACCAGAATGCCTTCGTTCCTGGAAGACAAATGTCAGATAACTGCTTTATCTCCCATGAGATCACCAGTTGGGTTAGGAAAAAGAAAAAAGGAAATAGTTTTGCTGGTATTCTGAAAGTTGACTTAAGCAAAGCTTACGATCGAATCAAATGGGACTTTGTAGAAGCTCTTCTAAGAAATATGCATTTTCCAGAGAGATGGGTTAATTGGATTATGCAATGCATAACAACAGTGTCATACTCAGTATTAGTAAATGGAGAACCCTCCCCTTTCTTTACTCCCAAGGCAGGCCTTAGGCAAGGTGACCCTCTCTCCTCATACATCTTCATCCTTTGTATGGAAGTCTTGTCTAGAAACCTCACACAAATGCAGTCTTTAAAAGAGTTAGAGGGTCTTAAGATAGCCAGAAATGCTCCTACAATCTCGCACCTTTTCTTTGCAGATGATGCCCTTTTCTTCTTCAAAGCCAACCCTAAGAATTGCTAGGCCATCAAAAGAGTTCTGGCTACTTTCTGTGAAAAATCTGGAGAAACCATAAACTTCGACAAATCTCATGTTATTTTCAGCCCTAATACCCCTAGAAAGTTTTTAAAGATCATGAGAAAACCTCTAGGAGTAAAGAACAAAGAGAAGATAGGGGAGTATCTGGGATGTCCAATGGAAGTGGATGGAAGATCTACATCTCAGTTCAATAGTATCACCACCAAAATCGTAAATAAGATTCTGACTTGGAAATTCTCCACTCTCTCTCAAACAGGTAAACTAATCCTCATTAACACCATCTTAGCCTCTCTGGCTGCAAATATAATCTCAATTTACCTCCTACCAAAGAAAACCTCAAAGAGTATCTCTTCCATTCTTTTAAAATACTGGTGGGCCTCTTCTCTCGATAAAACACCAATTTACTGGAGGAAAAGAGAACTACTGGAAAATCACAAAAACAACGGAGGGTTGAGCTTCAGGAATATAGAGTATGTAAATAAAGCCCTTCTGTTCAATCAAGCATGGAGAATTCACAACAATAAGGATTCCCTCATCAGGCAAATCTACGTCGCGAAATAAAAAAAGACCCGGTAGAAATGGCAATGGAAGGAATGAAACCGAAAAACTGCTCTTACGCCTTTGGTAGCCTTTTCAAAGCTAGCATCTCTTTCAAAGAAGGCCTATTCCAAAGGCTGGGAAATGGAAAAAAAATCAGAATTGATAATGAAAGATGGCACCCGAGTACTATCATCAAGCCAAAGCTTCCAAACAATCACCCGCTAAGAGAAAACCTCACAATGATTGCTGACTTGATCAACACAGATAGAACATGGAAGGCTTCAACAGTTTGGTCCTTGTATCGAGCAAAGGAAGCTAAAGAAATCCTGGCTACTTATATCCAAAGGGAAGAAGAGGAAGATAGGATAGGTTGGAGCCTAACAAAATCAGGCCACTTTTCAGTAAATACAGGTTATTGGTTCTTACAAAGCAAAGCTCAGAGTTCGAGCAAAAAAACAATCTTCTGGAAGCAATTCTGGAAAATGGATATTTTTTCGAAATGGAAACTCTTCTTATGGAAGATTCTCAATCATGCTTTGCCAACAGCAGATAATTTAATCAAAAGGAAGATCAGAGATGTTAATCCTATTTGCTGCTTGTACAAAATGCAAGACGAAACTATGACCCATCTCTTTAGGGATTGTGAAATCACCCAAAGAATCTGGAGATCCTCTATGGGTATTACAGCAAACCAGGGTAATCATCTTTTGATTCCAGAGTGGATCAAAAACTTCCTCAACCTCTTCAGAAAAAGGAAAAAGGAGAACGGAGATATTATGGAAATTGAATTCATCTCTACCCTCTGGGGAATCTGGCTTCACAGAAATGAAGTCACCTTCAAAGATAGCTCCACAAATCCTAGAAGGATCATGGAGATTACCAAAGAAAACATAATAGAGCGAAGAACAGAAGGTCACAAAGAGATTCTCGTTTAGAGGAAAATGTTGAAGCAGCAACAGAGAGCCTGATTGGGAAGTGGGCCAAAACAGATCGATAAACGTTCAATCACTGGTGGTTGATGGAGCTTGGAAGAAGAACGCAAAGTCTAATCAGTGGCAAGCAGCTATAGCCTGGAAAAACTTAAACAATGACCCAAGAGAAGAATTTGCAGGGAAAATTTTTGCTACCTCTCCAGTCCAGACGGAAGCCTACGCAGTTATGAAAGCTCTTTCGGACATGCAGTGGCGATGCTCAGAACAAATCATCAAAACAGACAATCGAGAGATAATTCAAGCCCTCAAGAACCCAAGAGAAACAAATAAGGACATAGACAACATCATCAAAGACATTAGGAGACTAGCTAATAGTTTCAACTTCGTTGTTGTAAGAAAGTAAAAAGAGAAGAAGTCAATTTAGCACATAACCTAGCTATTAAAGCTAGGAAAAGCTAATTGAGTTCTCTCGGTTATTTAGTTGTTTTACCCATTGTCAAAAAAAAAAAAAAAAGAAACCATTTCAATAAAATCAAGAGACTATCTGCAATAAAGCAAATGACTTAAAAAAGAAGCAAGATCCGTTCCAAACTCGCCAATTTCACAGGGAAAAAAACTAAACAGTCAATGGATGTGCATATGCAACTCTTCTTGTTCTTTAACATCTATTTCATTGGACAAATAAATTACTTCATTATGTGGGAGAGACTTATGAGAAGCTGATTTAATTAAGGTTTTTTAAAAATGCATTGTTTTAGTACGGCAGTGACTTACCCAATCCCTTGGGCAACTCCTCTTTTCTTTCAATATTTGTATGTGTTCAAAAGAGCCTCTATGTAGGACTTTACTGCCCTTTTCTCTAATTAGTTTTTCTGGTTCTTGGAAACTATGGTTCTGGGTCCATGGTTGGCAGAAGCACATGTAAATAATTTAAACACTAATGCGCACAACTCCCAGTATACTAACAAAATGTCTTAAGCGAATGTAAAGTACCAACATCAGAGTGCCTAATGACGATTAAATAGCCAAGCACTTTGATTAGTTGATACCCGCAAATTTTTTGTTTTTGCTTCTAGAATTTAGTCACAAAGCAAGAATACTAAGTAGGAGTATAAGAAAACAAACCTATAATACGAGCGAAGGTTGAAAGTAGTGATTTTTTTTCCTTCTACTAAACAATCCCTAAAACACAGAAGAACTAAAGGTTATACAAGCAAACAAATTTCCCTAGTATAATAGAGATAAGCAAAAAAGCACATCTTCCAAGTCGACACACGCGAAAGTCCAACTAACTACAATCAAACAGATGAATAACTCAACTTTAAAAAAAAAATGAGATACTAAACCATACACAAAAGTCCAAGTCGACACACACAGAAGGCCCTCAAATCCAACATACCATCATAGAACGCAAAGCACACCTGAACAACAACACCTAGGGCAACTACCTCATAAAACCGGAAAGTAATTTCTACAGGGGAAAATGGATTACCATACTGGCGAAGGTGTTGTTCTGTGTTCATATAACATCAACTGTACTATGCTGCATCCTCACAAAAACACGTGTCAAAGATAAGGATTAGGAGATGATACATAAGCATGGAAGTAAATCTATTTTTGTTCTGTAATAGCAGCTCCAGTACAGAGGAGATTACCATATTGGTGAGCTAACTTTGGGTTCGCGTAATATCCATGGGCATATCCTGTGATTCTACAAGAACGACTAAAATTCACGGCAACACATAAAATTGTAAACAATAAATCCTATGTTGTATAAAAATTTATTTAAGCGCCGCGATATCTAAACAATTAGAATTTGAGAATGTCATACATACACAATGAGGGCATAACAATGAGGATACTAATAGGCAATCGCTACACCCATTATAGAGGAAACAGAACAATCCAAAATATTAAAAAAATGAATATAACAATGAGGGTATTACACATAAGTGGTTGAAAAATACAGATAATGAGGGAATTGAGAAATTTCGAGGCAAACCTATACATTAGTGGACTGAAAGAAGGTGAAGTAGCACGCAGAGACAAGCCCACGAGAGAGGATCTACATCCAAATCAAAAATACTCATAATAAAACCCATTATTGATTCTTCTTCCAAATATAGCTCACGGAGCAAACTTCACTTCTCCCTATTTTTCCCTGAATTCAGTAAACCCAAATATTTCAGAGAAAAAGAAGAAAATGATTAGGATTTCTAACAGAATATCTCATCAAAATTAAATAAATACACTTTTATATTTTAAAGAAAAGAAACACATATATTATAGATGTTCACTAAGCAAGGCAATCAAACTGATATAATTGGCAAAAAACAAAAAGAGAATTACAATTGAAAAAAATCAAACATTGAAAAATGATTGCAAACTCCAACAACAACATATAGGAACATCTTGCTCAGAAACTTTTACCAACAACAATAGGTTGTCGACAACAATCGTCCTTGTCCCGAAACCCTAAATTCTTATTCTGCCTTAGGTTAATTATCATGAAAATAGGAAAAAATTGAGATACATAAATCATAAAATCGACCCAAAGAAAAAAGAAAGAAGACCATATATTAGTGAGAACTTTAAGCTTTACCCAATTCACTCTACTATCAAATGAATATCAACAAGCAAGGATATAATCTAGAATAAGTGAAAACGCAGGAACAAACATACCCAAAATTGGAATTTGAAACACCATTGCATCATTCTCCTTCGCGTGCTCTACCATAGATAAACCCTAGCTTGTTCAAGAACTGAAAATCAATGAAATGGAGAAAGATCTGGAAAAGGAGACTTTTGGCAAAAGAGGAGAGAGAGTCAGACATTGAAGAGAGAGAAGAGAAGAGAAACAACACAACAGACGAAAGACAGGGAAATAGGGCAGAAAGAGAATATTGTGCGGCTGAGATGAAGGCTCAAATGAAGGGCTGAGATTTGCCTAACCTTATGAACAGTGAATTTCAAGGATTTCTCACCCATTTCACTATTGGTTGCTACAGTAGCAATAATTGCCACTTTTAAAAGGTTATGGAATGGATTCTAGACCTTCAACTTCTTCATTCTCTTTCATTCTACCATATCCTCCCTCCATACCTATCTTTTTCTCTAATTAGTTTTAGACATTTTACGAAAGCCAAGCTATTTATATTCTGTCATGTTTCCCCCTTCCTTCCTAGATCACTTTTAATTCCTAGTTATGTAATACCTCTATCCTTAACTTCTTCTAATTCTAGACCTCCAACTTCTCCATTCTCTTTCCTTCTACCATATCCTGCCTCCATACCTGTCTTTTTCTCTAATTAGTTTTAGACATTTTACGAAAGCCAAACTATTTCTATTTTGTCATGTTTCCCCCTTCCTTCCTAGCTCACTTTTCCTAGTTTTATCCTAACTTCTCTAATTTAGATATGAGTTTCTATCACATCTTAATTTAGATACGAGCAAACATTAATTAAAGTAGATAATCAAGAGATACATTCAAGGAGATCGAGATGGGTAACTTACCCGGAATTGAAATTGTTTTGCCGCAATCGTATATTTCTAAGGAGCTGCACTTATGAGGATGGTAGAGAAAGTGGGAGGGGTGGTTTTGTGGTATTCGAAATTCCAAAACATTGTAATGGTAATTTAAGGTTTTGCATAACCATGTAAAATATGGATATCACATCCTAAATCAAGAGATATCCATTAGGGCATTGAAGGAGTTTCATGTGAACATGGCATGTAAAATTAGGATGTAAAAATTACTTAAATTAGGCTTGTGTTTGGAAATCAATTAGGATGTTTGCAGGGAAAATAGCTTTACATTGGATTCAAAGTGAAGCTGAAGCACAAATGTTTTGAGGGATCTTAACTAAAAATTAGGCTTATGTTTGAAAATCAATTAAATCCAGAGTATGAAAATCAATTAGGATATACCCCGCAAAATTAGGCTTCACAAATTAGGCTATAACCAGCATATTCTGTTCACATGAAAGCCTAAATATATATGGAGTTTAAGGTTCACATAGAGGACGGTGCCTGCAGGGGGCAGGGTTGTATGTGCACGGGGTGGGCAGGGTTGTATGTGCACTATCCGGTGTGTGTGCACTGTTGTGGTGTGAGCAGGGGTGTGGGCACTCATCTCACTCCCTTAGGATTTCTGTATTGATGTCCCTATCTAGGTTCACAGAGCAAAAGTGACAATAGACATTGAAGTGAAAATTTGGGAGGAGACATGAATTGATGAAAGGAAGGTGTTTTCTCGTTTGTTGTGTGAGAGGCTGACGTATACAGAATCAAATTACCCATTTTCAACTTAAATGAAACCCTAAAACATGAATTATCAAGCCTTTGAAATTAATCAAATTTAAAATTGCGAAGAAACTCTTAATGATGAAATATCAAGCCATTGAAAAATCAAAATTGACAAGGTTTCTTACCTGCATAATGCTATCATGGCAGAAAAAGCTGCGACTTGCGAGAAGAATAGAACAACGCTTCTACATCATTTCAGAGAAGGATTAGAAAACATTTTTTAAGAAATGGATGAAGAATAATCTGATTTCTCACTCAAATTTGTGTGGGAGTGAAAATTTAAAAGCTTGTATGAAGAATTGCTCGTAAACATATATACCTTCGATTTTTGGGAAATTCGAGTTCCAATCTCGTCAACAGAGTTCATTCTCCGGTAAAACGTTGCTCTAAATATTCCTGAAATCGGGAGAAGGCAATTTGACCAACTACTGTTGATCTAAAAAGAATAGTGAGAGGAAAAACAGCTCCCCTAAACACTCAAATTTCAGCAAATATGCCACACAAAAAAATGAAGAGAAAGAAAATAAAAAAAGAAATGAAGACAGAAAGAAAGGAGAGAAATAAAAACCTTATTCGTTGATCTTGTTGCATCTTGTTGGAGAAGAAGGAGCCTAACTCACAAATCACAAAAAAAAAAATGAATTAGAAACTGGAATTCGTCCAAATCGTGGTCTACTATTTCAATTCCTGAATCCTGAATATTAAAGACTCCGAATTGCTGCAAATGGAGTCCAAAATGTGCATCATGAACTTGAAAGTGAAATTCGGAAGGGAAAACCCAAGAGATTGGGGAAAAGTATGCTAGGGTTTTTTTGTTGAATTATCTGAAGAAGGAGAGAGGAGAGAGACGCAGTAAAGAGGAGAGAGATGAAAATTCGTGTGGCTCAGATGGAAGGAATAGATCGACGGCTGAAATTGTCCAAAGCCTTATGAATAGTGAAACTTTTTAAGGGTCTAAGATATATTTTTTTTATTAGGAAATTAAGTCCGCCCAAAGGCTAACCCACTACAAGGCTACTAGCATGTAGGAAATACCAACACATTGGTTGGTAAGACATGCATAGCATGTAAAGAAAATACCCCAGCATAATGTCGGGTAAGGATCGAACCCCTGACCTTAGGGCCAAGAGGGAGCGCTCTATCCACTTAAGCTAACTCTTATCCTTATTTACTATTTCCTTATCACTTGCTATTATATTTCTTCCTCAGCTTCACCTACATTGTCAACCACCATAAGAAGCACTCTAACACAGTTATCCAACATCATACTCCTCCTAATCGAGCAGTTCTCTCCTAGTTTAAGTTATTTACGTGATTGTGCTTGTTATGTAAGAGCAAGTAATGCTTAGTTTAGTTTCTTTGTTTTTAGTATGGCACTATCTTTAGTGTGTAATTCTGTTTTTAATTAATGCAAATTTTCTGGTTGTTAAAAAAAAATCACCTACATCCTATCTTCACGACCATTTTCTCCATCCTCGACTCCTCACCTATTCCCCTTTGCTTCTTCTTCTTATATTTGTTTCCTTCCTCACTTCACCTTGTCTTCTTGCATGTGCTAACATCATTTTTAAAGAAAAAATTATTAAAAAAGCTTAAATAAATGTGGTGTCCCCCTTCTCCATATTTGTTGCTTTTTTTTTCTCTAGTTTTACATGTTAAAATTTTCTTTTAATTTTTTCCTACTTTACATTAGAACCATTTTATCCATTTTCCATTAAGAAACTGAACCAAAGCCTCGTGTATGCTTTTAATTATAGAGTAAAAAGTAGAAGAAAACAATATTAGCTTATGACCATTGAACTTCAAAGCTTATAATCTATTCTATACAAATATTTTAAAAGCCGTGCATAAACAAGAAACTGTGCCACATGGCGCTCTCCCTAGGGGAGTTTAGTTCATGTAATCTATGTACAATAAAAAAAAATTTAGAAATTGCGTAGTATAGGGTTTGATCTCGAGACCTCAAGTACATATACTTAAGTCTTAGCCACTAGGCTAAGTTGTATTTAGTGTTATTATCATAAAGTATTATATTAATAAATGAAATATTTTCTTACCCGAAGCATAGCTCGGGTCTAATAACTAATGCATATTCAAAACTTGTTAGGCACTCAATTATTATATTAATGAATGCATTAAATTAAGCTGAATACATATACTTTTCTTCTGTCAGTGTATCCTTATTTTCTTGAAAAAGAACAATCTTACAAGCCAAAGTAGAATATTATCAAAACCATGATGTTTGATGTAAATCTATCTCTATTATATAAGGGAAGGGGGGAGCTATGGTGTCCTCTTTTGAACTGACTATTTTACCCCCCCTTCCCTTTACTAAATTACAAAAGGAATCTCAAAATTAAAATCGAGACTCAAAAAAACTACCGAAAATTAATTTACAACACTCACTCACAAATCACTCACAAATCACTTAAAAGAAGAAACTTTACAAATCACACATACAATTAAGAAAATCATGTTGCAAATCATTCAAATAATCAAAAAACTTTATTAAAACTTAAAATTAACATACAAAGTAAAACTAATAATCTAGAACATCAATACATAAAAAAACATTTACTACAAAAATTTACTTACAAATACTCACAAAAGTTACCTATAAACATAAATTTGAGAAAAACATAAGAATTTGACGGTGATATTATTACACATTCATCCATCGGCATAATTTGCGAACTTCCAAATTATTTCACATTAGTTGAAATAAACAATAGGAAATTAGTTGGTTGTTATGTAGTTAAAAAAATGGAGATGACAACAATGAGTTCAAAAGGGCTTTTATACAATCAGACTTAAATTTAATTCATTTTCATATAAAATAAATTTAGTTTTTTCTTAAAAAAATGCCAATATTTAAATTTTTGCCCAAAACTTTTGCAAAAAATCCATGTTCAGAAATAAATTTTGAAAAACAAAACAATATCAAACTATTTGCAAACAATTTTTTGCAAAAATCCATTTTCAGAAAAAAAACTAAATTAATTTGCATAAAGTAACGATTTTTGTTTTTCTAAAAAAAAATTCCAATATCAAATTGTGTATGAAAAAATCAAAATTTCATTTCAAATATAATTGAAGCTAAAAGTGTTAAAATTTAGAAAAGGACCAAATTTGAAATGATGGAAATTTTTAAATATCAATGTGTGCAAACAAAATTTAGAAGTTAGACAAGGAAAACAAACTGAGGTGTATTTGTAGTGAAATTATAATTTAGAAGTTAGACGAGGAAAAAAAATTATTTACTTTTCCATAGTGTTTCCTATATATAATGAAACTCTTACATATATTTGGACCCATCTCTTTCTATTATATTATAGCGATTAATTATCAAGGTAAAAAGGTTTATGTAAAATATCATTCAAGAATTAAAGTAAAACATATCTCTATTACATAAGGGAAGGGGGGACCTATGGTGTCCTCTTTTGAACTAACTATTTTGCCCCCTTTCCCTTACTAAATTACAAAATAATATCAATACCAAAATGGGGATTTAAACAAAGCTATCGAAAATTAAATTTCAACATCACTCCCAAATCACTTATGTTAGAAAACTTTACAAATCCCTTTCTAAATCACGTTCAAGAAATTCCGCAAATCAATAAACTTTACAAAAAACTAAAAATTAACTGACAAACCAAAACTAATATAGTAGGGTGTAAATACATGAAAAAAAAACATTCACAAAATTCACTTACAAATCATTGTTCTCAAGAACTCACAATTTCACTTGCAAATTATTCTTTACCTATGCACGCTATGCATAAAAATCTATAAAAAAACATAAAATTTCGACGGGGATATCACACATTTGTCCATCGACGATTTGCAAACTTCCAAAAAGGTACATAATTCTTTTAATCTTCCAAGTTATTTCAAATTAGTTGAAAAAACAATAGCAATTGTTATGTAGTGACTAACAGAAAAAAGGGATATGATAGTAATTAGTTAAAAAGGACTTAAATTTAACCCTTTATTTTCACATGAATGAGAGAACAAGATAAAAGTAACAAAATTTTTTTTTTTTTAAAAAAAATTCCAATATTGAAAATTCTGCTCATAACTTTTGCAAAAAAACCATTTTCACAAATAAATTTTGAAAAAAAAAAACCAAAATCAAAGTTTTCGCGAACGGTTTTTGCAAAAATCAATTTTCAGAAAAAAAATTAAATTAATTTGCTAAAACCATTTTTAGAAAAAAAATTATATTATTTTGCAAAAACAAATAGTGAAATCACGCACCAAGACAACTGTAAAATTTTGAAATGGAAAAAAAGGGCTTTTATACAATTTAAATTTAATTCATTTTCATGTTATATCAGAAAACAAGATAAAAGAAACAATTTTTGTTTTTTTAAAAAAATTCCAATATCAAATTGTGTATGAAAATTTACAATTTTATCTCAAATATAATTTTAAATATGAGACCGATGAAAATTTTATATATAAGTTTGTGAAATCATAATTTAGATGTTAGGCAAGGGAAAAAAACTGAAATTGATTCATACTTTTCGGATTAAATTTTGGGATGATAGAAAATCGCCCCAAGAAAAAAACCGAAGTTGATTTAAGGAATTACCTTTTTTTGTTAGAAAATCGACCAAAGAAAAAACTGAAGTTGGTTTGCTTCCTTCAAAAGTGGTTGATACAGCTGATGGATTTTTGATGAATTAGATCTACTGCTTTGCTTAATACTTGAAAAGGTTGATTTTCTTATTGTATAGTGTATAGTTTGATTAACTAGGTTCCTTGAATATATGGTTCGTAGATTTGTAGTGAGAGGAGAGAAAATGAATAGCAAAAGTAGTGGAATTATACTGATGTTGCCAAGTAGTGGAAAAGGTAGTGAAATTTTTTTTGTTAAAATTCTAGAAGGATGTGCCTACAGGCTACAGCACGTCACTCAAAATTTTGGGTTTCAAATACAAGTGTGGATCAAGGTATAAACTAGCCAAATTATAATATGGGTTTCAAATACAAGTGTAGATCAAAGTATAAATTAGCCAAATTATAATAATGTTGCATTGGAAATTCAACGTAACAGATAATATGGACTGGATTTTTTTATTGTTCAATAGAGATAAGTTTAACTAAAGGAGTAATACTGTAATGCTACTTAAATGCAAAGAGTTAATCACTGCAAAAGAAATAACATAATGTAGAAGGAGTACTATTTGATTGTATTTCAAAGAATCTTATTCACGAGGTGACCGTAAAATACTAACTTGCATTTTCTTTTTGTTTACTACTAAGTAATAATTATGCCTAAAAAATGTCATCGCACGCATCGCGTGCATAAAAAGCTAGTCTCTATTATATAAGGGAAGGGGGAGCTATGGTGTCCCCAAATGAAGAGACTATTTTATCTCTTTTCCTTTCTAAATTACAAATCCACTTGCAAACCAAAGGGAGATTCAAATAAAAATACTGGAAATAAAATTATAACAATCACTCACAAGTCAACTAAAATCATAGAATTGTATGATTATTTACATTACATAAATCACTCAAATGATGAAACTTTACAAAAACCAAAAGATATGAAGTCCAAGTGTCCATTTTCTTTGGATTTAACTTACAAACTACAACCGATACACTACAACGTCAATACATACTCACAAAAATTTGACTTGAAATCCAAGTGTCCACTTTCTTCACAATATATGAAGTAGTGTACTTAATTCAAAATCAACTAAAAAATTATAATATTAGAAATCAGAGATAAATTCAATAAAATGTCTATTTTGTTCATAGAATTTTGAACTTGAAAAGTAAAAAAAAAAAAAAAAGATTGGTGAGAGACTTAAGTGACAGAGACTAAACCAATTGAATTTTGTAAATAAAAACAATTATACTTTGTATGTCTAATGTTCAAATTTTGACTTTTACATACGTTGAAAAAAATCGAGTTTCTGTTTTGAAAAAAATCCAAGCACGCATCGCGTGCAAAAAATGCTAGTACTAATATATTAAAAGGTGTTCATAAGAAAGTTAATTTGCCACGTGGCACTCTCCTCTAAAGTTCTAACGCAAATGCTTTATATTCAAGTAAACCCTCAATTAAAAAAATAATGTTGTAAAAGGTATTGAACACGTGACTTTTGAAACGAAAACTTAAAGCTCAACCATTAATCTACCACAAGACCATTGTTTAGTATTTCAAAATAAAATAACGTACGGTCTTATAAGTTATAATTATATCTCATTAAAAGATTTGCACAAGTGTTTAGATACCTAACCTTTTCATGATAATAACAAGAGAAGATTAAAGACATAAAGGGTGCGTTTTCTTCAACTTATTGGCCCTGAACTTATCTGAACTGAACTTATTGAACCTGAACTGAACTTGTTGGAACTTATTAAACCTGATTGGACATGATCCAACTTATTGGACCTGATTGAACCTGATTGGAACTTATTGGACCTGATTGGAACTTATTTACCCGATTGAATCTTATTAGACCTTATTGACCCTGATTGAAACTTATTAAACCTTATTGACCCTGATTGAAACTTATTAGACCTTAGTGGACCTGATTGAAACTTATTTGACCTTATTAGACAAAAAAAATTGACAATTAATAACATAAATATTACCCCTAATGTAAATACTACCGAGCAAAATTTATTATGAAGTAATAATTGTTAAAATTCATCCTTTAAAAGAATAATTATTATTAATTATCTCTTATAATAATTAATTTAACAAAAAAAACTTACTTTTATATATTTGCCTATACATAACTTTCACCACTAATATATCTAATAGTCTTGTTTTGATTTTATAAAGCACTAGTAGAAAATCAAAAGTTGATTAACATTTATTGCTAACAAGTTAAAATTGCCACATATGAAAAATTCTCACTCCACTTTCATATACTTGAAGGTAGTAGAATGCATTAACTCCTTACACTAATACAAGTATTATACTATATAATCATTGTGGTACTTTCACCAAAATTCTAATAATAAAATAATCAGTTAATAGTGATATGAAATTATGAATAATAAAATAATGGAATATAATACAAATGTTTATTGAACATTGATTATTTGGACCCTTATTGGACCTTATTAGACCTGATTGAAACTTATTGGACCTTATTAGACCTGATTGGAATTTATTGCACCTGATTGGAACTTATTACACATGATTGGAACTTATTGGACCTTATTAGACCTGATTGGAACTTATTGCCCTGATTGGACCTTTTTGCAACTTATTTGAACTTATTGGACCTGAAACTTAATTTTTTAAGCTGAGGAGAACACACCCAAACTCTTAATCCAATTTCTTGTAGAAAGAATTAAGCGATTGCTGTCATCACCAATATTTTAAGGGTTTATTTTTCAAAAATCATGCAATTACTTATCATGTCATTACGTCAATAATTTTTTCACACTTTACAAAAAGTTACGAAAAGTAACAACCTGGGGCATCGTCCGGGACACTCACTAGTTTTTTTTTAAAAAAAAAACGAAACATCTAATTATCATTAAGAAACAAGGCGAACAATTCTTCTCTCAAAATTCTACTATTTATTTTATTTCTCTCTCTTGTTATCATTTTCACTAGGGTTGTCCTGTTTACCGAATTTGAACATGACCTGAAATAAGCGAGTTTGGATTGAGATTTTTGACCCATTTAAGTAAATGGGTTGACATGACTTACCCATTTAATTAAATGGACTAGGTTAAGGTTGACATTTTCAACTCGAAATTAACCTGCTTTGACATGTTTTAACTCATTAAAAATATAAATTTTGTAAAAAGTTATGTTAAAGTTGGTGAAAATTTTAAAAATACTAATTGTAGAACAATTACTGAAAATAAAATCTAATCATGCATACTTTTATGTGAATTTATTGTTGAAAACTAATAAATTTTAATAAAAATTTAATAGTAATAAATATGTAAATGGATTAAACGGGTTATATGACTAAATCGTTTAATAAACAGGTCGGCTCAAGGTTGAGTTTTTCAACCCGCTTTTTAAACAGATTCGATTTAGAGTTAGGACATGTTCAACCTTTTATTATTAACCCGAACCCAAACCCGACCGACATGATATGTTAATCAACCCTACTTTTATCCCCTCCCCTCCTTCAATTTCCCTTGATTTCTAACTCCAACGTCATTCTCACCCTCTTTCCCTCCTTCTCACTTACTTTCTCTCCATCCCTTATATATTTTAAATTGTAATTGACTCTCACTACTTGTTTGTGGCACCATCATTTTTTTAAAAGAACTCAAATGAAATACTTCTAATGTTCTTTTTCTATCTCACCCTCCCTTGTTTGTAACTTAATTTTTCTTTTGCAGATTTTAGAAAGACATTTTTGCACCATTGTTTCAATAGTAGATCTAATTCAATTTTCTCATTTACAACTATAGATATAGAGTTGGAAACATGAACTATATAAGCAACTAATAATACATTTATAGAACACATACATAAGATTAATTAACAAAAAGTATAACCCATGCGATATAAGACCTCTTATATGTGTCCTATTCCTATACAAAAAACAAAGAGAACCATGAAATAGCCCTCATCCACCATGACTATTGGCCTATTGCATAGCTGTTACATAACCATTTCATCTTAAGCCCCTAGAATACCCCTTCATTTTGAAAACAAAATTAGTCAATAATCTAGCAAAGTAGTAGTTACAATATAACAGACAACCCAAGTTCAAGTTATCAATAAAAATCCTAACCACGCACGGTAAAAACGAGCAATAGATTACCGGTATCAAAGCATACTAGATACAAACAATTTATGACTGTAACAGTGGCAAACTCATGGCACGGCGTTACCTCCATTCAATTGTCACTCGATGTAAATTTAGAACTCAGTAACACAACGACAAACAATGAAAACCTTTGGCAAATGCTAGGGACTATTCGAGCACAAGAGATTGATTGGTCATTATGTAAATTCCTAATGCTCTCATTTGTGTGTATATGCATTGATAAATTCCTAAAGATACAGAAAAGTAGATTTATATCTCATTATGTAAGTTGGACCATTGTCAAGTTAGCTTTTCACATCTCTGTATATGCATTGATGGGTCGAATCCTTCAATCAGGTAGCATTCAAATGGATATAAAAAGTTCCAAGAATCATATAGAATATTTGACAATACATTTTATAGCTGGCTAAAAGCTAATCCTTGTTTACCCATCCACACTTTTATTGAACTAAATTCAAATTCCTTAGGAATGTTCCTAAAAATAGCTGTATTTTCCCTATCATCTCCCACCTAAGAAATATTGGTAGAGTTTCTATGATATTGAGCACATATAACCTAACTGTATATCAAGAACTAATTAGAAAACATTCTTTTCTTTTCTTGGTAGATAGTGCAATGAAATAAAAGATTGACTGAAAGAGAAAGTTTATGGGAGGCCCATATCCTAAGAAATATAGGGACATAGTGTGAGAATATGGGATTAAGTTGGAGGGTTCACAGGACATAGCTTGGAATTTGGATGGGGTAAATTTTCCATTTCAAGTAACAAGAAACATCTTTTTTCGCATCCGAAAACAAGTATAGGAAACTTTTATGGACAGAGGATAAGATTTTTATTGGACTATTCAGAAATCAACTCAAAGGTAATACAATTAGGAATCACATACATAAAGCTAGATACAGACACATAAAATCAGACTGATCTTTGATGCCTAACTCCTCAAATAGAACGCTTACTTGAATACTTGAAGCAAATGACGATAGGCTAACCAGTATGAAAAAGTGTCAGCAATAGTTGCAATTAAGAATTATCTTACTCAAGTCATTTCAAGAACTTGCTAAGAAGATCCTTAGATGAATCACTTAAGAACTTGCTAAGAAAATCCTTAGATGAACTTGCTAAGAGACTTTAACGAGCCGAGCTGAGCTTGGGGAAGCTCGGCAAGCTCCGAGAGCTCGTGAACGGACACGATTATATATACATAAATATGTTAACCTAGATATCACACAACAATAAGTTAATAGTTCTTTTCTTTAAAAGAAAACCTATAAAATAAAATATTAAAAAGGAGAAACAAATTAAACATGTAAAAAACCAAGGGGCTATAATGAGTCATGTTTGTTCGTGAACAATTCCGAGCTCGGTTCGTTTAACATTTGGCAAAGCTCGACTCGTACAAAGTTCGGCTCGTTAAGCTTCGAGCTCGAATAAACTTAAACGAACACAAGCCGAACAAACCACAATACGGGATCGACTCGGCTCGATCGATAAGCAGCCCTACATGAAACATATAAAAGATTTGGCCTCCTTCTTATAACATAAATTATTCACACTCAGAAATACAATAAATTTAAAACTCACTTTGACTTTTGCAATAAATTTGCCACACTCATAAATACTTACTTTTTAAAAAGCTCATATTTTTTGAAAATTTAATTTGAAATTTCTCAAACTAATACTAATGATATTATTAATAATTTTGAATAGACGGAAAAATACTCCATAGAACTTATGATGCAACCTCCCAACCCCAAAGACTCAACTCAATGCTAAGAATATAATCCCGACTATCAAACATACAAGGACAAGTCCATACATGATGCATCTAATTTTGGATTCCAGATCTGAAAAGAAAAATAAAACATCCCAAATTGGATTTCTTATAGATAGATAGTCACTCTGATTCGAAAACACTCACATGTCTAAAATTAAACACTAATCTCCAAATGTAACAAAGGATCTCAAGCAGAAAGAAGAGTAAAACTAATTATCATCACCTAATTAGAACACTAATACCTATCTTGTAAAGTTAGTTTCTCAAACCTGGTAATTAGAACACTAATAACTATCTTTAGTAGCCACCTATGCGAAATGTTGAAGAATCCTGTGTTTTTACTACAGAGGCAGTGTTCCAATTCTTTCTAGTTACCACATAACATTTTTATTAAATATTAGTAAAAAGAAAAGGTCAGGAGAGGTATCAGGATAGTGCAAAAGTCAAAGCGGAATAAGTATAAATAAAAAACGAAGGGAATAACATATAAGATCATTCAAAATTATATGAATACATTGAAAGATTTTCCTTCCTCATTAGATGAACTTTCAGTAATGAAGGTGGTAATTTATTTCTCTAGAACTGATATAGAATTACAGATCAACTATAAAAATACCTAAATGTAGTGTTCACTATTCAATATTCATTTCTACTTCATAAATAATTCTATGAGCTTGCATATCTCCTAGAATAGCTTGCTTCCAAGTAGGAGTCTGTAGGATTTGCGGTTTTTAACATTAAGAGTGCTATAGATAACAACATCGGGTGTTCTCTCTTCCTGAAACAAATCTTGGGATATGCTTGTTGTATCAGTCAGTCAGAAGCATTGCTGGATATTAGAGAAATCAAACAGTGGAGCCTAGTAAGTAAATAATAGTAACCTCTTCACAGTTAACCAACGACATCACAGCCACTTCATGATTCAATCAGAAGCAGTTTTTCGAATTTCCAGCCACAAAATTGAAGGAGAAAGATCAACAACATTCACCCTACTTTAATAACAGTTTGTACATATAACAGAGGACAATATCACAAGCCACTTCCATCTCCAAAAACAGTCATTGCTTCCCCAAGCTGTGCACTTTCGCATAGGCCTCAAGCGATGAAGTGAGAGTGAAGATGGAGTTTCCTTGAAGTTTTTATGGGGAGACAATTGTTAAACGTGCATATAAAGTGGCAATATATAAAGAAAAGGCATCCTAGTAAAAACAAGGAAAAACTAAAAGGTACAGCAAGATACTACTCCAATGTAGTACTAGATTTAATTAGGCAATCAATAAGAGAACGACAGTTTACAACTTAGCATCTATTCGATTGATGAACTTCAGCACTTGGTCCTTTGACGAGTCACTTAAGTTATTAGAAGACAAAAGCTGAATAAATAATGAGAAAGTGTCAGCATCACCTTTGAATCCCTTGCTAACCATAAGATCACAATAGTAAAATGCATTTGACAAGTCATTGCTGAGAATATATCCTCTGATAATTGTATTATAAGTACGATCATTGGGTGAGCAACTGTCTTCCTCCATTTTCCTCAACAATTGGATAGCCTCATCCATGAGCCCTTTCTTGCATAAACCTTTAATCATTATATTATATGTTATCACATCAGGTTGTAAGCCCTTCAATACAAGATCTGAGAAGAATTTTGCAGCATCTTCAAGTTTCCCAGCCTCACACAAGCTGTCCATTAAGATACTGTATATGACAACAGTAGGCTTAATACCATTATTCTCCATTTCTTCAAGTAATGTCACTGCCTCATCAAGTAAAGCATTTTTGCATAAGCTATCAAGCAATGAAGCATATGTGACAACATTAGGAGTAATTCCATGACCTTGCATATCCTTGAACATCTGGCGTGCAAGGGAGAGTCTATTGGCTTTGCATAATCCATCAACAAGAGTGGTATAGGTAACAACATTAGGTGTCACCCCTTTCTTAAGTATTTCATGGAACAAGTTGAGGGCCTTGTCCATGTTTCTAGCCTTGCAATATCCATTAATGATAGTGTTAAAACTTACAATATCAGGCTCACAACCATTCTTGGCCATCAAATCAAGTAGTTTTTCCGCATCCTCCATCTGACCACGCAAACAATAACCATCAAGTAGAGCATTGTAAGTTATGACATCTGGAATCTCACCTCTCTCAATCATGTAGTCTAGAATAGCTTGTGCTTCATCAACATTCCCATCTTTGCAAAACATGTCAACAAGCATGTTGAAGGTGGTAACATCTGGCGCTATGTCACACTCCAACATCTGAGCTAGCATATCTTTAGCCTCGACCTTGGAGCCGGAGTTGTAGAGACCTCTAATCAAGGTGTTATAAGTGACAACATTAGGTATGATGCCCTCACTTTTCATGGCAGTGAACAGGTCGAGGGCCTCTCTCAACAGCCTATCCTTACAAAGACTATCAATAATGGTGCTATATATAACAAGGTTAGGTTTGCAACAACCAGAATGCATCCTCTTAAGCAAGTGAAGGGCTGCAACATTATCACCAATCTGACAAAGGCCTTTGAAAATAGCACCATAGGTAACAATGTCGGGTTGGAAACCTAGCTTAACAATTTGATGGAGCAATTGAAGAGCTTGAGGAAGCTTATCACAGTTAATAAAGCCATTGATTAAGATGTTAAAGATAACACAATCACCATCAAAGGGGTAACCAAGCTTAAGTCTTTTGGCGAGAAGAGAGAGGCCGAAATCGACACGGCCCAAATGACAGTAAGAATTGGCGAGAATACCAATAGAGTGCATATTGGGTCGAATACCTGACAATTCAAGGTTTCTGAGTAGAGAGATAAGGGTAGAGTGAGGTTGAAGGCGTTTCAATTTGGACATGGCAGTGAAGAGCTGATTGAAATAGATTATAGAAGGAAGAGGGCGCAAAGAGAGCATTTGATGGAAGAGAGAAAGGGGGAAATTGAGATTTGAAAACCCTAATTTGCAATGCTCTCTAACTGATTGGAGAAACAATTGACGATCTTGAATAAAAACATCAGATGCAGTGGAGTAATAATAGCGTGAATGAAAATGAAAAGAAGGAAAAGGAGTAATAAGAGTAGTACCACCATGAAAGAAGGCAGCAAAAGCTTCAGGAGTAGACTTGAACTTCATCTTCATCGTCATCTTCATCCCTGCTCTGTTTCTGGGTTGTAATTTCAGAAAATGAACATATAATAGTTCCTAATCCAGATTCCAGAATAAGATAAAATGAGAGCCAAAAATTATCAAGATAAATTCGATTTCTCTTTGCTGGAGCTTAGTTCATGATTTTTTAACACTTCAACTGAATTTCATATTCCGTCATTCCGTGTGTTGTACTAAAGGCTCTGTTATTTTGGATTGAGGTAGTGAAAATTCAGTTCAGTTTAGTTCAAATCACTCTAGGTTTATTCAATTTAACTCAGTTCACTTAAATCTAGTTAAGTGCAAAAGGATAGAGTCTGAGTACTACACTTATGTCAAAAAAACAAGGACTACCTTAAAAATAAAATATTCAAAAATGAAACCATTATATTAATAATTTACTTAGTAATTTGAGAAAAAATAAGGTTGCAAAATAACAAAATATATAATGACAAATAATAGGATTACAAGATAATATTTTCATACAAAATCTAAACGACTCATTTTCATCTTTGCTTCTTTTTTTTTCTCTTATTTATATTGATGTTTTATATATGTATAATTTGATTTTCAGGAAATTGTATTATATAAGATTTTTCCATTGAAGAAATGATTGTTAAAAATAATAGTAATATTTAGATTATTTATACTATATAAGATTTCTATATAATTATTAGGGCTAATTGGCTAGAACAACACCACCATTGGCCAAAGTGCAAGAAACAACAGATTCTTAAACGAGTGCAAAGCGTAGCACCAACTTAAAGGTGGGGTGCAGAAAATAGCATAAATGACACCGGACAACGGAGATTCCATGGAGGTAGGGAATCTCCATTATTTTAATATTTTTGTTAATTCCCTCCTCTTTTTTTTAGTATGTCACGTGCCTCCTTTTTTTTTTCTTCCTTTCCATTTCTTTTTTGTTTCTCTCTCTTCTCCTCTTCTTCTTCTTCAGGCTATTTTATGCACCTTTCAACTTCTGGAATTCGCCATTTGAGACAAGGAAGACGAAGAGCAATTGAACCTCTATGCACGAATCAGAATCTGAACTTCAACTTGGTAACTTTGCCTACATTGATTTTTTTTTTTTATTTGGGTAATTTGTTGGTTTGTTGTAGTTTAAGTATGTGTTCTCAGCCTTCAATCCACTGACCTCCATTTTCAACCCTTGAATTTTCCTTTCGGCATCCGCTTTTGCTTCAATTCCATTTCTCAATCTCTTCGTTTCAGATTCCAGGGCATCATTAGTGGATACAAGATCTAGAATAACCTCATCAGTAGCACGTTGTCCATATGCTTTCTTATCAATCCACTCAAAGAATTCACAATCATTATCCTATTACAAATGAAATTCAAATCAATCAAATTACATAAAAATGGTTAATATGGATTGATTTCAAAAATATTCAACCTAACTTGAACACCCATGGAACTGTGTGCCATGGTTCCCATTTCTCTTGCTCACATTTTGCGCCATGGCTGGCAACCCATGGTGGCAGTAAACTTTCCCATGCCTTTCAATCATGATGAAGGTTGGCAGTTAAAGAAGAAGATAAAGGGAGAATTGGGAATTTTTGTTAATTGAGATTTGGGAATTTAGGGTTTCTGATAATTGAGAAAAGGGGATTTAAAATAGAGTTGGCAGTTAAAGAAGAAGAGGGAAAAAAAAGGGGCACGTGATTTACTAAAAAAAAGGTGAGGGAATTAACAAAAATATTAAAAAAAATGGAGATTCCCTAGCTCCGGTGGAATCTCCGTTGTCCGGCGTCATTTATGCTATTTTCTGCATCCCACCTTTAAGTTGGTGCTACGCTTTGCACCCGTTTAAGATTGTGCTGTTTCTTGCACTTAGGCCAAAGGTGGTGTTGTTCTAGCCAATTAACCCTAATTATTTAAAAAAAATTGTAATGACTAGATAATTGTATTATAGAAGTGTTTTCTATTATAAAAATAGGCGGAAAATAAGTCGACTCGGGTTTGGAGTCGGACGTTCGGATTTTAAGTGGGTCGGATTCGGAATTGGGTTTTCGGATTTTAAGTCGGAGCCGCATTTTCGGATTCGGAATTGGGTTTTCGGATCTTAAGTCGGAGTCGAATTATGCATAATCTGATCCAAGTACGACCCATTGTCATTCGTGTACTAAAGGCTCTGTTATTTTGGATTGAGGCAGTGAAAATTCAGTTCAATTTAGACAAATTCAGTTCAGTTTAGACGAATTCAATTCAGTTCAGTTTACTTAAATCTAATTAAGTGCAAAAGGACAGAGTCTAAGTATTACATTTATGTCAAAAAAACAAGAACTACCTTTAAAATAAAATTTCCAAAAATGAAACCATTATATCAATAATTTACTTTAGTAATTTGACAAAAATAAGGTTGCAAAATAAGAAAGTATATAATGACAAATTATAGGATTACAAGATAATATTTTCATACAAAATCTAAACCACTCATTTTCATCTTTGCTTTTTTTTCTCCCTCTTATGTATATTAATGTTTTATGTATGTATAATTTGACTTTGACTTTCAGGAAATTGTATTATATAAGATTTTTCAATTGAAGAAATGATTGTTAAAAATAATAGTAATATTTAGATTATTTGTACTACATAAGATTTTCATATAATTATTTAAAAAATTGTAATGACTGGATTATTATATTATAGAAGATTTTTCTATTATAAAAATAGGCGGAAGATAAGTCGGATCGGATTTGGAGTCGGGCGTTAGAATTTTAAGTGGCTCGGATTCAGAGTCAGGTGTTCGTATTTTAAGTCGGGACCGGATATTCGGATTCGAGTGTCGGGTCAAACTCGATCCTATATTTAAAATACGACTTCTTATAGGGTCAAGTCGGATTCTGCATAACCCGATCCAAGTACGACCTGTTGCCATTCCTAAACGCCACCCGCATCTTGGATAATTATGCTTTGTGTGTATAGATTTCATTAAATTTTACGTCTAACTTTAGTTGTATTAGCTTCTCATTTGGATTTAGGTAAATGTCAGTTAATCAAGATAGCTTAAGTAATTTTTTAAAAATTTTATAGAATTTGCTGGATAATTATTGAATGCAACTGGACTTTCATGTTCCTTTTTTGATCACGTATAAGAAAAAAAACATCAATATATATAAAGCTTGTAATGTAAGTTTAATTCTCGCTTTTCGCTTTATTTGGTATAATTAATAAATGTGTGAGCTAAATATGTATAAAGGAATTTCATACAAACAAATATAGAATATTTATCACAAATAGTCATAATTAACAACCTTTTTAAAACAGAATCATATTTAAACATTGAAAAACAATGTCGAACAACCATTATCTTAAAATTTACTATTTCCTTATCACTTGTTATTATATATCTTCCTCAACTTCACCTACATTGTCAACCACCATAAGAAGCACTATAACACAGTTATTTAACATCATAGTCCTCCTAATCGAGCAGTTCTCTCCTAGTTTAATTTATTTACATGATTTTACTTGTTATGTAAGAGCAAATAATGCTTAGTTTAGTTTTTTTGTTTTTAATATGGTACTATCTTTAGTGTGCAATTCTGTTTTAAATTAATGCAAATTTTCTCGTTGTAAAAAAAAAAATCACTGCATTTTATCTTCACGACCATTTTCTCCCACCTCGACTCCTCACCTTTTCCCATTTGCTTCTTCTTCTTATATTTGTGTCCTTCCTCACTTGTCTACGAAGTATATGCTATCATCATTTTTAAATAAAAAATCATTAAAAAAAGCTTAAATAAATGCGGTGTCGCCCCTTCCCCATATTTATTGCTTGTTTTTTTTTCCTTCTAATTTTACATGTTGAACTTTTCTTTTAATTTTTCCCCACTTTACATTAGAACTATTTTCTCCATTTTCCACTAAGAAACTGAATGAAACCAAAGCCTCATGTATGTTTTTAAATCATAGAATAAAAAGTAGAAGAAAACAATATTAACTTATGACCCTTGAACTTCAAAGCTTATGATGCATATTCAAAATTGTTAGGCACCCAATTACTATATTAATGAATGCATTAAATTAAGCTGAATACATATACTTTTCTTCTCTCAGTGTATCCTTATTTTCTTGGGAAAGAATGATCTTACAAGTCAAAGTAGAATATTATCACAATCATGATGATTGATGTAAAAATTTTTTAAAAACCAAACATCAAATTATTATTAAGAAACAAGGCGAATAATTCTCTTAAAATTCTACTATTTATTCTATTTCTCTCTTGTTATCCTTTTCTCTCCCCCTCCCCCCTCCCCCCCCCCCCCTTCAATTTCCCTTGATTTCTGACTCCAACATCACTCACCCTCTCTCCCTCCTTCTCACTTACTTTCTCCCCTCTCACTCATATATTTTAGAACTAGTATTATGACCCGTGCATAATGCATATTGTTTTATTACATATTTAAAGGAAGTCACATAATAACATTAACTTAAATTCCCATATTACACAAAATCATAAAACATAAAGTATGAGTAATTGAGTGGTGATGAACAAAAATTACAAATAAAATTTTCAAATCAATTTATATGTTTGCGAACACTTCCTTGTAAACTACATTTGGCATATTTGCATGCAAACAATGTTCTTCATCCAACAAAAGGATCTTGAGACCTTTTTTGCTTGTAAGGGCTTGTTCTCTTCGGCATAAAACAGCTGAACTGAACTGTACTGAACTTATTAGAGCTGAACTGAACTGAACTTATTGGAGATGAACTGAACTGAACTGAACTGAATTGAATTGAATTGAATTGAATTGAATTGAATTGAATTGAATTGAATTGAATTAAACTGGATGTAATAAATATATAAATAACATTTTAAACAATAATAATATGAATATTAAATAATAATTATAATGATAAGTAATAATAATGAATAATAATAGTAGTAGTATTTTGGATATTTTAAATGATAGTTACAAATAAATAATATTATTAATCATAAATTAATAATAATAATAATGATAATTAATAATAATTATTTATATTATTTGTATTAATATATTAATATTTGATGATGATATATAATAACAATAATATTTAAGAAGTAAATTAATATTACTTTTTTAATAATTAGATTTAATAATATAAAATATTTAGTAATAAAAATAATGATTGGTTGGACCGCGAAAATTACATCATAAACCGTCTTGACGCGATTTGATTGGTTTATGGGCTAAAAAAAGTTGGTTTATTTGTGCTTTGACCTAAACCATGTTCTTCCTAATAATAATAGTAATAATAATGAGTAAAGCTATAATAAACAAAATAATATATAGAAACAACAACAATAATAATAATAATAATACTTAATAGTAATATATATATTTAAATAATAATAATAATAATAATAATAATAATAATAATAAATAATAATAATATAAATAATAATAATAATAAATAATAATTAATAAATTTTTAATGAAATAAAAAAAAAAAAAAAAGTAATTATAAAATATATATACCAACATAATAATAGTATTTAACAAAATGGTTATAAAAGAATGGAGCTGAGCTGAACTGAACTGAACTGATTGGAGCTGAACTGAACTGAACTGAACTTATTGGAGCTGAACTGAACTGAACTGAAAATAAGCTGGGGAGAACAGGCCCTAACTCTGGAAACGACAAACATAAAATTTTCCATGGCTGAAAACAGCTATCGAAAGATACATCTACATGAGACAGAGTTTGTCCTTGACTTTTATTTTTGGTCATAGTAAAAAAAATCATTAATTAAATGAAATGTCGTCTGTGAAATCTGATAGAAAATTTAGCGAAATCAGACGGGATTAGTGTCATCTTTCGGATAAATATTTTTTCTCCAACATTGCTTTCGAAAATAATAGTAACTTCCCGTGCATCGTGCATACTGCACTTGAAATGTTTTGTCTTATAAATTGAAAATTTTAAGAAGTTTGTCCTAAAGTCATGGTGGTGAATATTAACTTGTGATTTAAGATTTCATAATCATGTATTGAGATTATTTTAGAAACTGACTTATAACCCGTGTCTTTAGGCTGATGTAATTTAAGCCATGGTGGATCACATGACCCACCTATATTTTTTTTAAAAAAGTTGATAGAAATAGTATTTGCTCTGTCTATTGCTTCCCATAGAGTCTAAGATAAAATCACAATTCGCACCACCAATAACACTCAGCCATACGAAGGTTTCAGCAACCAGTACTTATGAAAGTCTTATTCTAACTTCTTGCACCACCGATGCATCATATTTGGCCACCCACTGGTAGCTGCCACTTAGTCATGATTTTAATATTTATACCCGTGCAACTCATGGGGATTTTTTTTATTTTTATAAATTTAAGATTTTATGTTATTTCCCTAAAATCAGGGTGAAAATATTTAACTCGTTCATCTATCAAATAGATGATAAAAAGTTAGTTAGGAATAAAAAAATAAGTATATACATAAATGTAAATTTTAATTTGCTATTAGACCTGTGCAAATTGTACGGGAAATTTTGTTTCCTAAATTTAAGATTTTATGTTGTTTTCCTAAATCATTGTAGAAATAGTATCTTGTGATTTAAATTTTATAATCATGTATTATTTACTTTGAAAATGGCTTATGACTCGTGTTTTTAGCAGTTGATATCATTGTGGATCACGTGACACATTATTAATCTTATAAAAAAAATTGATTGAATTTTTTCACTTATGGCCTACGACTTCATTTAAAGGATAGATTAGATCACACAATTTGACCATATCTCGTACTCCAATCATTGAGCCACTTTTGTTCCCGCTACCTACAATCCCTCTCACCTCCATATCTTGCTACCTTGCACCACCATTGCATTAGGCCACCCATTGGACACCATTGTTTCTAATAATCTGCATTTACCTTTTTTCCATTCACTTTGCATACATTTTTTCTGTTGATCTTGTAATTTGTTGATGGATTTTTGTTAATTTGCAATGAGGTAATGTATTCTATTGAGTTTTAATTAATAAAAATAGAAATGTTTATATTGGGCGTGGTGAAGAACTTCAAGTTGTGGTACCAATATACCCTTGGCTTGAAATTAGCTAATATGTAGTTTTATATTTGAAAACTCGTTTTTGAGTATCTTGTATTAGTTTGACTTTAATTTTATTATGGTTTTTTAAATGAAAACAATTTTTTTATGAATATGGTTTAAATCTCGAAAAATTGGATCGGAGTGTTACTTCTAGAGTGAAACTTTTTATGAAGTTTTCAATTCACGCATTGATTATTGATTGACATTTTGTTGTTGACGGTGGTGATTCACAGTTGTAAAATCCTGGATCCGCGAGTAACTATGTATAGATTTTGACTTATGACTTATTTCGAATAATAAGTATAATACTCGAGTAAATATGTTACTTCAAGCTCTCTCATATTATTTCTTAATTATACTTGTTTAACTGATCACCTAATTAGCTCCTAACTTTATTTAGCTTAATTGTTGCCTATCTTTTCTCTTGTTGAGATTCAAAGAGTTCCCTAATAATATTGTTTAGCTGACATGTCATATATGTGGCAAATAAATCAAGCTGCATGAAAAATGTCCCTTTTTTTTTGCAAAATGGCTCGTGATCACGTATCAACATATGATAGATCCTTATAAGTTTTAATTCCGGTAAATGAATTATTCAGAAAATATAAGTTATATTTTCAGAAATAAATATTGATATGTAAACCTCAACTCCTAAAACACATACATAAAATATATTATCTTACTGATTGTTTCTTTTTAGTCATTAAGCAATATGTCAATTATATCATGTATGCAAATTATTTACTTGATTGACAGAAGCTACATATAAGCAGGTTTTTTTTTTTTGCATAATTTGGAACTTGGTTTTGATCAATAAACGAAGTTCAATCTATATGATGATACATCCTTCCTTGGCTTTGCTCATTATATCATATAGATTGAACTTCGTATATACATACTTCTAGAGTTGAATTCTCCCATAAAGTAGTACATTTTGATTTTCGAACATTATAGTAAAAATTTATTATTAACTAAAATGTTACGTCCCAATCATCATATAAATTACTCCATCCGTTTCCTAAAGATCTTCCCTCTTTCCGTTTAAGAGTGTTTCCAAAAAATCTTCCCTCTTTTGCTTTATTCCTTATTTGGCAAAAAAATTTCCTTACCTTCTCTCATATCACTATCATATGGTCCACCATTACATTATTAATTCAATTTTACTCCCTTTCTCTCTCCACTTTAACCCTTTATATTTGTTTATTTATCTTAACCTTTCTCTCTCCTATTTTACTCACACCATGCCCACACAACTTGATTTTCCTTAGTAACTGTAGGAACATTAAGTGGGAAGATCTTTAGGAAACGGAGGGAGTATAACATAATTTTAGATAATATAAATCCTTGGTACTAAAAAGGTAAGATCGCGTGTACAATAATATAATCAAAATTATTATTTTTGTTAGATTTAGTTTGTAATCACATAAGTAGGAAGTTATATGTTTTTCTAATACCTCATATGTATAAAGGCCAATTTATTATCAATTTTGCTCCTAATTTTAAAATATTATTATATTTTATTTATGAAAAAATGATAAATATCATACAATACCTCATTTAGTTTTACACATAATGTTGCAAGAAGAGAAACATTTATGGTTAATATGTCGAACCATTTATTAGATTCTCTAACACTATAGTTCAACCTATCTAATGAAAAAATACTGGCTTAACCCATTGCTTCATTAAGAGCTAAGGACTGAGGTTCAAATAAAATAATAAGTTGCACTATTACATGCACTCAATCTTAATCGAATTTATTTGAACAAAATTATCCGAATTGATTAGTTATTTTATAGTCGAACTTTATTTACTTATTTTTATTGAACTGACTTTTTCTGAACTTTTCCAGACTTATTAATTTTTATTAGATTTTATGTGAACTTATATGAATTTGACTGAAATTATTATTTTTTTTGTTTTTTAATAAGGAATAAAAAAAATAGAATGTTACCGTATCGTATTCTTCACATTTGGGATTCGAACATAGACTACGAATAGTTGTTGTTACATTTAGAATAAATATCGAAAATGGGTATAGAGAAAAAAAAAAAGGAGAGAATCGAGAAAAGTAAGTGTGAAGTTCTTTCTAGGACACCCCAAGATGGAAAATGTTGAGTTGGATTTTAACAGGAACGAACTAAAACTAACATGGAAATACAATGAGGAAAAAAAAAATGAGCATTGGAGATAATATAGATTGAACTCAAGAGCTAACTTGTCAAAAGTTTGAAGTTGTTCTAGTATAGTAATGTACTGATGTGTGTCTATAATAAAGGGCACATAATAAATAAGTGCATGAACAATGCAATGCTAATATCAAAAAATAAAAGAGAGGTTCTCTCTACCTCACAAATAATTCTCTCTCTTCTAAAACCCCTCTAAATTTTCCCAGCCTAAAATCCACTTATATTAATAGTTAAAGATGAGTACGTAAAACATTCTTAGTGCTTCATCTATCTTCTTCATTCTGTATTCTTCCTGTCCAATCATCTATTCCGAAAATTATCTTAATCCTCATAGTTTGAAGTGTAAATTTGGGAGAGCATGCTAGAAAGGAAAACCTAAATGGAACAATCACAATCAACCTCCAACTTTGTAGTATGGCACAGAAAACAAGGGCCACTTATCAAAACTCCAATGGATCAGTTCAGTAACATTCCAATAGACATTTCCTTAGTAGTCGCGGGCAATTTCTCGATAAAAGGGAGTTTTCAGTTCGTCACATTCAGTCTTGGGTGGACTCATGGGTCACAAGAGGAAGGATAAAGGTAACAAAGGAAGGAGATCTTTTTTTCTTTCACTGTCGTGACATGCAAGATAGGTTTGACATTTTAGGCTTATATGATACTATGAACTTTAGAGGAGCGCTACTTGTTCTCAAACCATGGAAGCCATTGGATTCATTTAAATCCTTCAATTCTCCGAATCAGCTATATGGGTGCGACTGGAAGGAATCCCCTGGTATTCAACTCGAAATCCATAGCTAATGAATTATTTTCCCGTATAGGAAAAGTACTTCTTTTGATGAAAATTCAGAACGTCCGGGAATAAAAAAATTCTTTAGGGCCCTGGTTTGGCTCAAGTCAAAGCTCCTCTAGTACCAGGGATGTACATCGAAGTCCAAGAAAATAGAACGTTATGGGTGGATCTTCGATATGAAGGAATTTTTGTATTCTGTAAGCGTTGCGGGAAGATTGGACATAAAAGCTCCTCATGTGACCAATCTTGGGAAAAAGCAAAGGAGAAAATTGAAGCCATAATAACAGGGGCGTGCAACCCGGAAGCTCCTATGATGTATGGTAATCCAAATGCATCTCTTTATACAAACAAGATCATAGGTTTGCCTCATACCCCTGAGTTCTTGACTACAATGGTCAAGTTAAATGAACCTAGAAAACCTCCCGATCAAATATCTTCAAGTAGCAGTTCAGGAATGATGATGAATGACGATGATCATAATCAGACAAGAGATGAAGAGATGCAAAATGCATCCTCAGATCAAGGCTCTTACTCGGACGGATTCAACAATGGTCATAGCCCGCTTTCCGGCCCGTCTAAGAGACCAAGGGATGAAGGTGCTCAAGGTAGGAATTTCGAAAAAGGTGGACCCAGCAATCAAGTTGAGTATGGGCTTAACCCGAGTAGCCCGAAAATCCGGTCCACAGTGAGCAAGAGAAGCAAGGGCAAAAATGTCATTTCAGTTTCTAAGCTTCCTTAAGAAAGCGAAAAAAATGAAAACCTAGAAGAGGGTGAGCTGTGGGAGCCAGCATTGCATCATCAACCTCAGGGTGTCAGGCGGCGAAAAAGCAATCCCTACAGGTTATTTCTATTTCCACCCGGTTTCCAAATTAAAATCCTCATTTACCCATTTTCATTATACCAGAGCACTTTCCCGAAATAATCTCTCACCCGGATCCTACCTTACCACTAAAAAGTCCTTCAATAATACCCATCCCCTTTCTCTTTCCTCAACTGTACCTTTAACTAATCAGTTAACCCCACGTGATACATCAATAGAGAATATGGAATCAAATAACTCCTCTCCCACTCATCCAACTCATTCACTCAACCTCCAAATTTACCAATGTCTCCCCCTAACCAACAGCTTTATGAAAACATTCCCCCTTTTTTGGCACCTCCTGTCCCTTTTGAAGGGCAATTTAAAATTTACAACAGCAGGAAGATTCGGTTTTTATTATAAATGATGATATGCGTGCTTCATGGAATATTTATTTGGCTCTAGCAGTATGTCGTCGTACTTTAATCCGGATGATGCTCTAGCAATGGGGGCCCACCGTTTAACTCCTTTCCTTTAAATGATCAGCTGACTGGTCTGAATTTCACAATCTGTTTCCAGAGGATATCACTACCCACCCCCATAGACTCCTCTCCAAATCCCAGGTTCACACTCATCTTTGCAAATGGTTCATCAAGCTCATTTCACTCAGTATTCCCAGGGGTCCCAGCCACTGAATTTGCTGAATTGAGGATTTTTCCGACCTGGTCGCAAGTTACAAATACAATGGCTCAGAACATTTATGAAGATTCAACACTGGGTAAGCGCAAGTTTGGGGATCTACAAGACGTAGTGTGTGCGGTCGAGGGGAAAACAGAGGAGATGGAAGAAGTTTTGAAAAGGGCTCACGAAGAAAAAGTGAAGAAATTAAAGGTGTATGATTCATCTGAAGTTCCAGAAAAAATCAAAGAGGCAGGCCCTACGGATTTGTCTTCTCCACACTTAATGCCGAAGACCACACGGACAAGTGAAGGTCTCTTGGACCCGAGCCCATCAGAAGGTAAGTTTATCAAAGCTAAGCTTCCTTTTCAATTTGAAGAAGCAAGAGAAGCCTCCTTATGTGATGGTGGTCCAAAGAAAGTAACGGGCAAACCTCCAAGGCCCAAACATGTGATTGTCCAAGCTTTAGTTTGTGAGAAAAAGAGAAAATTCGAGGAGTTCGAACCATTGCTGGATGAATTTATCAATGAAGTCACACTGGATCTGCACAAATGGATTTCAGAAAAAAGGCAGGAAATTCTCAGAAAATTTAAGAAGTTCAAATACAGGGCTTTTTTTGGGGATGAAGGCTTGGAGACTGGGCCGAAACAGTCTCCAGAGGCACCATGAAAGTTCTTGCATGGAATTGTAGGGGTCTAAGATCAGCGGACTCCCCTACGATTCCGTTTTTGGGATGGTTAGTCCGCAAATGTTTACCTCAAATCCTTTTCCTATCGGAAACTAAATCGGATAGTAGTATAATTAACAAACTAGCTATGTACTTAGGCTTTCCTAATGTAGCCACCGTAGATAGTATAAATAATGCAGGTGGCCTAGCTTTATTTTGGAGTAACGATGTAAATTTAGACTTAAAAGTTAGCTCTACTAACTATTTTGCCTGTAACATCAACGATCTAGTTGATGAGGATGTATATATATGGAATCTTATTTTGTTGTACGGATCGCCTTACTTAGATAATAGAGGGGAGGTTTGGGAGAGGATAGCTAATATATAAGTCGAAATCCTCTCGATAGTGTTATCATGGGAGACTTCAATCAAATTGAATTCCTCAACCAAAAGATGGGAGGTTCGGTGTACATCCCAGGCAGAGAGAATTTTTCGAAATGGAGGGATCAACTTGGACTTTCTGAAATTAATTTTCAAGGACAAAACTTCACCTGGTGCAATAATCGCTCGGAGCCAGAACGTGTTTATGAAAGATTGGATAGGGCTTATGCTACAGAAGATTGGCTGCATAGATACTCAGAAGCAAGGATATTGAATATGCCGATTCTTATCTCGGATCACAGCCCAATTCTTCTCATTTCCTCGCCAATTTATTCAAAAAAGAAGTCACCAATTAAGATGGAATCCTGGTGTTTCGATTTCAAGGAAGTGGAGACTCTAATTTCCAATCACTGGAAAGTTTCATATAGTGGATCCCCGATGTACGAGGTAGCTCAGAAATGTCGAAGCGTTAGGTACAAGCTCTTTCAATGGTGCAAAAATTACAAATTCGAGAACAATATTAATTGGGAAGAATTTCTGTCTAAGTGTGGCGAGACTCAAGCTACTTGTCTATGAGTGGTGGAGGAAAATTGGACGAAGAAATCAAAGAAGAGAGTATTCGCAAATTGGAAGTTCAATTAAAGTTCTGGCAACAGAGAGCGAAGAGCAAATGGAAGGCATGGGAGGACACCAACTCCAAATGGTTCTTTCGAAAAGCGAAAAGACGTAAGCAAAAACGAGATCTTGGTAATCAAAAATTCAGCAGGAAAATGGGTTTCATCAAAGCAGGACATCCAGGGGGAATTTCTTGGTTACTTTGCAAATATTTTTCAAGGATCACAACACACTCAGGAATACTGGGAAGAGTTGGACGGGATTAGGCATCTGGTTCCACAAATGACATCATGCAAAGGGAAGATCTGATCAAGCCAGTTACAAGAGAAGAAGTCAGAAATGCAGTGTTCCAAATGGGAAGCCTGAAAGCCCCGGGGCCGGATGGCATTCCAGCATTTTTTTACCAGAAGCACTGGTCAATTGTCGGGAGGACATATGGAGAGCGGTATCCCATTTTTTTACCACTGGCTTTATTCTTCAAGAATGGAATCAGACAAATATCTGTTTAATTCCTAAGGTTGAGCGTCCGGAGCAAGCGTGTCAATTCAGACCCATTAGCCTGTGCAACGTAATCTACAAAATCATCTCGAAGATCATCGCCAACCGGCTAAAACCAATATTAAAGAGCATACTGACCCCGTACCAGATTGCGTTCGTTCCAGGAAGGTTGATTTCAGACAACTGCCTCATTGCACATGAAGTTGTCAACCTAATCAAACAACGCAAAAAGGGTACGCATTTCTTAGCCGCTCTCAAGATTGACATGTTTAAAGCATATGACAAAGTGGATTGGGACTTCCTATTTTGGTTATTGACGCAAATGGGTTTCCCGCCATTTTGTCGACAATGGATTATGCAATGTGTTACCACTGTCTCCTATTCCATCCTTGTAAATGGTGAGCCTACTACAAGATTCAAACCATGTGCGGATTACGGCAGGGTGACCCTCTTTCCTCTTACCTGTTTATTTTGATAATGGATATTTTGTCTAGATTGTTGCTAGATGGAGTTAGCAATGGTTCATTTCAAGGAATCAAGCTTTCTCGATCTAGCCCGATTTTGTCTCACCTTTTTTTCGCAGACGATTCTTTAATTTTCTTCAAAGCCACCCCCGAAGCTTGTGCAGGTGTGAAAGATATTCTTGCTCGGTTTAGCAGATTGTCGGGAGAAGTAATCAATTACAACAAGTCCCATATCATGTTTAGCCCAAACACACCCCTCAGGTTTAAGAGATTCATGAGAAGTATTGTCGGCACCCCTCTGAAGAGTCTTTAGGGAAATACTTAGGATGTAATATTGAAGTGGATGGTAGAAGTTCTAGAAAATTTCAACCATTGGTAGAGAAAGTAGAGAGGAAGGTTTCCAGCTGGCATCATCTCACTTTGTCACATGCGGGAAGGGTCATATACATTAATAGCATCCTCTACATGCTAAGTCTGAACATTCTAAGTGTTTTCCTCATTCCTAAGACCACGGTCGATAAGATAAATGCGATTTTTGCTAGATTCCTCTGGGCCAATCCCAACTCTCCATCGCCAATATTCTGGAAGAGCAGGAAAATCATCGAACTGCCGAAAGGAGGAGGAGGGTTAGGGATAAGGAATGTCCACCTTTTCAACAAAGCACTGCTAACGAAACAAGCAATCAGAATCCATAATTCACGTCAGTCTCTGATCTCACAGGTCCTCTTAGCCAAATATAAAGCATCTCCAGTAGATATTGTTTTACGGAACAAAAAAATGGGCAGAGTATCTTGGGGATTGAGAGGACTCTGTAAGGCGGTTCAGGATTGTCGCGCGGGTTTCACAAGTCAAATTGGTGATGGATCAAATACAGACATCGAAGGTGATAAATGGATTAGGGAAGGCCCAGTCATAGTGAAATCTGGGATTAATCTAGCTCACATGGGAATTCGACAGGTGAAGGATCTTCTGAACACACAACAAAAAACATGGAATTCTTCGCTAATCTGGAAATGTTTCAACTCTGACACTGCCATGAAGATATTAGCCACTCATATACCGGCAGAAGACCTGCATGACAGATTTGTTTGGAGCGAATCAAAATCGGGTGTACCCAAGGTCAAGGATATTTATGCATTCTATCTGACCGACAAAGGAGAATTGAATATCACGCAGGAAAACAGACAATTCTGGAACAAACTTTGGGCCTCCGATCTCATACCAAAATGGAAGTTCTTCACATGGAGACTACTGAATAAGGCTCTGGCTACTAGCTCCAATCTCCTAAAAAGAAACATTTCGATACAAGAGATGTGCTTTCTATGTAAGCAATATAAAGAGAATGAGAGTCACTTATTCAGAGATTGTAATATATCAAGGCGTGTATGGGCAAGCTCGCTTTTGGGAATAAGAATATGCCCCATGACAGTCATATCTGTTGAAGAATGGATTAAGAACTTTCTCAAGCTATTCTGGAAGGAGGATGGCGTCAAGTCAACACGGGTATCAGAGTTCATAGCAGCACTATGGGCTATATGGATTCATAGGAATAAGTCGTCTTCAGGAGTGAAGAGGTGAATCCGATCGCAATTATGAACTTAAGAATAGCTCTTCTCAAGGAGATTAGAGAGAGTAACAGATTCCGGGATAGAAACAACCCTCTCTCTCACACCGATAACTCAAGTTTGGATAGATGTCACGACTCTCAGCTTAGTTCTTCTACTGACGAATGTATAGTTAAGGTTGATGGAGCTTGGAAGAGGCATAAGCAAAAGCATCCACGAGCGGGAATTGGATGGTCAGCCCTCTTGGACAATTCCAAAATTTTTGAAGGAAATGATGCAGTAATCTCTTTGTCTTCCCTACAAACGGAAGCTCATGCAGTTCTCCGAGGGTTACGTGAAGCATACGCTCATGGTGTTAACCGAGTTCGCATTTACTCAGATAACAGAGTTCTCGTACAAGCCCTTCACAAACGTCAATACCCTTTCGAAGTTGCATCTATCGCACATGATATACAGGCTTTGCGTAGTAAATTTTTGTTTTGTAATATCCATTATGTAGGTAGAGATGTAGTGGCCCCTGCTATGCATTAGCTACAGCAGCCAGATTAGGTAGTCTCATATAACTTAAATATGTTTGTACTTGTTGTCAAAAAAAAAAAAAAAAAAAAAAAAAATACAAAACCATAATAGCAGAAATAATTGTGGTCACACAATAGCAACAAAGATATGTAGCCCTATACTACGGGGTTACAGATCCTACTGGGTCTCTGCAAATCCTGAATGCCTAGGGATCAAGGGTTGAAATCATCACATTCCTTGGGAGAGGATAGCAGATATCCTAACAAGAGAAATGGCAGAGTTCATCATTTTCTTCAGACATGATCCTTAATTGCTTCACTGCACAATCCCCAGTATCACTAGATATTAAGACAGAGGAAATACGCACTCGTATGTTCAGACACGCACATGCACACAACTTTCCTAGCATCTTAATAGACACACACATACAGGCAGCATCCCCAGCATGGCAGCATCTATTACACTAAGAGGGTAAAAGTAGATTATGTATTCATTTACACACACAAAGACACATGCGCACAATACCAAATATTCAAGGAAGGCAAAATCAGCTTCATTATCCAGTTGCTCGATTTTCAAAGTTCGAAGGACTCGGTTAAACGCACATGAAGTGGCAAGAAGCCGAAAACTACAAAATATATCTTCTTGCTTTTAGTAAAATCTGTAATTTCTTATAGTTTAGCATGTGTCCCAAAGAAAGACACTTTTAGACACTGGAACATTAAAGATTACAAGAAGTCACATAAAAATTACACTTTTCTGCTACTTTTACCCTAATTTTTCGCATAGAATGGCCCCTATAATTTTCCATACCCTATATAAAATATGGAGGAAACAGACAACCATTCATATTTCCAATTTATGTTACAGATATAGAACGCCAAGTAAAACCAATATTAACGTATGCATTCAGGTCTATTATGCTACAGCTCCTTTCCATATTAAACTAAGATGGACTTTCAATTATACCAAGAAATAAGAAAAACAATATAATCACTCTCATTCAAATGTCCAACAAAAGAATGTAAAAAGACATAAATTTCTACTTGTTGTCATGGTAAAGAGGTATTGGATGCAAGTAAGGAAGAAAAAGATTCTTCAAAGAAAGAAAAAAGGGGGTGGAATCAGCCGATGACAAATATAGATGCTTAAAGTTCCAATAGTTATTCATTACCAGCTTCAAAATAGACAACCACCAGGAATCCAGTTCACGAATCCAGATCAAGAAGCTTATAGATTTCGGGAAGATCGAATAGCAGCCACATGCTAAGCTATCTGTAGCACATATATAGCAATGCACCTCCCAAGCTCTTGCAATACGCATCTTCACAAGCTAATAAGCATTGGAGGACATAGATTTAGTTGAGGACAAATAATGAATATAATGCAATTAGCCAGTGACAAAGCTCTTGAATTTCACGCTTAAACTACTTGCTCCTTACAATTAAAGCTGGTGTTCTAGTAACAACAAAGAGAGTCTCCAAAGGACAGCCAACAAGAGAAAAGTACTAAGGTTGAAATCTGCTCGATGAAGCTTCGGAGCATTAAGATTACCATGTTGATAGAAGATTTTGAAAAGAGAAATTGCTTCTGGTGCCCTTATTCCTCCAGAGCATTTTAAACCAGTTATGCCAGCATTATTTGATTGTACGCAGCTGGTTTCATGCAATGAAAGAATTGGACCACATCCCCCAAACTTATCATTGGTACATCCATAGTAAAATTCCTTCAAACCAAAATCCGATAAGGCGCTTGCACACATTATGCATGGCTCACATGTAACAAAAAGGGTGCACTCTGAAATCCTTTTCACAACTTCAGATTGTGAAAGTCCATCTCTGTGCCATTTATGTAAAAGGCCATCAATAGCTGTCCATCTCTGTGCCATTTATCTAGAAGGCCATCAATAGCTTCCATCTATGCATGCTTAGTAGAATTACGTGTCTCATTAGAACGATGGCTACCTCATGCAATCACCTTCCTGTTCTCGACGATTACACAACTAACTGGCACTTCAAGTCTGTGAAGAGCAACTTTTGCTTCCTGTATTGCCAGCTCCATAAATGCATCAGAATTGAGAGAATCTTCAGACTCAATCAAACCCATCAGGAAGAGGTGCTTTAAGATTAAAATCTGACAGCTTTAACTCCAAAAAGACAGATAAATTTAAGCAAGAGCCCCTTTGATTAAGAAGCAGAGTAACAGACGACAATAGGCCGACCAGTACGAAAAAGTGTAAGTAATAGTTGCAATTTGGAATCATATTACCCACATCATTTCAATAACTCCCTAAGAAGATCCTTAGATGAATCATTTAAGTTTCCAGACGACAATAGGCCAACCAGTAACGAGAAAGTGTCAGCATCACCTTTGAATCCCTTGCTAACCATAAGATCACGATAGTACAATGCATTTGATGAGTCATTATTGAGAATATATCCTCTGATAATCGTATTATAAGTACCATCATCTGGTGAGCAACTGTCTTCCTCCATTTTCCTCAACAATTGGATAGCCTCATCCATGAGCCCTTTCTTGCATAAACCTTTAATCATTATATTATATGTTTTAGAATCAGGTTGCAGGCCCTTGAACGCAAGATCAGATAAAAAATTTGCTGCATCTTCAAGTTGCCCAGCCTCACACAAACTATCCATTAGGATATTATAGATGACAACATTAGGCTTAACACGATTATCCTCCATTTCTTCAAGTAACGCCACTGCCTCGTCAAGTAGCGCGTTTTTGCATAAGCTATCAAGCAATGAACCATATGTGACAACATTAGGAGTAATTCCATGCCCTTGCATATCCTTGAACATCTGGCGTGCAAGTGTAAGTCTATTGACTTTGCATAGTCCATCAATAAGAGTGGTATAGGTAACAACATTAAGTGTCACCCCATTCTGAAGTATTTCTTGGAACAAGTGTAGGGCCTTGTCAATGGTTCTTGCCTTGCAGTATCCATTAATGATAGTGTTGAAACTTACGATATTAGGCTCACAACCATTCTTGGTCATCAAATCAAGTAATTTTTCTGCATCCTCCATCTGACCACGCAAACAATAACCATCCAGTAAAGCACTGTAAGTTATAACATCTGGAATCTCACCTCTCTCAATCATGTAGTCTAGGATAGCTTGCGCTTCATCAACATTCCCATCTTTGCAAAACATGTCAACAAGCATGCTGAAGGTGATAACACTTGGTGCTATGTTACACTCCAACATCTGAGCTAGCATATCTTTAGCCTCGACCTTGGAGCCGGAGTTGTAGAGACCTCTAATCAAGGAGGTATAAGTGACAACATTAGGTATAATGCCCTCACTTTTCATGGCAGTGAACAGGTCGAGGGCCTCTTTCAACAGCCTATCCTTACAGAGACTATCAATGATGGTACTATATATGACAAGATCAGGCTCACAAGTTCCCGATTGCATTTTCCTAAGCAAGTGAAGGGCTGCGGCATTGTCACCAATCTGACAAAGGCCTTTGAAAATAGCACCATAGGTAACAATATCAGGTTGGAAACCTAGCTTAACAATTTGATCGAGCAATTGAAGAGCTTGAGGAAGCTTATCACAGTGGATAAAGCCATTGGTTAAGGTGTTAAAGATAACACAATCACCATCAAAGGGGTAACCAAGCTTAAGTCTTTTGGCGAGAAGAGAGAAGCCGAAATCAACACGGCCCAAATGGCAGTAACAATTGGTGAGAATACCCAGTGAATACCAATTGGGTCGAACACCAGAGAATTCAAGGTCTCTGATGAGAGAGATAATGGTGGAGTGAGGTTGAAGGTGTTTCAATTTGGAAATGGCAGTGAAGAGTTGAGTGAAAACGATGATAGAAGGAATAGGGCGCAAAGAGAGCATTTGATGGAAGAGAGAAAGGGGGAAATTGAGATTTGAAAACCCTAATTTGCAGTGTTCTCTAACTGATTGGAGAAACAACTGACGATCTTGAATAACAGCATCAGTTGCAATGGAGTAATAATTGCGTGAATGAAAAGAAGTAAAAGGAGTAATAAGAGTAGTACCACCATGAAAGAAGGCAGCAAAAGTTTTAGGAGTAAACTTGAGCTTCATCGTCATCTTCATCCCTGCTCTGTTTCTGGGTTTCACTTTTTTCTTTCACAATTCAATTATTTTAGTTTAGGTTGATTTAGAACAGTTCAATTGAGGTTTATTCACCTCAATTTAGTTCAATTCAGAAAAATTCTCTTTAGTTCACTTGAGTCCAAAAGAACAAAGTCTAAGTACTACATTTTATGTCAAAAAACAAGTACTACCTTTAAAATAAAATTTCCAAAAATGAAACCATTACATTAATTTTTTTTTGAGGGGGGACACCATTACATTAATAATTACTTAGTAATTTGAGAAAAAATAAGGTTGTAAAATAACAAAATATATAACGACAAAGAATAGGATTACAAGATAATATTTTCATACAAAATCTAAACGACTCATTTTCATCTTTGCCTTTTTTTCTTATTCATATTAATGTATGTGAAACTATTGGATCAGACCGTCTGACCCAATGTGTTTGGTCGGACGGGCTGAGCCCAAAATATTCACAGAAGAAATTAGAGAATCTGAAATTCCTTCAATGTCAATTCTCCCAAGTCCCAACAATCAGCTTCATCCCAAAGTCCTTTAATGTCCACCAAACTATTGAAACCCACAAAAACTAGGGCTGGCAATGGGTCGTGTTGGGTCAAGATCAAGTTGGGTTGGCGGGTTGGTGGATTGAGAACTCCTTGACCAAACCTGACCTGTTAACTTAAACGGGTTGAGATTTACAACCCAACCCAACCTTATGATAAACGGGTCAACCTTCAGGTCGACCCGTTTAATTTTTTTTCGTATTTTTTCTAGAAAAAAAATGAAAAGAACACAATTTATTTGCAAATAATTGTAGGCAGCAAACTAAAATTAAGTCATTATATAACCATATGATAATATTGTTCAAAATCAACACAAATGTTAATTTAGGTGGAAATCTGAAATCTCTAACCTTTTAAGTAGAGTTAGGTTTTTACTTTATTACTTTATGGTCCAGTCCAATTTTTTTGGGCTGAAATCTGAAATGAGTTAGGGATTTTTTTAGCTTGGTTTTTCATAAATGGATTAGGTGGGTCAAAATCAGGTTGGAATTTTCAACCTGACCCAACCCATTTAATTAAACGGGTTGGGTCAGGTCGACCCATTTAATTAAACGGGTTGAAATTTTCGACCCAACCCATTATTAATGGGTTGGGTTCGGGTCGGGTTGGCGGGTTGGGTAATATTTTGCCAGCTCTAACAAAAACCATCCTTCTCTCTCCTCGCTTCCTTTGCGCCATTATACTTTTTCAGGTTTTTTGGATATGGAATTAACAGCAGTAACTAAAGGTGGTGAAGGGTGAGAATTATTAGTTGGAGTAGTGGTAACAGTAACAGGCTTGACATGATTTTGCACAAAGTAAATAATATCATTGTATAGTTTCCTCAAAAGTCTACATTCTGCGTACGAGCATTTAGAAGAGGCAGGTGAAGATGATAAGGGAGATGATAAGTCAAAAGTCTACATTCTGCAACGCACATTTACATCGTCCCCCACAACAACCCATATTTGCACAACAAGATATCAGGTTTCATCTTTTATCTCCATCGAGGAAATTATATACTTTCATTTAGAGGTAACTCACTTTCATTTAGAGGTAAGTTATTTCATTTAGAGGTAAGTTACTTTCATTTAGAGGTAAGTTACTTTCATTTGGAGGTAACTTACTTTCATTTAGACCTAAGTTACTTTCATTTAGAGGTAACTTACTTTTATTTAGACTAGCTGAAAAAAATGAAGACTAACTGAAAAAAAATTAGGACTAACTGAAAAAAAATGAAGACTAATTGAAAAAAATTTAAGACTAATTGAAAAAAATTTGAAGACTACCTGAAAAAATGAAGACTAACTGAAAAAAATTGAAACCAACTGAAAAAAAAAAGAAGACTAACTGGAAAAAAAAATGAAGACTACCTGAAAAAAAATGAAGACTACCTGAAAAAAAATAAAGACCGCCTGAAAAAAATAAAGACCAACTGAAAGCCAAGTGCGTCTAACTGAAGCACAAGTGCTTCTAACTGAAGTCGTCCGACGAGAATATTGTGTCGGACGATACGAACTCGTATGTACAATCTGACTTTGACTTTCAGAAAATTTTATTATATAAGATTTTTCCATTAAAGAAATGATTATTAAAAATAATAGTAATATTTAGATTATTTGTACTCTATAAGATTTTCATATAATTATTAAAAAAGATAGTAATGACTGGATTATTGTATTATAGAAGATTTTTTTATTATAAAAATAGGCGAAAAATAAGTTGGATCGGGTTTGGAGTCGGACGTTTGGATTTTAAGTGGGTTGGATTCAGAGTCGGTGTTCGAATTTTATGTTGGGCCAGAGTCAGGTTTCCGGAATTGGGTGTCGGTGTCAAACTCGGACCCATATATAAAATCCGACTTCTTATAGGGTCGGAGTCGGATTATGCATAATTCTATCCGACCCGTTGCCATTCCTAAACACCACCCACATTTTGGATAATTATGTTTTGTGTGGATAGATTTCATCAAATTTTACGTTTAACTTTAGTTGTATTAGCTTCTCATTTGGATTTAGTTAAATCTCAGTTAATTAAGATAGCTTAAGTAATTTTTTTAAAAAAATTATATAATTTGCTGGAGAATTGAATGCAACTAGACTTTATCTATCTCTATTATATAAGGGAAGGGAGGAGCAATGGTGTCCTCTTTTGAAATGCCTATTTTGCCCCCCTTCCCTTTCTACATTACAAAAGGAATGTCAAATCAAAATCAACACTCAAAGAAAACTACTGAAAATTAATTTACAACTCACTCACAAAACACTTAAAAGAAGAAACTTTACAAGCCACTCATACAGTTCAGAAAATCAAGTTATAAAAATCACGCAAATTACTCAAATAATCAGGAAACTTTATTAAATCTTAAAATTAACATACAAACTAAAACTAATAACCTCGAACGTCAATACGTACTTAAACATTTACAAAAATTTACTTACAAATCACTATTCTCAAGAACCATTCACAATTACATACTCAAAAAAGTTACCTATAAACACAAATCTGAGAAAAACATAAGATTTTGACGACGATATCACACATTCATCCATTGGCAATTTGCGAACTTCCAAAAAGGTACATAATTCTTTTAACCTTCAAAATTACTCCCTCCGTTTCCTAAAGATCTTCCCTCTTTCCGTTTAAGGGTGTTTCCAAAAGATCTTCCCTCTTTTGCTTTATTCCTTATTTGGCAAAACAAATTTCCCTATTTACCCTCTCATGTCACTATCATATGGTCCACCATTACATTATTAATTCAATTTTACTTCCTTTCTCTCTCCTACTTTAACCCCTTTTTATTTGTTTATTTATCTTAACCCCTTTCTCTCTCCTACTTTACTCACACCATGCCCCACACAACTTGATTTTCCTTGGTATCTGTAGGAACAGTAAGTGGGAAGATCGTTAGGAAACGGAGGGAGTATTTAACATTAGTTGAAATAGACAATAGCAACTTAGTCGACTGTTATGTAGTTAAAAGAATGGAGATGAGAGCAATGAGTTCAAAAGGACTTTTATACAATCAGACTTAAATTTAATTCATTTTCATATAAAACAAATTTAGTTTTTTCTAGAAAAATGCCAATATTAATATTTTTGTAAAAAATCCATGTTCAGAACTAAATTTTGTAAAACAAAACAATATCAAACTTTTTACGAAAAACTTTTTGCAAAAATCCATTTTCAGAAAAAAAAACTACATTAATTTGTGAAAAGTAATGATTTTTGTTTTTCTAAAAAAAAAATATCAAATTGGGTATGAAAAATTCAAAATTTCATTTCAAATATAATTGAAGTTCAAAGTGTTAAAATTTAGAAAAGTACAAAATTTAAAATGATGAAAATTTAAAATATCAATGTGCGAAAAAAGAATTTAGAAGTTAGACAAGGAAAAAAAAAATTGAATTTAGTTTATACTTTCCGGTTAGAATTTTATGATCATGAATCAAATTTAACCCTTGCTAATGCCTAAAAAAGGTAAAATTTGTGTTTTAAAAAAATGAGGCATGCATCGCGTGCGTAAATTGCTAGTACTAATATATTAAAAGACACTCTCCTCTAAGATTCCAATGCATGTGCTCTATTTTCATGTCAAACGACCTCTCAAATAAAAAAATAATGTTGTGTGGTTAGAAGGTATCGAACACGTGACCTTTGAAAGGAAAAGTGATAGTTTAACCATTGATCCAACATAACATCATTGATTAATATTTCAAAATAAAATTTAATAAGGTCTTGTAATTATATCTCATTAGACTATACAAGTAGTTAGATACCTAACACATTAATGGTAATGATAATAGACTATTATGGTCAATTTTTTCCTTACAAGACAAAAATTTAAGAAAGGAAACAACCCGGAGCATCACCCGGGACACTCACTAGTTTGATATTAATAAATGTTTGAGCTAAATATCCATAAAAGGAATTTCATACAAACATATATAGAATTAACAACTTTTTAAAAGAGAATCATATTCAAACAAGGATAAATCGCAGCTTACCACCTAGACTTTTCACGTTTTTAGAAACTCCCACCTTAATGATTTTTTTTTATAAATTTCCACCTACCATTTTCAATCTTATTAAAAACTCCTAATGAAGGATCCCCTTAATTTCCATCCAATATCTTGGTATAGAAATTAAGTTGATTCTTGGGGATGATAAAAGAATTCAAAATCCAATTTAAGAACAAAAGTTAAAATTGATTAACATCTATTGCTAACAAGTTAAAATTGCCACATATGAAAAATTCTCACTCCACGTTCATTTACTTGAAGGTAGTATAATGCATTAACTCCTTACACTAATACAAGTATAATACTATATAATCATTGTGGTACTTTCACTAAAATTCTAATAATAAAATAATCAGCTAATCTTGATATGAAACTATGAATAATAAAATAATGGATAATAATACAAATGTTTATTGAACATTGACTATTTGGACCTTATTGGACCTTATTAGACCTGATTGAAACTTATTGGACCTTATTAGACCTGATTGGAACTTATTGCACCTGATTGAAACTTATTACACCTGATTGGAACTTATTGGACTTTATTAGACCTGATTGGAACTTATTGCCCTGATTGGACCTTTTTGCAACTTATCTGAACTTATTGGACCTGAAACTTAATTTTTTAAGCTGAGGAGAAAACACCCAAACTCTTAATTCAATTTCTTGTAGAAAGAATTAAGCGATTGTTTTCATCACCAATATTTTAAGGGTTTATTTTTCAAAAATCATGCAATTACTTATCATGTCATTACGTTAATTTGTTCACACTTTACAAAAAGTTACGAAAAGTAACAACTTGGGGCATCGTCCGGGACACTCACTAGTTTTTTTATAAAAAAAAACCAAACATCTAATTATCATTAAGAAACAAGGCGAACAATTCTTCTCACAAAATTCTACTATTTATTTTATTTCTCTCTCTAGTTATCCTCTTCACTAGTGCTGTCCCGTTTACCGAATTCGAACCTGACCTGAAATAAGCGAGTTTTGGTTGAGATTTTTGACCCATTTAAGTAAATGGGTTGACATGACTTACCCATGTAATTAAATGGGTTAGGTTAAGGTTGACATTTTCAACTTATCAAAACTTATTGCTTTAGAATAACTTTCAATCTTTACAAAAACTTTCACCTACTCCCTCCAATATGCTCTATCACCATTTGTTGTTTCATTTACTCTTCTCTTCTTCTGTTTTGTCTCCTTGCATTGTCGCCCTTCTTAGTTACTCTGCCATGAGCTCTTCATCTGGATTTGGTGGCCCACATACAATTCCTTCATCTAGTAACTTGACTGTGTCAGTTACCAATTGTTGTGGAACATGAACATCAGTTGGTAATTGCCGCAACCTGTCCAATTTTTTCTTGCCAATGTGAGGATTCTTATAGTTGTTTCCACCCTTAACCTTTAGGATTTCCAGCATAACAAGCTTGAGATTGCAACCATGTGTAATTTATGATTCTAGGATCATAAACATTATAAGCTTCCTCTATACTTTCAATGAGCTCATCTAGTGTGTTTGGGAATTGTTGGTGTTGAATTAACTGTATTGCTTTGAAAAATCCCAAATCCAAAAGATTTAGGTCAGGGGATTGTGCTGGTTGACATACAAGATGCATATCAAAACCATCTTTTCTTGCTGCTTCCAGAAACTTTGCATCATCTAGTAATATATGTGGTCTGGCATTATCTTTTTGTATCCATATTGTTTTGCACCTATTTGCTGACCTTTTCTTTTATTGATGGTAACAACTTGTTGATAATCATTTCTCTGATGACTTGTTTGGTGATGTGTTGCTTGGCTTTGGTCTCTATAGTGCCCCTGTTTCTGTTTGCACTCCATTTTTGTGCTGGAACTTTAATTTGTCTACAAATGGATAAATGCCAATTTTTCCATCAAAAATGAGTTCCCTATTTTCTCCAAACCATGGTTTACCAATGGCACCCATGAACATGACCTTAGTCATGTGACTTTTTAACTGACATGCCCTATAAGGATCTTCTTCATCTGAGAGAAGATAGAACCTTTGAGTGATCCTACTCATAAAAAACCACTTCTCGTCAATGTGAATCATGTTTTGTAGAAGGTCAAATCTGGGTCCCTCATTCACTGTCCTGGGTATGATATTGCCCATCACAAACTTAAGCCTTTTAATTTTGTTCTCAGCTGTGAGCTTTGGTTTTATAAAACTTGTGTGGGATCTTAGGATACCCTTTTTTTACCAGCCTATAAACTGTTGAAGGACTCACCTCAAAAGCAGCAGCAAAAGACCTTAATGTTGTCCTCTGTTTTAGAGGCACAACTAGAAGCATGTCATCAGTAATTAAAGACTTCCTTCCACACTTGTATTTTTTGGGTGACACATTCACCTCTTCACCAATGAGTTTCTGATTTTTGGCTTGTCTCCATATTCTTGTTATTGTTGACCTGTGCACTACATATTTTTCGACTAAAAACATGTTGAAACCCCTTGGGAGTTTGCAATTTATGGCAGCCTCAAACATTTCACTTGCAATTTGTGCCCTTATATTGTTAGGAATCATTGGGTTTTTGTTTGATGTTGTTGTGTCAACACTAGTTTGCTCTAAAGTTTCTTCATCAATTTCATTTTGGATTCATTTTTAGAATCAGTATCAAAGACATACCATGGTTCATCATCATCATCATCATCATCACTGAATCTGTTAATGGCCTCCTCCAATGATAGAAGTTCATCGACTGATATGTTAGCTTCATCACATGAATTTGAGTTGTTACTTGAATGCAGTTCTTCAAGGGCTAGCAGCTCTTCCATAGCCATGTCATACTCATCTCCAACACCATTTGCCATTAGATATGCCATGAAATCATCATCTTCCATCTGAATTTTTTTTTTTAAAAAATATGCCTAAGTGCAGTGTGTGTAGTGAGTGTGAAGTGTGTGCTTGAGTGATTTAGAGAGTGTAATTGTCTTTCCTTGTTGTGAATGATTTTTCTTGAAGAAGTTGTAATTTTTCGTACATACAGTGAGCTTTTACAAGGACCCAAAATGTGTGCTGCTGTGTTTTTTAAAATTTGGTGGGAAAATTCAAAATTTTGGGGAATTTCAATTAAAAGTGGTACAGTTGGTCCCTCCCAATTTTTTCCCTCCCTTTGCAATTAAAAGAGGAATTAATGGGGAGAAAAGTGGTCCCAATATTTCTCTCTCTACCTTTATTAAAACCTGTGCCATTTCTCTATGTAGCAAGAATAAAAACACGACGGAAGTATAATACTATATAATCATTGTGGTACTTTCATTAAAATTCTAATAATAACATAATCAGCTAATAGTGATATGAAATTATGAATAATAAAATAATGGATAATAATACAAAAATTTATTGAACATTGACTATTTGGACCTTATTAGATCTGATTAGAACTTATTGGACCTTATTAGACCTGATTGAAACTTATTGCACCTGATTGGAACTTATTACACCTGATTGGAACTTATTGGACCTTATTAGACTTGATTGGAACTTATTGCCCTGATTGGATCTTATTGCAACTTATCTGAACTTATTTGAACTTATTGACCTGAAACTTAATTTTTTAAGTTGAGGAGAACACACCCAAACTCTTAATCCAATTTCTTGTAGACAGAATTAAGCGATTGCTTTCATCACCAATATTTTAAGGGTTTATTTTTCAGAAATCATGCAATTACTTATCATGCCATTACGTCAATTTTTTCACACTTTACAAAAAGATACGAAAAGTAACAACCTAGGGCATCGTCCGGGACACTCACTAGTTTTTTTTTTAAAACCAAACATCTAATTATCATTAAGAAACAAGGCGAACAATGCTACTATTTATTTTATTTCTCTCTCTTGTTATCCTTTTCACTAGGGCTGTGAAAAACTGACCCAACCCGTTTACCGAATTCGAACCTGACCTAAAATAAGCGAGTTTGGGTTGAGATTTTTGACCCATTTAAGTAAATGGGTTGACATGACTTATCCATTTAATTAAATGGGTTAGGTTAAGATTGACATTTTCAACTCGAAATTAACCTACTTTGACATGTTTTAACTCATTAAAAATATAAATTTTCTAAAAAGTTATGTTGAAGTTGGTGAAAATTTTAAAAATACTAATTGTGGAACACATATACTGAAAATAAAATCTAATCATGCATACTTTTATGTGAATTTATTGTTGAAAACTAATAAATTTTAAAAAAAAATTAATAGTAATAAATATGTAAATGGATTAAACAGGTTATATGAGTAACCCGTTTAATAAACAGGTCGGCTCAAGGCTGAGTTTTTCAACCCGCTTTTTAAACAGATTCGATTTAGGTTAGAACATGTTCAACTTGTTTATTATTAACCCGAACCCGAACACGACACGACCTGATATGTTAATCAACCCTACTTTTCGCCCCTCCCCTCCTTCAATTTCCCTTGATTTCTAACTCCAACGTCATTCTCACCCTCTTTCCCTCGTTCTCACTTACTTTCTCTCCCTCCCATATATATTTTCGAATTGTAATTGACTCTCACTACTTGTTTGTGGCACCATCATTTATTTAAAAGAACTAAATGAAAAAAAATCTAATGTTCTTTTTCTATTTCACCCTTCCTTGTTTGTAACTTAATTTTTCTTTTGCAGATTTTAGAAATACATTTTTTACCATTGTTTCGATTGTAGATTAGAATTCAATTTTCTCATTTACAACTATAGGTATAGAGTTGGAAACATGAACTATATAAGCAACTAATAATACATTTATAGGACATATACATAAGATTAATTAACAAAAAGGATCACCCATGCGATATAAGACCTCTTATATGTGTCCTATTCCTATACAAAAGACAAAAGAGAAACATGAAAGTGGCCCTCATCCACCATGACTATTGGCCTATTGCATAGCTGTTACATAACCATTTCATCTTAAGCCCCTAGAATACCCCTTCATATTGAAAACAAAATTAGTCAATAATCTAGCGAAGTAGTTACAAAATAACAGACAACCCAAGTTCAAGTTATCAATAAAAATCCTAACCACGCACGGTGAAAACGAGCAATAGATTACCGGTATCAAAGCATACTAGATTCAAACAATTTATGACTGTGACAGTGGCAAACTCATGGCACGGTGTTACCTCCATTCAATTGTCACTCGATGTAAATTTCGAACTCAGGAACACAACGACAAACAATGAAAACCTTTGGCAAATGCTAGGGACTATTCGAGCACAAGAGACTTGGCTGAAACCCAAAAAACATGGCAACTTTTGTCGTTGCTCTTTCATCAAACTCTCATCTCTTCTTCTCTTCAACAATCTTTCATCAATATCAACAGGCTACTCTTACACTCCCACCATGTTCTCTCGACCTTCATATTTTTCCTCCAACTCCTCTTTCTCTATCTTCCTTACATTCATCGAATCGCTCTGCTTTCCCTCTGATTCTTAGACATAACAGCAAATCAGCAATGCAGATATCAGTAAGCTACAAATTGAAGTGTTGGGTACATCACAAATATCAGTAAAGCTGCAGATATAGAAATAGAAATTGCTTTACACCATACCATGAGATAGCAAATCAACAAACACCAACTATTCCCTGGAACAAATTTTTAAAAACTTGAAAGTTTACAAAACACTGAAACAATCAATATAGCTACTAATCACTCGAATAATAGAGAAGACCCATATAGAAAAGGTGTGATAAATCAGGACAGATAAATGCATAAAAGTAGGTAAAAAATTCGCTTTATCTGACTGCAGAGCAGCACAGTCAAGAGACAGAAAAAAAAGGGCAAAACATAATCTTTGAAGGAAAGCTCTCTCGGCGTGGGAGAGTGTCTGTATTTCTATTCAACCAGACCAAAGATGAATTGGACAAAAAGCAATAGAACAAACATCAAGTGAGAAACAAAAGGAACTAGAAGCAAAATCCGAGAATAGATGAGTCAAGGGAATTTTTCCTCATTGGAACAATTGAAATAGCTCAATCAAGCCAACAACAGATTTTCAATTTGCAGCACTCTTTCAATAAAAAAAGAACAATATCAAGACCCATTATAAATAAATGAATAAACTAGAGAAAGTAAATCAACATGGATTGATTGGTCATTATGTAAGTTCCTAATGCTCTCAGTTCTGTGTATATGCATTGATAAATTCCTAATAAAAGTACAGAAAAGTAGATTCATATCCCATTATGTAAGTTGGACCATTGTCAAGTTAGCTTTTCACATCTCTGTATATGCATTGATCGGTCGATTCCTTCAATCAGGTAGCATTCAAATGAATATAAAAAGTTCCAAGAATCATATAGAATATTTGACAATACATTCTATATCTAGCTAAAAGCTAATCCTTGTTTACCCATCCACACTTTTATTGAACTAAATTCAAATTCCTTAGGTATGTTCCTAAAATTAGCTGTATTTTACCCATCATCTCCCACCTAAGAAATATTGGTAGAGTTTCTATGATATTGAGCACATATATGCATAACCTAACTGTATATCAAGAACTAATAAGAAAACATTCTTTTCTTTTCTTGGTAGATGGTGTAGAGAAATAAAAGATTGACTGAAAGAGAGAGTTTATGGAAGGCCCACATCTTAAGAAGTATAGGGACAGAGTGTGAGAATATGGGATTAAGTTGGAGGGTTCACAAGACATAGCTTGGATGGGGTAAAATTTCCATTTCGAATAACAAGAAACATCTTTTGTCACATCCGGAAACAAGTATAGAAAACTTTTTATGGACAGAGGAAGCAGTAGATATCGGACTATTCAGAAATGATCCATACTGCTCAAACAACAGTTCAAAAACAATAAGAGGGTCTTGTGATGGAATAGTGTCGTCAGGTTCAGCTACGAAATCGCCATTATATGCTACATCCAACAAGTTGTGTTTTCCAACTCAGTTAACAACAAATTTTAGTCGCCATGTTTTGAAAAGAAATCTGAAAGTGCACACGCATAGAAAGGAAGGGGGAGGTTGAAAGAAAAGTTTTGAACTGCGAAGGGAGCTAATCTGACAAAAAGATCAACATAGAAGACTAGAAGGTCAGATTTCCAGAAATATTGTCTCATTTTCCACAAGATGCCAGCTAACTGAAATCAGATCAAAGGTAATACAACTAGGAATCACATACATAAAGCTAGATACAGACACATAAAATCAGACTGATCTTGATGTCTAACTCCTCAAATAGAACGCTTACTTGAATACTTGAAGTCGACAGCAATAGGCCAACCAGTATGAAAAAGTGTCAGCAATAGTTGCAATTTGGAATTATCTTACTCAAGTCATTTCAAGAACTTGCTAAGAAGATCCTTATTAGACTCACTTAAGTTACCAGACGACAATAGGCCAACCAATAACGAGAAAGTGTCAGCATCACCTTTGAATCCCTTGCTAACCATAAGATCACAATAGTACGATGCATTTGACAAGTCATTGTTGAGAATATATCCTCTGATAATTGTATTATAAGTAAGATCATCGGGTGAGCAACTGTCTTCCTCCATTTTCCTCAACAATTGGATAGCCTCATCCATGAGCCCTTTCTTGCATAAACCTTTAATCATTATATTATATGTTATTAGATCAGGTTGCAGGGCCTTCAATACAAGATCCAAGAAGAATTTTGCTGCATCTTCAACTTTCCCAGCCTCACACAAACAGGCAATTAGGATATTGTATATGACAATAGTAGGCTTAACACGTTTGTCCTCCATTTCTTCAAGTAACGCCACTGCCTCATCAAGTAGCGCATTTTTGCATAAGCTATCAAGCAACGAAGCATATGTGACACTATTCGGAGTACTTCCATGACCTTGCATATCCTTGAACAATTCACGCGCAAGTGGGAGTCTATTGACTTTGCATAGTCCATCAATAAGAGTGGTATAGGTAACAACATTAGGTGTAATCCCTTTTTCAAGTATTTCTTGAAACACATTGAGGGCCTTGTCGATGTTTCTATCTTTGCAATATCCATTAATTATAGTACTAAAACTTACAATATCAGGCTCACAACCATTTTGGGCCATAAGATCAAGTAGCTTTTCAGCATCCTCCATCTGACCACGCAAACAATAACCATCGAGTAAAGCATTGTAAGTTATGACATTTGGAATCTCACCTCTCTCAATCATGTAGTCTAGAATAGCTTGTGCTTCATCAACATTTCCATCTTTGCAAAACATGTCCATAAGCATGTTGAAGGTGATAACATTTGGTGCTATGTTACACTCCAACATCTGAGCTAGCATATCTTTAGCCTCGACCTTGGAGCCAGAGTTGTAGAGACCTCTAATCAAGGAGTTGTAAGTGACAACGTCAGGTATGATGCCCTCACTTTTCATGACGGTGAATAGATCGCGGGCTTCTTTCAACAGCCTATCCTTACAAAGACTATCAATAATGGTGCTATAGATGACAAGATTAGGCTTACAAATACCACATTGCATCTTCTTAAGCAAGTGAAGGGCAGCAGCATTGTCACCAATCTGACAAAGGCCTTTAAAAATAGCACCATAGGTAACAATGTTGGGTTGGAAACCTAGCTTAACAATTTGATGGAGCAATTGAAGAGCTTGAGGGAGCTTATTAGAGTGGATAAAGCCATTAATTAAGGTGTTAAAGGTATAACAGTTGGGGGAATATCCAAGTTTAAGGCATTTACCCATAAGAGAGAGACCGAAATCGACACGGCCCAAATGACAGTAACAATTGGCGAGAATACCAATAGAGTGCATATCGGGTCGAATACCTGACAATTCAAGGTTTCTGAGTAGAGAGATAAGGGTAGAGTGAGGTTGAAGGCGTTTCAATTTAGAAATGGCAGTGAAGAGTTGAGTAAAAACAATAATAGAAGGGAGGGGACGCAAAGAGATCAATTGATGAAAGAGAGAAAGGGGGAAATTGAGATTGGAAAACCCTAATTTGCAGTGTTCTCTAACTGATTTGAGAAACAACTGACGATCTTGAATAACAGCATCAGTTGCAACGGAGTAATAATGGCGTGAATGAAAATGAAAATGAAAATGAAAAGAAGGAAAAGGAGTAATAAGAGTAGTACCACCATGAAAGAAGGCAGCAAAAGCTTCAGGAGTAAACTTGAGCTTCATCGTTTTCTTCGACCCTGCTCTGTTTCTGGGTTCTAATTTTATAATCCAGTAATCTAACTAGTAATCCAGAATAAAATTAAATGAGAGCCAAATACTAGACTATTACTATAATACCATTATACCAATTACTCACCATCAAATTTTCGTTATTCTCGGATGTGTTTGCCCATTTCTCTTACTTTCAACTCCATATTCCGTTGTTTGTGTCATTGTGTGTCTTCCTTACTAGACAAGCACTAGACAAGCAGTCAAGCAGGGAGTTTGGCTTTGCTAATTGGGAACATAGTACTTCCTCCGTTTCTAAATAAGTGCAACATTTGCATAGTGTTTACTATTCACAATTTAAACTTTAATTAGCTTTGGTTATTTACATTTTAGGAAAAACATAGTCATGTGAGATCTTGTTAGATTCGTTTGAATGTGAATTTTTTTAATATCAACTTTTTACAATTTTTACTTATTGATATTTGAAGATATTAATGGTTAATGCATTGGCAAACGTGAAAACAAGAAGTGTTGCACTTATTTAGAAACGGATGAAGTATATTAGTTAGACTAGTTTAACACCCGTGCAAATTGCTTGAGTTTTTTACATGAAAGGTTTAACGGTATGTATTCGATATGTATAAAACAAAGAAAGTCACATATAACTATAAAAAACGCATTATTGTATAATATGTAACGAAGTATATGATATGACAAGTGTAAGTGACTTAGGAATTGGGTTGGCTCAAGTGGTGAGCTTTCTCATCTTCCCTAGAAAAGTCTAGGGTTCAATTCCTACCTCAAGCATTTGCTTGGGATTTAAGAGAGGAGGGGGGTTGGGGTGTCTGGCTTGTAATGGGCCTTTGGGTAGGGGACCTGCGCGAGGGCTTCTTAGAAGATTTCTTCTTATCAATTTTTTTTAAAAAAATGAACAAATTGAAAGGAAAACTAATTACATAAATTAAAAGAGATATCAACTAAAATGAAACTATTAAGCAACAAACACTTTATTAATATTTTATATCAACTCAGAAAACAATGTAATATAAAAAACATATTATAATTTTTCACCCTTGTCATTCACTTTTTAATATTTTAACCCACTCTTTTGTTTCTCTCTCTACCTTTTCAGTTTCTCTCTCATACTTTTGTACTTCCTCATTGGTTTTCCCCCAAAGTGAAGTGAGTAAATTAAAAAGAAACAGAGGGAGTAATGCTTAAATTATAAAATTTACAATTAACTATACATGCATGTCTCTAGGTATATTGACAGTAATTCAATTATTTTTGATAATTATAAATTCTAGGTATACATATGGTGCTAGATAGTTAGGAATTGGTTATGTTGATATGTTTTTATATTTATAACAAATATGTAATTAGAAGGACAAAAGTAAAAGCTTCAAATTTGGTTCAATTATATAAAAAAAAAACAACTACTTGTTATGAAATATAATATGGATGCCCATTATACCCCCGTTAATATATTCGGGATATTATAGGGTTTTGTTCTCCAAGTAAAACCTAACTATTGTGTTGTATATATATACCCATGACTATATGGAATAAGATACAACACGATTCTCTCTTCCTCTTCTGTTTATTTACAACACGTTATCAGCACGAAACCCTAGCCAACTGAGTAGTCGAAGCCAATTGATGGGAAATCATATTATCACACGACAATCCCAACACCAGTTTCCGGTCGCTTATTACGTCAGCTCCTCGTCTCGCGTTCATCTCGCCGGTGCCGTACGTGGTTTTTTATTCGCCACAATTGCCGCCTTGCTGGAGCGTTTTGTTTTTGTCGCCACTTTGCCGGAACCCGGAACTCAGGTCTGAGAACGGAGAACCTACTGAACTGCAATACTGGTTGAGGTATTTTATCCTTTTTATTTTATTTTTTTAATTATTATTTCTGCTAATTTATGAACCCTACTGGTTAAATCTGCTAATTTATTTCTGCTATTTTATTTCGCACGAACTGAGCCTACTTATAAACTTCCCTTTTTGATGTGAATTTGATATATGTGTAGTGCAAAGCAGATGTATAGATAGTATTGTATGCAGAAGAAAAAAAAAAGGTAAATAACTAAGAAAGAACGATTTTGTATATGTACTGAGCAAGTTATACATGAAAATGTTTCTATGTTCATGATGCAGAATAGTCAATACGTTGTACTTATGTTGGTACTAGCGATAGTGATGTTATGCTTCATTAAATGTATTAATGTGTATGATTGTGTTAATGTTATAATATTCTGTGTAATGTTTGATAATTATGTGCTACATTCTATGAACGTAGCATTTTTGAAAAAAAAAAAAACTGTGTGGAATATTAATATTTGTGTGATCTGGATATATGTGTGATCTGAATGAGTATATGTGTGATCTGAATGAGTGTTGATGAAATAGAAGAACATATGATGCTCAATATATTATAATGTTTGTGATTATATTAATTCTTCCTGTCACTTTATTTTTATGAGCAAACCTTTTTATTTTGCTTGTTTGTTATTAAATTACAACTTTATGCTATTAAACTTCAATATTGCATTACAATTTGATATAAAGTCCTAATTTCGCAATATTCACTTGTATATAGTAAACTATGTCGAACCTTACAAAACTTGAATTTGCACGCCACCACCTCCATGAGGGTCTTAAGACTGAGTACTTGACTGTGAAAGATCCACAAGTCCTTTGGAGTAATCTAAAGGAAAGGTATGACCACCAGAAAACTGTAATACTACTCAAAGCTCGTTATGACTGGTTACATTTAAGACTACAAGACTTTAAGTCTATAAGTGAATATAACTAAGCTATGTTCAGAATTACTTCACAGTTGAAATTATGTGGAAAGAAAATCACTGATGCAGAAATGCTAGAGAAAACATACACTACCTTTCATGCGAATAATGTTGTCCTGCAGACACAATACCGTGAAAAGGAATGTAAATATTCTGAACTTATATCTTGTCTCCTTGTGGCTGAGCAAAATAATGAGCTACTGATGAAAAATCATGAATCACGTCCAACTGGTTCCACTCCATTCCCTGAAGCGAATGCGACATCCCATAATGGGAAAGAAAAATATCAGGCCAACAATAGTGGTCAAGGACGTGGACGTGGATATGGTGCGAGGTCTGGACGTGGATACGGATATCGAGGTCAAGGCCGAGGTGGTTCTTTCAAGAATTCATATTCCCACCAGAAGGGGCAATAAAGATGATAACAAACAAGAGAAAGATAAAAATGAGAACGTGACCAATGTATGTTACAGATGTGGAGGAAAAGGTCATTGGTCTCGTACGTGTCGTACACCAAAACACTTGGTTGACCTATATCAACAATCATTGAAGCAAAAGGGAAAGAAAGTAGAAACAAATCTTGTGTACGAAGATGGCGAAGGTGACTTTGATTGTGGCAATACAACTCACCTGGAAGTTGCTAATTTCTTCACCACCCCTGAAGGGAATAACAATCCTTAGATTCGATTATGGTCATTTAAAGAATAAAACTTCGTTTTCATTTATTAAGTATTACTATGGATTTTTGTTTGGATTATGTTATTTTATTTTAGATTTTATTTGTCAATACTATGATTTTATATGACATTGTTAAATTTTGGTTATTTAGTTATTCTTATATATTATTGTTATTTCATTTATTTGAAGAATATGAATACCCCTCAAGTTCAGTTAGCAATGAATGGTGAAGATTAATGCCTAGCAGACAGTGCAACTACTCTAACCATACTAAAAAGCAAGTATTTCTCTTTTTGACAATGAAAGAAACTAGTGTGAGTATATATCGTAGTACAAAGATAATTGAAGGCTCCGGAAGAGCAAATATATTATTACCTATGGGAACGAAATTTGAAATCATTGATGCACTATATTCTCCCAAATCTCAAAGAAATTTATTGAGCTTTAAAGATATTCGCCATAATATATCATATTGAGACAATAAGTGAAATGTTGAATACCTTCATATCACGAGTATTACCCAAGGCACTAAGAATATTTTGGAGAAATTACCTACATTTTCCACTGGTCTGTACTATACTAAAATCAATACAATTGAAACATATGCCATAGTAAACAGGAAGTTTGCAGATAATTTCACTATTTGGCATGACCGGTTGGGCCACCCTGGTTCAATAATGATGCGAAAAATAATTGAAAATTCATGTGGACATTCATTGAAGAACCAAAAAGATTCTTCCTAATGATTTCTCTTGTGCTTGCTCACAAGGCAAGTTGATAATACGACCTTCACCAACCAAAATAGATTTTGAATCTATCAATTTTTTGGAACGTATACAGGGAGATATTTGTGGGCCAATTCACCCACCATGTGGAACATTTAGATATTTTATGGTTTTAATTGACGCATCGAGTAGATGGTCACATGTATCCTTGTTATCAACTCACAACCTGGCGTTTGCGAGACTACTTGCTCAATTGATTAGATTACGAGCACATTTATCAGATTTCCCTATGAAGGCAATTCGCCTTGATAATGCTGGTGAATTCACTTCTCAAGCCTTTGATGATTATTGCATGTCTATTGGGATAAGTGTTGAACATCCTGTAGCACATGTTCACACACAAAATGGTCTAGCTGAATCATTAATAAAGCGTCTCCAGTTGATTGCTAGACCACTACTTATGAACTCCAAACTCCCAATCTCTGCGGGGACATGCTATATTACATGCAGCAGCATTAATTCGCATCAGGCCAACGAGTAATCAAAAGTTCTCCCCATCACAATTGGTTTTTGGTCAGGAACCAAATATTTCCCATCTAAAAGTTTTTGGGTGTGCTGTATATGTTCCAATTGCTCCACCACATCATTCTAAGATGGGTCCTCAAAGGAGGTTAGGAATATATGTTGGATATGAATCTCCATCAATAATTCAATATCTAGAGCCATCCACAGGGAATCTATTTAAGGCTCGATTTGCAGACTGTCACTTTAATGAGTCAGTTTTTCCAACATTAGGGGGAGAGAATAAACAACTGGAGAAGGAAATCAGTTGGAATGAATTATCATTATCTCATCTTGATCCTCGCAATAAACAATGTGAATTAGAAGTTCAAAAGATAATTCATTTACAAAGATTAGCAAATCGATTGCCAGACGCATTTACTGACCCAAATAGAGTAACCAAGTCGCATATACCAACTGCTCCAATCAGAATTGATGTCCCAGAAGGAAAACATCAAATTGCTAGTGAGTCTACAGCACGCTTGAAGCGTGGTAGACCTATTGGTTCCAAAGATAAGAATCCTCGGAAAAGAAAAGGAGCAGCCGAGCAGGAATTGATAATGGCCAGACCGAGGAAACAAAGAATTTTGAAGGATGTCCAGGAGAGACTTTAGACATGGCAAATCAACTGATTATGTCATGTCTGGAATAAAATGGAACCGAAATCAAATCGACGTCGATGAAATTTTTGCATTAGCAGTTGATGTTATGGAAGAAAATGAGGATCATGAACCAAAGTCTATTGAAGAGTGTGCACAAAGCGATGATTGGCCAAAATGGAAGGAAGCAATTGAGGCAGAATTAAAATCTCTTGCAAAGAGAGAAGTATTTGGACCAGTAGTCCGTACACCTAAAGGTGTAAAACCAGTGGGACATAAATGGGTCTTTGTGCGAAAGAAGAATGAAGATGGTGAAATTGTGAGATACAAAGCACGTTTAGTTGCACAAGGATTCTCACAAAGACCTGGAATTGATTATGAAGAAACATACTCCCCTATGGTGGACGCAACTACTTTCAGATTTCTTATTAGTCTGACAATAAAAGAAGGACTTGATTTACGTTTAATGGATGTAGTCACAGCCTACTTATATGGGCCACTGGACAATGATATTTATATGAAAGTCCTAGAAGGATTTAAACTGCCAGAAGCAGCAAATTCTAATTCTCGAGAACATTACTGCATAAAATTAAACAAATCTCTTTATGGATTGAAGCAATCAGGGCGTATGTGGTATAATCGCCTCAGTGAGTACTTATTAAGTGAAGGCTATAAGAATGACCCTATCAGTCCATGCATTTTTATAAAGAAATTTGGGGCAGGATTTGTAATAATTGTAGTGTATGTTGATGATTTAAATATTATTGGGACCCCTGAAGAGATTTTACACACAGTGGAATATTTGAAGAAAGAATTTGAGATGAAAGATCTTGGAATGACAAAATTTTGCTTGGGGATACAAATTGAGCATCTAAAGAATGGAATCCTTGTACATCAAACAACATATACGGAAAAGGTGTTAAAAAGGTTTTATTTGGATCAAGCACACCCGTTGAGTAGCCCAATGGTTGTAAGATCACTTGATGTTGATAAAGACCCATTCCGTCATCGAAAAATCAATGAAGAAATCCTTGGTCCTGAAGTACCATACTTAAGTGCAATAGGGGCATTGATGTATCTTGCTAGCCATACGAGACCTGACATATCATTTCCTGTGAACTTGCTAGCAAGGTTTAGCTCATGTCCAACTCGAAGGCATTGGAATGGAATAAAACATGTACTTCGTTACCTCCAAGGAACGAAATATATGGGTTTATTTTTTTCTAACCAACCCAAAGAAGACTTGATTTGTTTTGCAGATGCAGGGTATTTGTCTGATCCCCATAATGATCGATCACAAACAGGATATGTGTTCATAAGTGGTGGTACTGCCATTTCTTGGCGTTCTATGAAGCAAACCATTGCAGCCACTTCTTCTAACCATGCAGAGATTTTAGCTATCCACGAAGCTAGTCATGAATGTGTATGGTTAAGGTCCGTAATTCAACATATACGAGAAGATTATGGCATATCTATAGGGAAAGAAGCTCCAACAGTGATGTATGAGGATAATGCAACATGCATTGCACAGCTCAAGGAAGGATACATCAAGGGTGATAGAACAAAACACATTTTACCAAACTTTTTCTTCACCCATGAACTGCAGAAGAATGGTGATGTACAGGTTCTACAGATTCGTTCAAGTGGAAATTTGGCAGACCTATTCACCAAGGCACTTCCCACCGCTACTTTCAAGAAATTAGTTTACCGTATTGGATTACGTCGTCTCAAAGATCTCAAGTTATGTAATCATGAGGGGGGTAGATGCGCGCTGCACTCTTTTTCCCTTAACCATGGTTTTTCCCACTGGGTTTTCCTGGTAAGGTTTTTAATGAGGTAGCATCTTACACGCATTAGGAAATATTTTATTTTAAGAGAGAACTTTTATTTTGTATAATGGACATCCAAGGGGGAGTGTTATGAAAATATGGATGCCCATTATACCCCCATTAATATATCCAGGATATTCTAGGGTTTTGTTCTCCAAGTAAAACCCTAACTATTGTATTGTATATATATACCCTGGACTATATGGAATAAGATACAACACGATTCTCTCTTCCTCTTCTGTTTATTTACAACACTAATGGATCATTTACGTGTTGTAAACGAATTGATACTAATTTAAATGAGTTTCTAGTTTAAAACGATTTTATACTAATTTAGAATAATATAATGTTAAATTTTATTTGAATTGATAATATAATGTTAAATTTAAATCGCATAATAACTTGAGTTTATTAATTTTGTGTAATTGTTAAGTTCGAAATAATAATATGTATTTTCATTCTTTGGCAACTATGAAATGATTATGATACTAACATACATAATCAGATAATAATTATTTTTTTAATATATGATTTTCCTTAATCATGTTATTACAGATAGTTTCTTTCCTTATACTCCCTCCGTTTCCTAAAGATCTTTCCTCTTTCCGTTTAAGTGCGTTTCCAAAAGATCTTCCCTCTTTTACCTCTTTTTCTCTCCTACTTTAACCCCTTTTTATTTGTTTATTTATCATAACCCCTTTCTCTCTCCTACTTTACCCACCCCCACACCCCAGTACCCCACACAAATGGATCCTCCTTGATATATGTAGGAACAATAACAAGGAAGATATTTAGGAAACCGAGTGAGTAATTTACAATACTTTTTAATATATATATATACACACACACACACACACACACACACACACACACACACACACACACACACACACCACACACACACACACCACACACACACACACACACACACACACACACACACACACACACACACACTAGTTATATAATACCTCATATTATCTTGTTCAAAATGAATTTGGGGTTAAATGAATCGAAAAGTACAAATTGGACGGGAAAAGGCCAAAATAGGCGTAAAATCACATGACAACTTTATCTAGCTCATCAACAAATCAAACAAAAAATAAAACATGCAAAGAAATTAAACTAGTTACCTCTTAACACAAGTGGCGAGAAATGTAGAAAGAAGAGATAGTTGGAACTTTATTTTCCTTGCTTAGTTTCTTTTCCTACAATTAACAAAATCCACATTGCACATTTTAATCACATAATCAACTAAGAAAAGCGAATTTAACTAAAAGAGTGGACATGGGTTATGCAAATAAGATTACGCATGATCATTTGACAATGTGCTACATCAAAAGGGGATTATGCGACTAAGTGAGTTGTTAACATTTAATCACATAATCACTAAAAGAGTTGCACATTAATCACATAATATGAATTAAGACAAGCAAAAATCTACACTCTCCCACCCCTACCTACCACCACGCACACCATCCCCCATCCCCTGTCCACCCTCCCCAGTCCTCCCTCACACCCTACCTACCCTCCCCCACCTCTTGCCCAGTATCCCCAGCCCTCCCCCCCACACCCTCCGCCACCCCCTGTCCACACTCCCATACCCTCTACCTACCCTCCCCAGCCCTCCCCCACCCCTTGCCACCCCCCTGCCCACCCTTTACCCATACTTTACTCTTACTCTATCTATCATTACTGTCTCAACTTAACTGTTTTCGCTCTCCTCCAATATCTCTCATTCACTACTCCTTAGTTCTAACTCCCAACTCATGTGATGAAAAAAAATACACTCTTTGAGAGGTTAATATTTCACATAACCCAATTAGAGCAACTACAAACCTACCAAAATCAGTTCCCACGACATTATAGTAAAAACAACTAACACCCTTAGCTTGGAACCGAACAATTTTCATTAATGTTTTTGGAAAGTGCCCTTAAAAACCGCAGCCCTTCGTATCAAAAGGGCTGCAATTTCTAGTTAATCGCAGGCTTTCATACTTAAGGGTTGCGTTTTCTAAAAAATACAACCCTTCCAGTTTTTTCCTCTAGTGACAAAAATATGTCTGCTTGACAGATGAACATAGAGATATAGAGTAAATGAGAGGGGAAGGGAGGGGGAGTAATGAAACCAAGATTCATAACAATGCTAAAGAGAACTTAGCAGTATACACTTTTTTTTCTTTAGTTGCTACCATATCATCCATTCATCATATATATGATACTCGTTGCCATCCCCTACTCTGGAATAGATTTGCTTGTGCACCTATATTAGATTATCCTACTTAAGATTTCGATCTAGGATGCGATCTCCGCATCTAAATTTATTGAACCTGATTAGATAAATGAATCCTAATTATTTCACCAAATATTAACACCCGATACTGAGTAAACTTGAAACTACTTATTATTTGATAAAGTTAAAAGAACACACCCTTAGGCCTTAGTAGACGCTTCTCCATAGGAACATTTAAGAAAAACGAATCATACATTGACTCTATTTAGGGAAACATTTTCGTTACCTTATATGACAAGGTGCTAATATATTGTAGGTACTAAATTAGTAATATTCGGCGAGTACCTAAATTTTAGGTGGTTTAAATGATTGAAATCGACAAGTTAAATTTTGCAACTTTTCAAAATCGAGTAACTTTTTGGTTTTTTGATTTTCAAAATCATATGATATATGTCCTATAATGAATAAAAAATTAATCAAATTTATTGGGAACATGGTGATTTTAAAAACTGACAACTAAAAAGTGAAAATCACTTTATTTGGTTTTCTATTTTTGGTTTTTTAGTTTTCAAAAAACTGAAAACTGAAAACAGAAAACGATAACGAACGTGCCCTTAATTTTTGAAAAATCATTTTAAAATCTTGATAACCACTGATTTTGTCAAAATAATTTATCAACTTAAGCAGCTAAATTTATCAAACAATTAAGCTAATTAACTATTTTTCAATTCCGACATTTTATCAGTTTCACCTAATTTATCAATTTCAATATGTTCAACTAATATTGTCAAACATATCCATTCACACTTGTCCAATTTCTTTCCAAAACTTTACTATTTGTACAAGTCTTTCCTTGTAAGCCGACAAGTTGCACCAAAGAACCACAATCCGCATCCCACCCTGCATCCAAACTCCAAACGATCAAAATCAAAACCCGTCTCGTCTGTTTTTCTCCTAATTTTCTCTCTCCTCCATTTCTCTCCAAATTTTTCATTCCTTCTCCTTCACTCATCACTCTTCAACGCAATTTTGATCTTCATCACTCCAAATCCAGTGCGATCTGCAAGCAACAGCAGCATTCATCAATGGCGAGGGCAAGCACTGGCCCCGCTTACCCCGAGCGCTTCTACGCGGCCGCTTCTTACGTTGGTTTCGCCGGATCTCCTGATTCTTCTTCCTCAAACGCCGTCGTTTCTAAGTTCAACAATGAAGCTGCTCTTCTACTCTATGCTCTCTATCAACAGGTCAATTCTCTATTCTATGTACTTTTTTTATGTACTATTTTTGTATTTTAGTGGATCCATTTTAACAATTTGAATTATTATTATTATGATTATTGTGTAGTGTTGGAATTCTAAGTGGATCTGATTTGAATTTCAGTCTTTAATTACTGTTTTATACATCTTTTGTGTTGAGATCATTTTTTTTTGTTGATAAAATTCTGCTGCGATCTTATTAATTATGCAAGTGTTTTAGGTTTGACATTCGGTTGTTTTTGTTAAAGGTAGATTGAAATTTCACAATGTACGAACGCATTTGTGTTCTTTTTGGTGTTATTGAGTGGAGGTCAATTATTTTAGATGTTTGATGGTAGAATCCCGAGCTGACGAATTGCACCAGTGGTGATTGATCTGGATTTTCTGATGTGTTCGAGGTTAAACAGATCAGATGTGTTTGCGTGATTGCGAGGTCAACAGAGAAATGAATTGTTCGATTGGATTAAGATTTTGGCGAATTATAGTAGGCTAGTATCTCAATTATGAGCTTATGACTATATACTAATAGTCTAATACATTACGGCATAACAGTTGCACCCGTTAACGTATAGAGGATATAGAATAACTTGTGGAATTTTTGCTCGGTCTTTGGTTGTTAGTGTCTTGTGTTTGTTGGTTGAATTATGTGTCTTTGTTCTGTCATAGGAATCTCGTTTCTGAATTCTGATTAACTTGGCTTTAACGAGGAGTCAGTTTTGGTTTTAATTTAGCTTGTTTTGGTTACAGGCTACTGTTGGATCGTGTAACATTCCGAAGCCAAGTGCTTGGAATCCTGTTGAACAAAGCAAATGGAAAAGGTTTGTCCTAACTGTGTCTTGTTGCTTTCTTGGCTTTGAAATGCGTGCTTTATTTGATATTTTAACATATTTAATTGAGGAAGCCAAATAATGGCGTAGGTCTATCCAAGTCGATCCTTTTTACATCTTTGAAGTGCACATGGTTTCGATAACTTAGCGTTACCTTGTGTTGCTTCTGATATCTATTTAAGAAGCCATATAATCGACTATGATCTGTTCATACGTTCTTTAATGCACTCTTTTACCTGTTTCCTTTTTTCCAGTTGGAGTGGCCTAGGAAACATGGCGCCTGCTGAAGCTATGCGCTTATTTGTGAAGATTTTAGAGGTTTCGAAGTGCCTAAAATTTCTATGCTGTAGCTTCCAATTGATAGCGAGATTTTAATATGGTTGTCTTATTTGTTTTTTTTTCTAATAGGAAGAGGACCCAGGATGGTATTCAAGAGCTGATGTGGTGTCAGATGCAGTTGTTGACGTGCAAATGAATGTGAGTTTGCGACACCTGTATAGTTTCTATATGCCGAATGACGTATTTTTGATACTAAGCATATCTTGTTTCTCTCCTGTAAGATTGAGTTTGTTGTTTGATAAGTAAAAGCATATCTTGTAATATCTGACTATAAGTAATTTTAAAAGATAAGTAGACGCGAAACATGCAAATACTCGTAATTTATGGATTTGTTCAGAGAAGCAGATTCATGATACACAAATCTCTTTTGTTTCATAAAAATGAATTTTACTATTATAATATAATGATGGGTCAAAAATGTGTACTTAGAAACCACAAAAAATCAAAATGAGATGCTCAAGCTATAACACAGTACCAATTTACCATGGTCACAACTCACACGGCCCTCACTTGTCTTGACTTTTGGTCAAATAAAGTCAAAACTTTATGTCTTTTCAATATTTTATGCTTTACATACTATATGGATTATGGACTGAATGGTTGAATTTGGTGTAACTGGATTTGTTGGTTGATGGAAGTGATGTTGCTTGATCGAAAAGGAAAACAAAACATTGCTAACTAAGAGGTTAATGGCTTAGCAAATTTGTGCGATGTTAATTTGGTTGATAAAATTCTGTTTTTCTATTTTTTATTTTTATATTTTAAGGAAAGTAAAGGCAAAAGTGGGTCAATGGGCTTCAAATCATGAATAATCATGATTTAGGATTCCAGATGAGTGTAGTTTTTTGCGCTCTTGATATTTGATAGTGTGTGCAAAGGTTGCAACAAAAATGTACTTTAGTGGTTAGTTGTATTTCTATGGGTTTATGCACAATGTCTATTATATAGATTCAATTCTAGATCTCCCTGTTTAGGCCTTATTTAAGGAGTTCCCCCGGAATTTGTTATCAATTTACAGCAACCTAAAGTAATATACTTCTATTTGAAGGTTGGAACTATTATTAGAGTGCTAGAGGATTGATTATGAATAACTGAAAGTTTATGTTTGCTGACCGTTATTTTTATGGCATTATTGGCATAATATATTGATTGTTTATGCATCTATGACAATAAATACATAACCAATAGACCCTTTCATGTGTTATACACACTAAACAAGAAAGAAAATCTCTTCTTTAGTTCTTACAATATAGCCAATGTATTAGTCAGGGCCTTTCAGTTTATCTTTGAGATAGATTGCTTATTTGGATGCTAGTTAGGCATGCATTACAAATAATTTACAGTAATCCCCTGTGTTTTATAAAAATGTGTTGCCCTAATGGTCTCTTTAGTATTCACTTTAATGCTCCATCTGCAATATATTACTGACGTAATTCTTCCTCTGAATTTCTCTGGCTTAGCAAAATCCGAAGAGTGAGGTAGTTGTCGAGAATGGCCATGCTTTTCCGGAGACAAAGGCAGTTTCCGCTGAAAATGGAGTATCAATGGAATCTCAGGATAAGGATGTTGTCTCTGAAGGTCTTGGTTCAATTAGTGTCTATGACCAATGGGTTGCACCTCCAGTTTCTGGTCTACAGCCTAAACCTCGATATGAGGTATTGGGTTATTATTGTGGCCTTTTTTCGTTATTTTCATTATATGCTTTTCCTTCTATTTAGATGGTTGGTTATACAAGTTTAGACGTTCCTTCCTTCTCTTTGTGTAATGCTGTTGTTAAGGTTGAGTTCTGAATTTGCAGCATGGAGCAGCTGTTGTAGGAGAGAAGATGTATGTTTATGGCGGAAATCACAATGGTCGTTATCTTAGTGATCTTCAGGTAATTTATAAAGATGAATACTGGAAGATCTTGGAGTGCCGCAAATATTTGGGTCTCCTATGTCTTTAATAGTTAATATGAGGTTGAAATTCTCTGTTTTGTGTGTGGTCCACCCCCATTGTATTGTGTTAACCTGACAAATATTGTAGGTTCTAGATTTGAGAGCTTGGACCTGGTCTAGAGTTGAGGTCAAGACTGGGGCTGAGATGCCAGAAGTGCAAGCTTCCATTCCATCGATCCCTTGTGCCGGTCATACGTTGGTCAGTATAGGAGCTGTTTCCTACTTGTGATGTGTTGCTAAATTTTTAATGCAAAGTGAATCAATGCCAGCCGTTAAATTATGCAGATAACGTGGGAAAACAAGCTTCTCTCAGTTGCTGGACATACGAAGGATCGTTCTGAGACAATCCAAGGTTCTATTTTTATTGAAATGTTCTAGGAAATGAAACCCATAAATGCCTGCTTCTTTACATGTTCGTTGCAGATTTGCATTCTTTTGCAAACTGTCAAGAATGATTGGTTTTCACTGTGTTATAAATCAGGATGCTGAAAGCAAACAAAAAAAAAAAAGAGAATCCCCACTCCTAAAGACAAAAAAATCTTTGTTTTTCTTTTTCCTGTCATGCTGGTGTATAAATCATAGATTGTTCAAGCGCTCTATAAAGCTACAGAAAGCTTGTGGTGACCACCTTGGTTTTTGGTTGGAATATTATAGCTAGAAGGAGAAATATTTGAAGTTTGAACTCTTATTGTAATATGGCAGAGCTTTGGGGATATTCAGTGCATAGGGAAGTCAGTGATTGTAGATCAGCCAAAATAAATCCTGAGAAGCAATATCTCATTGAAAGGCGCTAAAACAGAAAAATGATCACATCAATATATCCCATCTGGATCCATGCTTCGTAAAAAGTTCTTTATACCTTTTCAACTAGAGCACCAACAAACATTTACGGTGAAAGCGCTCTGCCAGACAATCTACTCCTTGTCTCTACCAAAATGATTTATCTAACTAGGCAGTACTTTAATATAATGGCCTGCCGGTTCTCAATAGGATTTTCTATCCCATATGGTGTCTGATGGAGTGTCCCAATTAATTTTTGTTTTGCAACCTCATCCACTTCAATCTTGAATTATTTTATATTGATAAGGTGGCAAAATTAGTAGAAGTTGAATACAAGATGGGACATTAAGTGGAACACAATATCTCAACTCAATTGTTTTAGCTTTTACCATTCAACTTGATTTTCAGTGTGATGAATAGGATGCAAGCTCATGATGTGATAATAGACATCTCCCACTCTCTCCATTTCCTTTAAGTTTGCACTTCAGGTTCATATTTTTTCTACCAGTTTTCTTTTATCCTCTCCTGCAATCAAAGTATAGATTTTACCTATGGCTAACATTGGAATGCCAACTAGCACGTATGAAGGATTTAGATATGGTGATTTTGGTGACTGTCTTTAGTTTTAAAAAATGCTCCTAGGCGCGAGCAAAATCGCTTCCAAAGACCTAGGCGAGGCGACCTACGCGCAAGGAAGCGCGCACCACCTTGGCCGCTTACTGTGGAGAAGCGAGAAAGATGAAGAGAGTTGAGTTCAGATCTAGAAAAGAATAAAATTTCCTGTAAATCAAAAACTTACCCAGGCTTTAAGTTATCATTTCGACCAAGATCCCTCATTTAATTGCATAAGATTACTTCAATTTGAATCGTAAAATCAACCAATTTGGTGAAACCCTAGTTCCCAAAATTTGGTTAAACTTGACAATTGGAGTTGGCACTCGTGACAGAGAGTGCCGACTGGACTTTCTGCATGGTTACCGGCCCTTCAAGCCTTCGGTAGCCGTTGCCAGTAAAGGTTTTGGTATGCTCCTCAGTCCTCATGATCTACCATGTTTCTCTTGTGTCTGCCTCTTCGATCTGGAATTATGGATGCAACCCTTATCTTATCACGTTTCTCTTCTCTTCTTTTTTTTTTTCTTGTGGTCCCCACTGGCAGTAAAGCCTCATCTTTTCATGTGAAAGGTTAGAAGTAAATGTGAAATATGATAAGCATGATAGTTGGTAAGTGCTTTAAGAGCTAGCAACTAAAGTCTTGGTTTTTTTAAAATTGAGAACACCCGATCATCTGTGTAAGCCTTAACAATTGTTGCTTTACATTTCATTGGATAATGTATCTGACTTGTTTTTATTTTCATCACAGTGAGGGTTTTTGATCCGCAAACATCTACTTGGTCAATCCTGAAGACATATGGAAAGTCACCGGTACATATAATCCTCTTATTCTATTTGTTACGAGAGATAGCTTATGGAATATAATCAAATAAATTGGTAATTAGGGCCTTGAGGATAATAGTTTTTTCTTTGCTGGTCTTATTCCTTATAACGGGAAGCTTTGAGCTCCTTTTTCCTATGAGTACATCTCATTCCGTCCAAGTCAATGATCCTAGAATGGGAAATCTAACTGATTGTTGCACTTTTACCCAATTTCTTGATGTGTTTCCCTTGGGAGCTCATTTCTAGGTAGTTTAGTGTTCCTGTGTGATTCTTTTAAAGTTTGAAAGTGGATGTAGAAGATAGAGAAAACTTGTGCTCTTATAGGCATTAAAAGCCTGTAACTGTGAATATTTGGGTTTTCATGCGCACTGATGAATTAATGTCCTCTTGAGATTGATGTGACTGGCAGGATGAAGTAGGTTTTGCCTGTGCTTGATTGTCGTATCGCTTGTGCTTTTTCTTGCTTACTTCTAAGACCATGTACGATGTATGTGCTGCAGGTATCACGTGGGGGTCATACAGTCAACCTTGTTAGCTCCAGCTTAGTTATCTTTGGTGGTCAAAATGCAAACAGAACTCTCTTAAACGATCTTCACATTCTTGACTTGGAAACCATGACGTGGGATGACTTTGATGCTGTGTAAGTGGATGTTTTTTATATACTTCCTAGAGCAAGCTTATTCTCCTTAGTTGCCAGTTTGTTTATGCTAATAGTATCTGCAACTGATTTCAAAGGCATGAATGAGATGTATATGTGAAATATTGGCTGATTTTGGTGTAAGATACTCAAGGTTTTAAGACCTGATACATTTTCTAATATTCAAAATCTCATTGTACTGGATGCTTGATCTGCATTTCACATATTTACTGATCTTTACTCTTTTGCATCGTAATAAGTTTGACACAGATTTAGAAGGTTATTTTAGCTGTTTTACTAGCTTGATACATATTTTTGATCTTATTTTAGGGGTGTGCCTCCTTCTCCAAGGTCTGATCATGCTGCTGCAGTACATGCAGAACGTTATCTCCTTATTTTCGGTGGTGGTTCTCATGCTGCTTGTTTCAATGATCTGCATGTTCTTGATTTGCAAGCTGTAAGCCCTCACTTCTCTCATAGCCAGTGATGTATTGTGTTTAGGGAGTCAACGAGCTCAACTAAGACCGAGCCTGGCTAGGCTTCGCTCGGCTCGAGAAGGGAAAGGACTGAGCTCGGCTTGGCTCGGGAAAGTTTGCGAACAATTCGGCTCGAGAAAAAGCTCGAGAATAGAAGTAGAAGAGTTTGCCTGATTCACGCACTGCATATATAACCATACGAATAGTTTGCCTGATTCACCTACTGCGTATATAACCATACGAATGGTTTGCCTAATTGACCTACTGCATATATATCAAAGGAGGAAAAAAATAAAAGGAAAAAGAAAAATAAAAAAGAGAGGAGAAAGTTAGCCATCAAAGGATGAAAAAACGAAATAAAGGAGATGTAATTAACCAAAACAAAGTCGTCCTACTCGCTGCCCAGGACCACACTGCTTGCTGGCAGTATGACACCACCGCAAGTCTCAGCCCTCAAGAGTCAAGAGTGTACAATGTAGATTAGAGATTAGGGTTGAAACTGAAAACCCTTAACGGCTGGGCTGTCATTCTTTCCTATAGTTATTTTCTATTTAGTTTGATTTTGAAGTGGGCTGGAAATTTTTATTTGGTTTGTATTTTTTAAGTGGGCTGGAATTCTTATTTGGTTTGTATTTTTTAAGTGGGTTGAAAACTGGGCCTTATGTTTTCTTTTGGTGGAGTACACTAGAGGTCCAAGTTGGATAAAAATCAATGCATAATACAGTACTTTAAAATTTATCGAAAATATTTGCGAGCGTTCGAGCCGAACTCCACTAGGCTCAGGCTCGGCTCTTTAAGGTCTCGAGCCGATCCTTAACTTGAGTCGAGCCCTCTTGAGCCGAGATTTGACCGAGCCGAGCTCAAATAGTTTGTGAGCCACCCTAGCTCATTAGCACCCCTATTGTGTTGCATGATTTTGCTTCTTTGTATCTTCATCCTCTTTGCTTCTGTAGATGGAATGGTCGAGACCCATCCAGCAAGGCGATATACCTACTCCACGTGCTGGACATGCAGGTGTGACTGTCGGAGAAAATTGGTTTATTGTCGGAGGAGGTGATAATAAAAGTGGTATGTATTTGTCAAGTTCTTTAATTGGACTTCTATTTTTGGAATAATTCATCCATTTTTAGTAATCTAATTGATTGGATCTACCTTTCTTTTTCCTAATGGCCTTTTATATTTTTCTACGGCACATGCACAGACTGTTTTATTTCTATTCATTTGATGGTTCATGCACAAACTTATTACTATCTCCAGAGATTAACTACATTAGTGGAAAGTGTGATCTCCTGTGGTCCAAAATGATAATAACATCAATCAAGTATGTGTGTCATGTGTGTGTGTGTGTGTGTGTGTGTGTGTGTGTGTGTGTATTTATGGGATTGTAGGAAAACAATTGGGTGCTAATGGATGTAATTTTGTTCATCTGAGGTAAAAAAGAATAGGCTTTCTTACTTGGAAGTAGTTGTCTGTGTAAAGTTTGTTTCTAGCTCTTTCAGAAGTTACTATTGAAACAGTACTTGCATTTTTCTTACCTTCCTTGGTCTGTCTTCTTTATCCAACATGAGAATTTTATCTTGGACAGCTCCCATAGTCTTTAAGCATGTTCTTGCTGTATTTGGCAGGTGCCTCTGAGACTCTTGTCCTCAATATGTCGACACTTGTCTGGTCAGTTGTTACTTCAGTCAAAGGACGTGTTTCCCTTGCTAGTGAGGTAAGCTGCTTACTGTGTAAGTGGAAATCATAACTCACATCAGACTGTCCATTGTGCTACTCTTTTTTTTTTCATGTTTACAGAAAAACCTACCATATCTTGTCTAATAATATAGGTAGGCAAGGTCTGATGTGGACAATCTTACTCGTGCATCTTAGATTTGCTAATCCTGTTTATCTCGTTATTGGATCTGAGGTAGTATAACGGGAAGTCACCTAGAATGGTGCACCAGCAAGGGTAGTGGAAAGTTGGGTTAATCTAATGGATTTTCTTAGAAGAAGTCGCTGTAGACCAAGTATGACATGGGTAGAGGGCCCTAAGAATGGTTTGAAGATCAGGTTTGCAGGAGCATTACAGCACCTGATAGAAGGAAATGGAGCCATGGAGGTGGATGATCTATGCGGGCAACCACTGGAGATTAATTCTTGAGTCATGTAGTCAACCCCATCCTACGAGATTAAGGCTTTGGCAATGTTATCTTGCGTTGTTGATGTGAATGAGAGGACTCTTTGGTAAATCAAATGTATATAATAGCAATTTATGTTGGGGTGACCTATACTGCCTAAAATAGCAGAACATATATCACCTTTGGGTTTGTGCACGTATTTTAGGATTGTTAATGAGAGTATTATTGAGATATAGAAAGTGAATTATGCCCTGAAGAGAGAAGAAGGGTTATGTGATATAGAGAAGATTTGTTTTTCATTCAGGTCTCGAATATAAAGGTGAAGAAAAATTTGGAACATCCATATATAGGAACTGTGAGAAAATTGTGGGTGGAGAAAATAGCTTTTAGGATTGGCTTTAATTTATTTGCAAGGTGGCTTTTGATTGCACCAGGTGCATTTTTATCTGTAGGTGGATAACTTTAAATCGCTAATGGGTTAATGTTATAGTCCATCTCATATAATACAAATTTGCGATGGATATTTATATCTGTGTTGCAATAGATCAGCCTATTTTTGTAATTGTCCTTGTTCTAACTATGTTGCTTTGATGAGCACATTTCTCGTTGCTACAGGCCTGCACTCTTTTGCTAACACGTGCCAATACAACCAGGGTTGTTCTGTGGAGAACAGCTCTTATTTACACGCTTCTTTATTAGAGCATTGTATCATACTTTTTCTTCTATTTCAGGGCGTAAGTTTGGTTGTGGGCTCATACAATGGGGAAGATATTCTGGTTGCTTTTGGAGGTTATAATGGGCGTTACAACAATGAGGTCGTCATGTTCCCTGCCTCTTAAATTGTTCCATTCTGAATGAATTTGTATTATTCTTCATATGCTTATCTTAATATCATGTGTTTTTGGCAGGTTCATGTTCTCAGACCTAGCCACAAATCAACTTTGCAGGCGAAGATGATAGGAACACCTGAACCTGACAATGTCTCTGCTGTGCATAATGCCACAAATGCCACTAGAGATTTGGAATCTGAAGCCGATGCAGGGCCAGATGGAAAAATTAGGGAAATCGTAGTGGACAATATTGACGGGGAGGTAATTTAACAACGCCAATATGTTAGTTATTTTCTGGGACCAACGGGATGAATAGTCAGAATAGTTGTCATATGCACCAGCACGGATAAATATTGTCAATACTATTTTGCACTTTCTTCATAATTTTGTAGCCTAGTCATTCTGTTGAATCTTCTGCTGTCTTTGATGTCAATATGCCTTTTGCCTTTTTGTGCAGAAGATTAGAAGCAAAGAGGGTGGAGAAGGTTTAAGAACTCTGAAGAAAGAAAAGGAAGAGCTGGAATCTGAACTAAGTAGAGAAAGTTTACAGAATCAACAGTTGAAGCAAGAGTTAGCAGAAGCTGAAAATCGAAATGCAGACCTTGTAAAGGTTATATCTCATCATTATCACAATTTTTGTCATCTGCAATCTATTGCTTGTTTATATGCTAATGATTATGAAATACGTGGGGTTTGCAATCAACTTAGAGAAGATGGAGTGTAATAAGTTCTTATTGTTTCGTAGAGTGCTGGATGAATTAGTGTAATGATGTTCCCACTATTTGGTAAGTGGGCGTTGTCAAAATGTCTGGTTCACTATATATGCCAATATGGGTGGATTTTTGGAGGAAGGTGCTCTAAATTATCTGATTCCCCATATAAGGAGCCATTTGGTTTATGAAGGGGAAAGGGAAAGAGTTTAAGAAAGAGAAACAAGAGAAAGGAAAACCCTTTGATTAAAAATGTTATTTGGGTTAAATACCTCTCTTTCTCTTCTCACCGTTGCTCCACCATCTTTTCCCCCTCTCTCTCATGTACCACCTACCCCCTCACAGTTTTCCATCACCGCTGCCCTTCACCACCACGGCCACCACCTCTTACCACTGCCCCCTTCTTTCTTTTCCTTCTCCACCACCATTAAAATTGAACTGTTAGGTTTTAAATGTTAAATTCGACCGTGGAAACTCTAGATCTAGAGTTCTCATGGTCGACTTTGAGCATCTAAAGCCATAAGAAAAGGTACTCATCCTTGTTATTCTTGATTTACTTTTTTGACTTTTTAAGGTTATGGATTTTGAAGTAGTGTTGGAGATTTTTGGGTGGATGGTTGTTGCTTATGTGATGGTTTATGTGACTAAGGTGGTGCCGTGGTAATTTTCGTACATAGGGTGGTGGTTCCGGGTGGTTGTTGCAGTGGATAGGGTGGTGGTTCCGGGTGGTTGTTGCGGTGGATAGGGTAGTGGTTAGGTTGGCGGTAGAGGTGGGGACAGTGGTAGGGGGTAGTGGGTCGATGGAATTGGTGTAGTGGTTCAGTGGCTGGGGTGGTGGTGAATCATTGGTCAAAGTGACCATGGAATAGAGAAGGGAAAGGGTAAGTGAAACCGGGGGGGGGGGTGGGTAATGGAAGTAGAGGAGCTTTGGGGGAAAGGAGAGGGTAAAGGAAATGATTAAAATGTGTTAACAAACAACAAGTATGGGAATCGAAAGAGCTTTCCTGTAGCATCCGAACTCCAAAGTACCTGGAGTATTTGTTGCGCTCTATTATGTTGGTGTGTTAATTATATAGCTTTGCTAGTGCTCCTTAAATTTATTTGAAACAGTTAAATCGAAAGAGCTTTTTGTCTGGGGCAGCTCTCTGGTCTGCTAGAGTTTTGTTTCTGGGGCTTTGTTTCCACCAGCTCAACCAAGATTGTATATCCGGGAGTTTCCAGTTAATTGGGATATAACTTCTTGAATTACCCTGACAATTCGAATGTATAATGGCCAAGCACCCTAGACTCTCGAGATCTTAATCTATTTACCTGTATAATAGAAGTAGACCAAGACAGAAAGAACACTAGTTTTTGTAAAACAGAATCTGTTTGATGTACATTCTTGTGGGAAGGAATCTTTGTTTTTGTCTCTTATCATATGTTGTGTATACAGAAGTTTTTTATTGAAACCTCATGCCATTCAATCTATAATACAAATACAATTTTTGCCTTGGTTTAGTGTGCCATTTTGCGCCTGAGAGCAATACACATGACATCAGACGTGAGTTGGAAACCTCAAACTACTTTTGTTTTCAAATTTAAGTTGGATCTTTTTCCCCTTTGCAGGAGCTCCAATCCGTACGTGGTCAGCTTGCTGCAGAGCAGTCAAGGTGTTTTAAACTTGAGGTATGTGTTGCCAGACTTGATATGTTCTACTGTATTTTTTCCCGAGAGGCTTAATTGACACCTCTCTTGATCCAAACTTTAGATTATATCAGAATGATGCTTGCTGGATTTGTAATATCTTTGTAGTTCCATATGGAATTGGCACAGATATGCACACCTCTATCTTTGGATGGATTGTTGAATCATGCTTAAATGGTTGTGGCCATCTCTTGTAGGTTGTTGGATGAGAAATTCAGAAAAAGGAGAATTTTGGATATATGGTTTTGTGCCCATTTCATGTAGGAATTAATGGCTGACCTTTTCCAATAGTTTTAAGTATTTGAAAACATTTCAAGGGGGAAAAGCGGAAATCAATGAAATGTTGACATTAGGGATGATAATTCTTCCCACACTTCGTAGATATTAAGTCCACCTAACCTAAGAGGTAATGATAAATCATGCACGGTATGTGAACTTAATATTCTCTCCAAAATACCTTCTATTTTGTCTTGCGAATCCTACTCGGCTACTCTACACCTGTTTGCTGTGCATGGGTTATCATCACTAGGATATATGTATCTTCCCTCCTGAACCTAGTGAGGTTGAGCAGATGATACATATTATTCAGGTTGAAGTTTGGTCTTCTTGGTCTCTTGACAATTTTTCAATCATAAGAATCAGTGTTGAGGATTATGGATCTATGAGACGAGATCATCTTGAGCCTTAATTGATGCCTGTACTATTAGTTTTCCCTGAAACTTACTAAGAAATCGCAAAATTGAACACATTCAACTATGTTTTTGTGCGTCAATAATAAAGTTGATTGCTGATCATTACTTGATTGGCAGGTCGATGTTGCCGAGTTACGGCAAAAGCTACAAACAATGGAGCAATTGGAAAAAGAACTAGAACTCCTGCGTAGACAGAAGGCGGCCTCTGAGCAAGCAGCCTTAAATGCGAAGCAGAAGCAGGGTTCTGGTGGTGTATGGGGTTGGCTTGCAGGGTCCCCCCCTCAAACAGAGAATGATGCCTGATTCAGAGTAGAGAATGTTGCTTTGTTTGTGATTGATTTTGTTTCTCAGTGAAATTCATTATGTTTTGCTTTGTCTACCAGATTTGATTTTTTGGTCCGAGGATAATAATCAATTTTATTTTTCCTAGTCCTAATTTTAAGGCATCAAAGGGGAATACAAATTGGAAAACCCTGTATAAAATAGTCATGTAGTATTTTCCGGCTCACCATACTGCTTGTATTTTCCCCCCCAGTTTTTACTTCCGGTAGTATGTAATTTTTAAAAAGGTGTAAAGACTACACTTAAAGATTGAGAGGTATAAATTTTTGTTTATGTTGGGATCTGTTTTTTTTTACCTAATTAAGATAAGATTTTGAGTACTACTGTCATTTTTAGTTTTAGTTATTTTGAATTCTCTAAACTTCTTCCCATGTTTATGTTGTTTTGGTGGTCAGCGAAGCCAAAACATGGGAAGAAGTTTAGAGGATTCAAAGCTAATTCAAGGAATTTCTCACGGCAAAAAACATTTGTCTTTTGGCAATGGGATAGGTCATTCAATTGGTAAAATCAGTGATGGAAGGCATGAAGAGTCGTGAAAAGGTGAGGACTTCTTCCATAAAATGTTGAAGTGGTAAGGTGTTTGCTATAGAGTAATATGCTCTTTTATTGATATTTAATTTTTCTTATTGAAAATTATGTTATTTATGTTTTGTTTTTATTTTTATTTTTTATTTTTGGTGTTTGCGCCCGGTTCACCCTTCGGGCTACATCCGGATCGAGGCCAAGTTCGGGGTGGTTAGGTTCCATTCCTCTCCCAAGGGTGTTGCGGAGATTCGAACACGGGTCCGTCCTACCAAAGCCAGTCTCCATCACCACTGGGCCAACATTTATTTGGTATTTTATGTTTTATTTATGATAGTTTCAAAACTGAGGTCATTGCATCAACACAAAACTGAGGTCATTAAATGCGAGATGCGAGGTTTGGGGTTAAAAAGGCAACAAAAGTGACTAAGCCTATGTTTAGTTTACCTGAAATTTTCTGATCTGAACTTATCTGATCTGATCTGAACTTATTTTTCCTGATATGATCTGATATGATTTGACCTGATCTGATTTACAAGATCTTATCTTTTATACAATATATATTATTACTATCATATTATTACTTTGTGATTCATTATTATGCAATATATTATAAGATCTTATTTATAGTATTACTATTATTATCATTTTATTTCTATCACAACTTTTTCACAACTTTTATTAATAATTATTATTATTATTATCATTATTATAATAACACCAACAATAATTATAATCATAATAATAATTAATACTTCCCCTCAAAAAAAAAAAAAATAATAATTAATACTAAAAATAATTATATAATCCAAGTCATTAATTTATAAGAGCACTTATAAAATGTTTCACACTTTCCCTTAAAGAAAATGTTTCACACTTGAAAAGTCGTTAGATTCAACTCTTTTTTTCCATATACTATAAAATACGGCCTTTTCACCAAATACCCCTAACAAGAAAATTTATTCACCAAATACCCCAATTTTTTTCAAAATTCACCAGATACCCCTAACTTTTAAAAACATTCACCACATATCCCAAATTTTTTAAAAAATGACAAATAATGCCCTTAATGACTAACGGCGGTTAACTCCATTAGTCATTAGTGTTAATTAACCCTAAAAAACCCTAATTAACGTAAAAAATCCTAAAAAACCTAACTAACCTAACCCCCTCTCTCTCTCCTAACCCACCACCCCCCACTAACAACCCCAACCCCATCACCCAGCCCCCCTCCCCTTCCCCGCCAGTCACGCCGCCCCCTCCCCTCCCTTCGCCTCGCTCGCGCCTCCCCTCCCCCTCCTTCCATCGCGCCTCCCCTTCCCCGTCCATGGACCACAGTCGCGCCGCCCCCCTCCTCCTTTGCCTCGCTCGCTCGCGCCACCACTCTGAATTTTTTCGAATTTTCGACCTTTCTCTCTCCTCCAATGAACCAGAAACAACACTCTGAATTCGCCACTCTGAATCCGCCACTCTGAATTCGCGCGGGGCCGACAAGGGTGAGGGAGGGGGAGGGGAGGCGTGACGAGAGTGAGGGAGGGGGAGGGGAGGCGCGAGCGAGCGAGGCGAAGGGAAGGGGGTGTCGCAAAGGGGGTATGCGAGGTTGCCGGCGAGGGGGAGGGGAGGGGGTGGGGCTGGTGGGTCTAGGGTTTGGGGGGTAGGGTTGGGGGTTGGGGTTGGGTTAGGGAGAGTTTAAGGTTTAATTAGGTTAATTAGGGCTAATTAAGTTAACTTAGGGCTAATTAAGTTGACAACAACAACAACAACAACAATAATCCTTTTGAACAAATGTCTAAGTAAATAATAGTATTAATAGTAATAATGAGTTTTTAAATAGAAGCATGATCTGATCTGAACTTATCTGATTTGTTCTAAACTTATTTTTTCTGGTTTGATCTGAACTTTATTTTTTCTGCTTTGATCTGACTAGATCTGAAATAAGCAAAAATAAGGTGAACTGAACTGTAATCCCCCACATTTTTTAAAGGATTTTCATAAATATATTAAGGTATTTATGTAGTTATATTTAAATCCAAATGAGTTTGGAAAATGATTTGACTTTTAAAAAGGGTTGACTGTTTTAAAAGTCAACTAAAAATATTTTTCTTAGCTTAATAAAATTTGTAATATTTTAATTAAGCGTGTTTTCAATAAGAGTTTATTATTAAAAGCATATTTGAAAAGAAAACTTAATGGAATCGAAAGCCCAAAAGTAATAAAAAGGAAAAGGATAATTTGATGACTAAAGTCCTAATAAGCCCATCTTGTTAGTCATCAAAGTTTTAATTTTTGAAGTCTCTTTTCCTAAGCCCAATAGGATTAGCCTATTTAAATATCCTAAAACCCAAATATTTTGCCCTACACTCTATTTTCTCTCTCCTCCCTTGCACGTGATTCTGAAATTCTCTCCCCTCACTCGACATTTTCTCTCTCCTCTCTCTTTGTGCGTGAGTTCATATTTTTTTCTCTCAAAAATCGTTTCTTCTTCGCTAAGTAACGTTTCTTGTTGAACAAGAAACGTCACAAAAATTTTCTTGAAGCCGAAACCCTGCTGCAGCCGGTCCTTGCTGCTGTCCTTCAGTCCGGCGCTGCTCTTCCTCCTCCAATTTCGGTTGTTTTTCTTTACTTCTCCTTTAAGATTCCATTAAAGTCCTAATTTTTATTGTTATTTTATTACTATTTACATGATTATGATTTGAATTATTATTTATTATGAAGAACTTAGTTTCGGTTTTCATATGTATAAAAGAAAAAATTTCAGATTTATTATTTTTAGTTTTAATCATGAAAGATATGGTTTTTAGGGTTTTAAATCACTAAAAACCGTATATTTAAAGTATGAATATGAATTTTGATTGGAATACGATTTTTATATGCATTTAAAATATTTTCAGAAGGTTTAGAAAATTTTATAAATGCTGGAAATTCAGAAAGTTAGTATTTTAAGGTTTTTAATGATTTTTAATCAGTAGAATAGTTGTACTATACTAGGGATTAAAAATAACGAGGGTTTAAATTATAAAAACGATTTTTAAAGACGTTTAAAAGGGTTTGGGACGTTTTTAAAGTTGCTGTATTTTTTTTAGTTCAAGTATTTACTTGATTATTTGATTGTTCTAGGCGGAGAATTCACAGTAGGGGACTTTTAGAGCATAAAAGTGGCCTACCGTTGCGTTTATACAAGGTACGTACATAGTCTACGTGCTATATGGTTTAGAAACATGCCTTAGGGGTGTTCTTATTTATTAGTATCATGCATAGGACCTTGTTGTTCATATATATGTTTTACTGAAATTGTTTTACATGATATTTTGCCTATGTGCTACATGTAAAAGGGAAGTAGTTATGAGTATGTATGTTTGTATGGAAGTTTGATGCAAACAGATAAGTTCAGTTCTTGGTATTAATTCGTGAGTGAATTAATGTAATTAAGTTGGAATCATGTGTTACATAGATTCTTGGAGATTATTTATTTATCTTATAAGAACCGTAGATCTTATTTGGTAAGTATGGATTATACCTATATAAAGGTACGAATTTCTGTTGGCTTGGTTCAACAAAGGATAAAAGGAAATAAAAGAAGTCTTGATTGATAAGTTGTGAACACTTGTTAATCCAAAGATAAAAAGAATTTTGTTATGATTATGTGATTGTGAATTGTGTGTTATTTGGTTGTTGTGGTGTCAACACAAATATTAAAATGAATGCAACGTAAAGTGAAACGAGAATAGGTTATAGACTTTAGACTGGTGCACGTCTAGAGTTGGACATAAGGGTTGGGGTTATGGTGAGCGTGCCATAGCTTTTCTAGGAATGGATTGATCACCATCCCTTTTTATTCAAAGGTTCCTCGATATCGCAGGTCACTCTGAAATGCGGAGTCGCGCCCCATTTCATTTTTATTGGCAGGACAACTCGTCCAATAACTATTCCATTAAAGTAATAAAAAGTTGGGTTAAGTTTAGTTCAGTAAAAGTTGTCGGTAGAGTATTGTTTACTTATGTTATTATTTATTCCTGCAAGTTGTGTTTGTAGTATCATGTTTAGGATTATTTATGTCTGATATGTAGTACTCAGCTTTGCTGATTACATGCTTGTCTGTGTTTGTGATCATGGCTTTGCCTATTGATCCTGTGGTGATCCTTCGGGGGAGCAGAGTCAAGAAAGCATTGACATTACAGGTTCGAAGATGCATACCATTGGGGAATCTGGAATGGAGAGGCTTTTGTGACATTAGTATTATTTAAGTTGTTTTTGTAGGAACATCTTTATTTAAGTTTGAGGTTTATTTAGTTGGTGTGTTTAAGTTTGACATTGTCATTTGGTTTCATAAGTTTAATAAAGTTGATTTTTTTGTTTTAATAAGTTTTCCGCTGCAAAATTCTGAGTAAGCCGAAACATTATCACATGGGCGATAATGCCTGGGTAATTCTCTAGATTTGTTATAAAGGTATTTTCTAGAAAGAGAGAATTATCGGGGTGTTACAAAGTGGTATCAGAGCTTTAGGTTAGTTTAAGACTTATAGGCGCCTAACTAGCTTATTAAGTGACTTTAGCTTTTTAAGTTACCTAGCTTATGGGTTATTTGGAGGAAACCTTAGTATGCTCCTACGTTTCATTTCGAAAAGTTAGACAAAATATTTTGAGGATCAATTTTTTTTAAGAATCGAAATTTTCGAAAATTCGAGGTTCGAAATTCTTTTCTGAAAATTTTATGAGTTCGAATTTTTTTTTTCTTCTTCTTTTCGAAAAACGTGCGAAGAGTGGAAAAAAAAAAAATTTCGAGTAACCTAGGAGTTGAAATTTCTTTTCGAAAATTATTTTAAGCACAAAAGTAATGTCATTTATAAAAAGTGTCTGCATTAGTTTCATGCCTTCAAGGTATAATATTGCATTGTGAGAATGGGTAGTATAAGAAGGGCATATAGGATAGAAATATTATATGCCCGCATTGAAAAATTAGTTCAGCATCATCATTATTTTCTTCCCTGCAAATAAGTGCATTATTATTTTTCTTCCCTGCTAACGATGCATGAATGTTTTTCTTCCCTGCTAACTGTTATATTTTCTTGCCTGCTAAGGTGTTATATTTTACATGCCTTTGTTTCGTTTACCCTTTGATTATTGATGGGAACACGCTAGGAAGAGTGCTAAACCTTTTGGTTATTGTGTTGTAGCTCTACGATTATGGCTGCAAATTTAGGAACCTATTTTAACCCCATCGTTCTGACTGACGATGAAGACGACAACCGTCATCCACCCATTGACCATAGGGAGTATGAAGAGCTGCATTGGATAATGCGTTGCATCTTGAGAAAACACTATGCTAGGGATGATGAAGTCATCATAGAGATGGATCGGGCTAGAGGTACTACTAGGGAAGACATATATGATGCATGTATGAGGATTGAATCCGAACCTGAGGAAGACTTGGACACCATACCTACTAGACAGTCTAAGATCAAGAGGAAATTTGTTGATTACTATGAGACTGAAGAAGAGGATGAGGCTATTGATGAAGACTTCGTACCTCAACAATATAAGGAAGATAAGGATAAGGATGGCAGTGTAATGCCATAGGTTGTATACAGAAAGATATTTTTATTTTTATTTTTTTTTGTTGCATATAGACATATATAAGGTTTTAGTTATAAGAATAATGTTGGGTATGTGCCAACAAGACAAAAGTGTTTTATAGGATTAGCATATTAGGAGAACATATACTAGTGTGTTATTTTATTTCATTTTCCCTTCTATGGAAGAATAAAAATATAGTTTGTTATTCAAGGAGTAAGAATTTATTTTGGGCATGTAATGGGAGATTTTTTTTACTTACTTATTTTCACTATGTGATTACAATTTTCTTGCTCAAATTCATGTGAATATAAATTTATTTACGTGAACAAGTATATGAATAGTAGAGAACATTCCATGTTGAAACTTAGTGGAATTGTATGTTGATGTGATCTTTAATGATCAAATCAAGTGTTGCCTTATTAGATGGACATGTAAGTTATGCTGGAACCTAAAGTAGAGTTATGTTTCTGTCGCGAAGTAGAGTGTCAAACAATAATGATGCCTTCGCTTCTACTATTCGCCTATTGGCAGAGAATTTGACTCGAGAGAGTTGAGCGTCCCGATTCTGCTGGGACATGTTTGAGAGACTAGCTAAGATTAAACCGTCGTACCTTAAGGGGTAAGCTGACCTTATCCTCTTAGAGAGTCGGATTAGGACGTTTGAAAAGATTTTTGGGGCTGTGAACTGTCTTGAGAATGTGAAAGTAGGTCAAGTTATATTGTATCTGAAAGATGAGACTGACTTATAGTAAGAAGAGAATGAGACTAGACTCAGTATTATGAAAGAGTTTATTTGGGAATCCTTTATTGTTGCTTTAAGAGAAAAAAATTTACCCTGCTTTTATGAGGAAACTAGAGTTTATAAACCTTAGGATGGGGAGCATGACCATCTCTGAGTATTATAGAAAGTTCATAGCTAGGTTTGCATTTGAGGTAATAGCCACTGAGGAGTTAAAGGCTCAGTGATTTGAGCAAGGTTTGATTGAGGAAATTCAATTGGGTTTAGTAGATTTTGAAGTGTTTGATTTGCCTATTAGCATACCTATTGGAGAAATCATAAGGTGTGCCAAGTTTGTATAAAACCTGCCTTTGAAGATAGGAGGCAGTGTCTTTCCATCCGATTTAATCGAGTTTAACTTAGGAGATTTAGATGTGATTCTTGGGATGAATTGGTTATGTCTTTACAAGGCTAACATTGATTGTGAAGTTCAAAAAGTAGTGTTGAGAAACCCTTCGGGAAAATTGACCTCATATAGACGATTTGGGAAACCTAAGAACTTTGGAGTGATCTCTGCTATGCAAGTGCAGAAGTTGATGAGAAAGGGGTGTGAGCTATTCTTCGGTAGCGTGCAAGATGTGAGCAAGGAAGCTGAGTTAAAATTTGAGGATGTTCCGATAGTGAATGAGTTTATGGACGTATTTCCGAGTGAAATTTCAGGTATGCCGCCTGCAAGAGCTGTTGAGTTTACCATAGACTTAGTTCCTGGAACTGCACCTATATCTAAGGCACCTTATAGAATGGCACCTCCTGAGATGAGTGAGTTAAAGACGCAATTGCAAGAACTTTTGGATAAGGTTATATCAGACCTAGTGCATCGCCTTGGGGAGCTCCTGTTTTGTTCGTGAAGAAAAAGGATGGGAGTATGAGGTTATGTACGACTATAGGGAGTTGAATAATGTTACCATCAAAAACAAGTACCCTTTGCCTAGAATAGATGACCTATTCGATCAACTGAATGGAGCGAGTGTGTTCTCGAAGATTGACTTACGTTCAGGATATCATCAATTGAGGGTAGCTGATAAGGATGTACCTAAGACTGCCTTTAGAACGCGTTATGGTCACTACGAGTTCACTGTAATGCCATTTGGGTTAACCAATGCTCCTGCTATATTTATGGACTTGATGAATAGAATCTTTCATGAGTTTTTAGATAAGTTCGTAGTGGTTTTCATTGATGACATTTTGATATATTCGAGGAATGAAACCGAGCATGATGAACATTTGAGGATTATCTTGGAAACCTTGAGGAAGAACCAACTATATGCCAAGTTCTCTAAGTGTGAGTTTCGTTTGGAGAAAGTAGCATTCTTGGGTCATTTTGTGTCTAAGGAAGGAGTCTCTGTAGATCCTGCTAAGATTCAAGCTGTGAGTGAGTGGCCAACTCCAAAGAGTGTGACTGACATTAGGAGTTTCTTGGGTTTAGCTGGCTATTATAGGAGATTTGTGAGAGATTTCTCGAAGATAGCAAGACCTATGACTAATTTGATGAAAAAGGAGTCCAAGTTTGAGTGGAATGAGAAGTGTGAGGAAGCTTTTCAGATCTTGAAGGATCGTTTAACCACTGCACCTGTTTAACCCTACCTGATGGGAATGAGGGATTTGAGGTCTATAGTGATGCTTCGAAAAATGGTTTGGGTTGTGTGTTGCAACAGAATGGTAAGGTAATAGCATGCGTCGCGTCAATTGAAACCTTATGAGGCTAATTACCCTACCCATGATCTAGAGTTAGCTGCCATAGTGTTTGCATTGAAATTTGGAGACATTATCTTTATGGAGCAACTTGCAAGATATTTACAGACCATAAGAGTTTGAAGTACATTTTCACCCAAAAAGACTTGAATATGAGGCAAAGAAGATGGCTAGAGTTGATTAAGGATTATGATCTAGACATCCAGTATCATGAGGGGAAAGCAAATGTGGTTGCTGACGCCTTGAGTCGAAAATCGAGTCATAGCTTGAGTGCTTTGATAGTCCCTGAGGAGTTGTGTAGAGATATGCAAAGGTTGAACCTAGAAATTTTAAATCCTGGGGAAAGTGAGGCTAGACTTAGTAATCTTTCTTTGGGAGTGTCAGTTTTCGATGAGATCATTGAGGGTCAAGTCGGGGATGAGCATCTAGACAAGATTAAGGAGAAAATGAAGCAAGGTAAGGAAGTAGACTTCAAGATTCATGATGATGGGAGTCTAAGGTTTAAAGGGAGGTGGTGTGTACCACAGAAGTGCAATGACCTTAAGAGACGTCTTATGGATGAGGGGCAACACTCCATATTCTGTGCACCCTGGGGGTGACAAGTTGTATAAGGATCTTAAGGTGATCTATTGGTGGCCGAACATGAAGCGAGAAGTAGCTGAGTATGTGTCTAAGTGTCTAACCTGTCAGAAAGTGAAGATAGACCATAAGAGACCCATGGGGAAAGTTCAACCACTAGAGGTTCCTGGATGGAAGTGGGATTCTATTTCTATGGACTTTGTGACTGCCTTACCCAAGCGAGGAGTGGAAATGATACCATTTGGTGATATGGTAGACTGACCAAGTCCGCTGTTTTCATACCTATTAAGGAGACATGGAAGAAGAAGCAACTCGCTACAACCTATATCAAGCATGTAGTGAGATTGCACGGAGTTCCAAAGGACATTATCGGATCGTGACTCTAGATTTCTATCTAAGTTTTGGAAAAAGGTCCAATCAAACCTTGGGACAACATTAAAGATGAGTACCGCCTTTCACCCTGCGACCGATGGTCAGACTGAGAGGACTAACCAAACTATGGAGGATATGTTGCGAGCTTGTGCTATAGATTTTCAAGGAAGTTGGGAGGACCAATTAGATTTGATTGAGTTTTCTTACAACAATAGTTACCATGCGAGTATAAAGATGGCACCTTTTGAGGCGTTATATGGACGGAATGTAGAAGTCCCATTTGCTGGAATGACTATAGTGAGAATATAGTTTTGGGGACGAATTTTGAGGAGACCGTCAAGAAGTTAGATTGATTCAGGCTCGAATTCAAGCTGCGCAAGATAGGCAGAAGAGTTATGCAGACTTAAAACGGCGCAAGATGAGTTCGCTGTAGGTGATAAAGTATTCCTGAAAGTATCACCCACCAAAGGCGTTATGAGATTTGGGAAAAAGGGCAAGCTGAGTGCTAAATATGTAGGCCCATATGAGATTTTGGAGCGCATTGGGAAAGTAGCTTATAGATTGGCATTGCCAATGGAGTTTGAAAAGATGCATGATGTGTTTCATATATCCCAATTGAAGCGCTATATCCCTGATGAGCGCCATGTGTTAGAGCCTGAAGAGTTCAGATAGATAGTAGCCTCACTTATGAGGAAAGACCTGTCAAGATTCTCGACAGGAAAGTGCGTAGTACGCGTAACAAGGATGTTCATATTGTCAAAGTTCTTTGGTCTAACCACGAGTCAGAAGAGGCAACGTGGGAAGCCGAAGAGGATATGAAGAAAAAGTATCCAGACCTATTCCTTGAGGTGAGTTACGAGGGCGTAACTCGTTTTCTTTAAGGGGGGTAGAATGCGATAAATTTCGCGCTTTTTGTCTATTTTTATGAGATTTTCATGTATATGTATGCCTATGTTGGGCAATTTGCACATGTTAGTGCAAAAGAAGTAGAGTCTCCGCATAAGAAAAGTGTTCATAAGTAACACAAGTGTTTTAAAAATGGGAAAGTGCACGAGAGCACTACCTTCTTCAAAGTTTTCGAAATGTTGAGTTCAAACTTTCGAAAGTACGAGGGTTTTGTGTTAAGTTTCGGGACGAAACTTCTTTTAAGGGGGGTAGACTGTAATCCCCCACAATTTTAAAGGATTTTCATAAATATATTAAGTATTTATGTAATTATATTTAAATCCAAATGAGTTTGGAAAATGATTTGACTTTTAAAAAGGGTTGACTATTTTAAAAGTCAACTAAAAATATTTTTCTAGCTTAATAAAATTTGTAATATTTTAATTAAGCGTTTTTAATAAGAGTTTAATTATTAAAAGCATATTTGAAAAGAAAACTTAATGGAATCGAAAGCCCAAAAGTAATAAAAAGGGAAAGGATATTTGATGACTAAAGTCCTAATAAGCCCTCTTGTTAGTCATCAAAGTTTTAATTATTGAAATCTCTTTTCCTAAGCCCAATAGGATTAGCCTATTTAAATATCCTAAAACCCAATATTTTGCCCTACACTTTTTTCTCTCTCCTCCTTGCACGTGATTTCTGATTCTCCTCCTCACTCGACATTTTCTCTCTCCTCTCTCTTGTGCGTGAGTTCATATTTTTCTCTCAAAAATCGTTTCTTCTTCGCTAAGTAACGTTTCTTGTTGAACAAGAAACGTCACAAAATTTTCTTGAAGCCGAAACCTCTGCGCCGGTCCCTTGCTGCTGTCCTGCATCCGGCGCGCTCTTCCTCCTCATTTGGTTGTTTTTCTTTACTTCTCCTTTAAGATTCCATTAAAGTCTAATTTTTATTGTTATTTTTTATTATATTGACATGATTATGATTTGAATTATTATTTATTATGAAGAATTATTTGGTTTCATATGTATAAAAGAAAAAATTTCAGATTTATTATTTTTAGTTTTAATCATGAAAGTATGGTTTTTAGGGTTTTAAATCACTAGAAACGTATATTTAAAGTATGAATATGAATTTTGATTGGAATACGATTTTTATATGCATTTAAAATATTTTCAGAAGGTTTAGAAAATTTTATAATGCTGGAAATTCAGAAAGTTAGTATTTTAAGGTTTTTAATGATTTTTAATCACTAGAATAGTTGTACTATACTAGGGATTAAAAATAAGAGGTTTAAATTATAAAAACGATTTTAAAGACGTTTAAAAGGGTTTGGGCGTTTTTAAAGTTGCTGTATTTTTTTAGTTCAAGTATTTACTTGATTATTTATTGTTCTAGGCGGAGAATTCAGTAGGGGACTTTTAGAGCATAAAAGTGGCCTACCGTTGCGTTTATACAAGGTACGTACATAGTCTACGTGCTATATGGTTTAGAAACATGCCTTAGGGTGTTTTATTTATTAGTATCATGTATAGGACTTGTTGTTCATATATATGTATTATACTGAATTGTTTACATGTTATTTGCCTTGTGCTACATGTAAATAAGAATAGTTATAAGTATGTGTTTGTATGGAAGTTTGATGCAAGCAGATAAGTTCAGTTTTGGTATTAATTCGTGAGTGAATTAATGTAAGTAAGTTGGAATCATGTGTTACATAGATTCTTGGAGATTATTTATTTATCTTATAAGAACCGTGGATCTTATTTGGTAAGTATGGATTATACCTATATAAAGGTACGGATTTTGTTGGCTAGGTTCAACAAAGGATAAAAGAAATAAAAGGAGTCTTGATTGATAAGTTGTGAACACTTGTTAATCAAAGATAAAAAGAATTTTGTTATGATTTGTGATTGTGAATTGTGTTATTTGGTTTGTGGTGTCAACACAATATAAAATGAATCAACGTAAAGTGAAACGAGAATAGTTATAGACTTTAGACTGGTGCACGTCTAGAGTTGGACATAAGGGTTGGGGTTATGGTGAGCGTGCCATACTTTTCTAGGAATGGTTGATCACCATCCCTTTTATTCAAAGGTTCCTCGATATCGCAGGTCACTCTGAAATGCGGAGTCGCCGCCCATTCATTTTTATTGGCAGGACAACTCGTCCAATAACTATTCCATTAAAGTAATAAAAAGTTAGGTTAAGTTTAGTTCAGTAAAAGTTGTCGTAGAGTATTTTACTTATGTTATTATTTATTCCTGCAAGTTTGTTTGTAGTATCATGTTTAGGATTATTTATGTCTGATATGTAGTACTCAGCTTTGCTGATTACGTGCTTGTCTGTGTTTGTGATCATGGCTTTGCCTATTGATCCTGTGGTGATCCTTCGGGGAGCAGAGTCAAGAAAGCATTGACATTACAGGTTCGAAGATGCATACCATTGGGAATCTGGAATGGAGAGGCTTTTTGACATTAGTATTATTTAAGTTGTTTTGTAGGAACATCTTTATTTAAGTTTGAGGTTTATTTAGTTGGTGTGTTTAAGTTTGACATTGTCATTTGGTTTCATAAGTTTAATAAAGTTGATTTTTTTGTTTTAATAAGTTTTCCGCTGCAAAATTCTGAGTAAGCCGAAACGTTATCACACGGGAGATAATGCCTGGGTAATTCTCTAGATTTGTTATAAAGGTATTTTCTAGAAAGAGAGAATTATCGGGGTGTTACATGAACATACCCTGAGTGTTACTTTTTATCGGCCTCGACTTTATCTTTTCGATTTTAAGTAACTCCTATTATAGAAATCGGGAACTCGACTCTTAGGAATATTATTAATTTTAAGACTATATGCCTTTTTGTTAATGGCATGGCATGAACGTATCCTTAGAAACTCAATGTGGTTCAAGCGGAAAATGGCCAACGATCCTAAGTGTTAGATCTGTGGAGCGAAATAGGAATCAACCCTTCACATTCTTAGGGATTGCCCAACATCCAGTATGGTTTGGGCCAAATTAGGAGGGCCTGCTGATACTAAGGAGTTCTATAATCAATCATTGAAGTAGTGGGACACAACAAACTTGCAGCACCATGACAAAGAAGGTTATCCTATATGGGTTACCCTCTATTGTGTTGTTATATGGTGGATTTGAAAATGGAGAAATAGTATTACATTTGGAAGGAGCCAAGATGTTCTGCAAGATATTGGAGGGTTTATTCATGTGAGATATAATGAACCTCGTCGTGGCATTGATAAAAAATACTTACCTTAGAGAAAAGAACTTACAGTCGAACACAAAAATGGAGTCGGGGATCTCTTGGAAGCATCCGCCTGTGGACTGGTATGCACTAAATTCTGATGGGGCTGCTAGACAGGTTCCTGGCTCGGTGGGGGTGGTGCTGTTTTGCGGGATCATTGAGGGGGTTTCATCTCTACTCTCTCATTGAACTTCAGATATTGTAATGCTTTTAAAGCTGAGATTATGGCGCTAACTAAGGGGCTAGGGCTTGCTTGTGAGTTGAAGATAAGCAAGTTGATGGTCTAGCTTGACAACTATTAATTTTAAGCTAGAAGGTTACATCCTAAAACCAATTGGTAATAAGAGGAGTAGCTCCTTATCAGATAAAGTGGTTTAATCTCTCCTCTTTCTCCAATGTGGGACACTCACAAGTGGCCTTTCAATGGGTTTCAACACACCCCCTCACTTGTGAGTGTCCTTATAAATTCAGAGCTAACTGAAAAGGTCGGAGCAATAATCCTCTTAGGGGTTGGACATCCTATCGAGGTAAATCCTTATCCAGTAGCGATCAAATACCTAGTTCAGACGAGACCCGCAACCCGGACTCTAATATCATGTTAATTTTTAGATTATATGAAATGGGCCTAGATAACCCAATAAGGAGGAGGAGAGTTTAGCCCACTTACAAGCTAGAAGGTTCCATCCTAAAACCAATTGGTGATAGGAGGAGTAGCTCCTTATCTTATAAAGTGGTTTAGTCTCTCCTCTTTCTCCAATGTGGGACACTCACAAGTGGCCTTTCAATGGGTTTCAACAACAACCTAGCTTGTGTTCAAATGCTTTGCAATCAAGAGGCGGGTAGACATGAATGCACAGACATGCCAAATCATTGCATATTAACATTATTTATGTGTATCGTGAAGGAAATCGAGCTGCAGAATGACTTGCCAATCACGGAGTTTCCCAACTCCTTCCTACCACCATTTTTCTCTTCTGCACCTGCTGGGCTTAGCTCCATTATAGATGAAGATTTTCAAGGGGTGGCAATCCCTCGTCTTCTTCCCTCTTAGTTCTGTTTGTCGTCTATTCTTTCTAGTTTAGCTGATATTTTCCTTTCTTGTACTTCTGTTTATCTTTGGTTTCGTTACCTCTTTTGGATAAAAAAAAAAATTTGTCTAATATTTGTGTGCTACTTTTTACAAAACATACACAAGCAAAATTAGACGATGTGATGTGTGGGAGCGGGATGTATTATTATGGATGTTGTTTTTATTTTTTTTGTATTTAATGTTGTATGCATAATGAAACTATTATTACTCCCTCCGTAACGGATTACTAGCAACATTTAGTATTATTTGTGAGAGGTAAAATATTCAATGTTGCTAGTAATTCGTTATGGAGGGAGTAAGTTAAATGTCACTATAAAGTGTAAGATATGAGAACCATGAAGGATGTATGCTTAAAATTTGATATCAAACCTAAATATGTACTCTCTTCGTTTTTTTATTGGTACATTGTTGTATACACAATAATTTATATAATGTCACTTTCAAGCTTTTTGAGTGTACTTTTTGATCTATTTAATGTAAAATAATGAGAAACGGTGAAAAAGTATTACTTTTGGGTAAAAAAAGAGAAAAACAAATATAAAATTATTACTTTATGGTGGGCCACGTACCCCAAATAAAGAAAATATAGTAATAGAGGTGATTATGGGCCAGGTTGGGCCAAAATTTCTCGTTAGTTGGGCCAAAAATTTGTGTCCAAAGTCAAAAAAATCGGACCGAGCCCGACTGCAGGCCAAAACTGTCCAAATCCGCCCAAAATTCGGGGTTGGTCTGGTCCCGCAAGCCGGGCTTTTGTTATCAGCTTTATGTAGCAATTAAAAAAGAAACAACCATTTAAGTAAAATGTAGCAATTAAATAAAAACGGAGGAAGTACTATCTTATACCAATGTTCAATTCGAGAGTGAAAGTATTAATATGATATGACCATATTGTTATTATGATATGGAAACATTGTTTATGAGATTGAAGACTCCGACTTTTACTATCCCTATTGAGAAAAGTGGTTTATCACCACAAGTTACTATCAAACCCTTACCAGACCCTTATATGCCATAATTCATCGTAGGATCTAAATGAGATGAGATAATTCACGAGCTATTCGAGACCAACTCGGCTAAAACTCTACTCCAAATGTTGGCAAGTCGACTTGAGAAACTCGATACTTGACTCGAAAACTCGTGCGAAGTTTGAATACCCAATTATCTATATCAAAATACCCAAATTCAATATGTTTTCTACCTCAGGGTTGTTTTTTACACGAGACACTTGCAAGCTGCTCGAATTTTACTTGTTGAACTCAACTGGGTCAAAACTCGGTCAAACTCAACTGGAGTTAGCGCAACTCATCTCAAGCTTGACTCAAAGTGCTAATAAGAACTTGACTCTCCTCATTTACACCCTTAATTTTCTGACTCGAGAGGAGGATCATGTGTGTGTGGTGGTGCGGGGTGGTTGGGGGGGGGGGGGGAGGCCGGAGGCATGACACTTATATAATTTCCAATATATATACCTACTACTTTTGTTTATTAATAAAGTAGGACTTTCTTTCTATAAAAACTTATCCTTAAGAGAAATATTGATAGTATTAAGAAACATCATTTAGACTGCAAGACTCTCTAATAAGGAAAACATAGAAACTAGAAATTCAAATAAAAATAAGTCTTACAATCAAAAGAGTAATATTATCCCCCCAAATCGATAAAGAAAACTAGAGTTTTGAAAGAGTTGACAAAACAAAAACAAGAAGCGAACCGCGAAGCTAGAAGTTTAAATATTGCTATTTTTTCTTTTGTCTTTTGATTTTTTTTTATTTCTCTCATATTATCCATACACAATTGTGACTAACTAATAATATACCTTAACATATTATTATAGGACCTTATAAATTCAATTCTTTCCAATCCACCCTCCATAATTATAACAAGCCACCCTCTAGAAAATTCATTCACACGATTATTCATGTGAAATTTTTATGACGAAAAAAAGTTTTTTTCTTTTGGGTTTATCTAGTGTAGCCTCAAAATTTGAGTGAAATTGCCACTTGTGTAATAAAGAGGTACCTCATCCCTGTGTAATAACTAATAAGCAGCAAAATTACAAAATTCCCCTAAATCAAAATGATAGCACACCATTAAACCACAAACTTTCTCTCACTAATCTTCTGACCTAGAAAACTCCCCCATTTTCTCTCTCCTCTTTCTCCCACCATTTTCGAAGTTTCAATTCACTCAAAATTCCAGCACCAAAACCCCCCAACTTTCACTCGTCGTTTCTCTCTCTTCTTCTTCCAGGTTCTTCAGATTGTTTCCTCCATTTCTCTCTCTCTTTCTCGCATTTTCTCGTTACTTGTTGATATGACATTGATTGAGGTTTGTTTTGCAATTTCTGTATCTATATATGTATTTTACTGTTGATTTTTGTTTAAATTGGAATTTGTAATCAGTATAGTATGGTATCAGTGATGAACAATGATTTCGATTTGGAAAGGGGGAAAACAGCTTCTGCTTCTGAAGCGGAAGAGTTTAGGGTTTCGAATGATGGGGATGTTGTCGATAATAGTAGAGATGAAGAGGTTAGTGATTTGCATTTGAATGATGAGATTAGGGTTTCGAATGGCCGAGATTTAGGTGCCTGGAAAAATGAAGTTGATGAAGTTAGGGTTTTGGAGGGGCATGAGCGGGAGAAAGCTAGGGTTTTGCGTGGGGACATTGATTGTCATACGAATGGCGATTCTGGGAATTCGGGCGAGGTTGAGGGAGTTAGGGTTGCATTGGGGAATGATGGCGTAGATAGTGGTGGAGAAATTGAGGTTAGGGTTAAAAAAATGGAGTCTGGAGATGAAGAAGATGAGGTTGTGAGTCCTGAAGGAGGGTTTATTAGTACTTCTAATGGCGTAAGACCTGCGGATGATGATGGAATGAGGGAGAAGGTTGTAAAAGAAGAGGCCTCAAAGATTGATAGTAGACATGGTGATTTTAAGTCGGAGACACGCGGTTATATGCAGGCTTCAGTTAGTAAAGATGCTAGTGCTAGTGATGTGGATGATGAAATGAGTGCTGGGTCGTTGAAGGTTATGGGGTCTAAGTTTGAAATGGGCGATATGGTTTGGGGTAAGGTGAAGTCTCATCCATGGTGGCCAGGTCATCTGTTTAATGAAGCTTTTGCTACTACTTCAGTTCGACGGACAAGGAGGCATGGGCATATATTGGTTGCATTCTTTGGTGACAGTAGTTATGGTTGGTTTGACCTCACAGAACTTGTCCCATATGACCCCCATTATGCTGAGAAATCGCAGCAGACAACTTCAAGGACTTTCACAAGGGCCGTTGAAGAATCTATTGATGAGGCAAGTCGAAGGAGTGCTCTTGGTGTAACCTGTTGCTGTCGCAATCCAAACAATTTCCGTCCAGCAAATGTGCCTGGTTATGTGGCTGTTGATGTTGTAGATTATGAACCTGGTGCCATTTATTCACTGGCTCAAATTCGGAAGGCAAGGGACAGTTTCCACCCTGTTGATACTCTTTCGTTTATAAAACAGATGGCTGTGACACCAATGAACGGTGAAAGTAAGAATCTTGATATTATAAAAAACAAGGCTACCACCCTTGCTTACCGCAGATCAGTATTTGAAGAGTTCGATGAGACTTATGCCCAGGCTTTTAGTCAGCAACCAGTACGGCCCTCCGAACCGCCAGCATTTTCCGGTAAACAACCATCACGAGGTATAACTGCCTTCAGCCTTCTTCTATAAAATGTGCCGTTTTGTCTTTTTAACTTGATATCTAATGTGCTCTTGTATTTAGACTTATAAATTTACTTTTACCAAAGTCAATATAATAGTAGTATCTTTTATAGGGTAAATAATTGATTTTGTATGTTGAATCAGTTTGCGTTTGAATTTTCTGGCTGGTATGTATGTTATATTATAGAACGATCAGGGTAAGTCACTGTCCTTTTAAGTTATGTTGCAAAACGAATTTACTTTTAGATGGCAGAAGACATCTTAATCATGAATGGAGTACATTATTCCATAAAGCATGAAATTTAGAAACTGAAATTTGAAAAACAATCTTCAAGAAAACTGTATATCAGTTATTTTGCGGAAAATTAGACCAAAAGAATAGGTAAAAGGACATTCTTGTCCCCTGAACATTTTTTTCTCAAGCTTGTCCAACACTTTTGAACATCAACTCAGGTAGCGTGGCCCCATATGCATTGTTTATAACTTTGTTTTAGGAGCAAATATAATTGTGTAGCTGGAATCTCAGTTCAATATCTGGGTTCTTTGCATGTAAAAGCAGAGGATAAGAGAATATTTGAAGTTAGATCTGGTCTCCATTAGGAAATATGTTATTCCTTGAATTTTGGTTAATGAGTACAGTCAGATGCACAATGATGTTATTTTTATGTAATAAGCGTCATTTGATGATGGTAGTAATACTCTTTTCATTATACTGCATTTTGTGATGCTGGTGTCTGGACTTCTTCAAGTAAAATTGTGAAAATTGCAGCAAAGGGATTCTTTTATATCTAATCTATGGATACAGTTTTATTCCATCTTAAGTTTATTGCTAAACAAGACCTCTTGATTATCTCATAAAGATGCTTGTAATTTATATCTTTACACCATCTACATAGTGAGAAAAAAGGACATATTTAGTTAGCCTTTGTGAAAAGGCATTAATGATGATGCTGTGTTGATAATCCGTCTTGTTGCAAATATCCAATAGATGAATTGAGGTGATGCATGTAAGTTTTGGGAATTATTGTTTGTAAGACTCTATCAATTATTCTATTAAGTATTATCATGTCTGTCAACATAACTTTGGTATATGTTCCAAGTTCACTCGCACTTGGTTTAATCATGGTTGCATCATGTATGCACAGTCTCAAGTATCAATTCAGGTGTTAGCATCACCTGTAGAATGGAAAATGGAATAAAATTCGTCTTGATGTCTATCGATCTGATTAACTAGATAGAGAGGATAACAGACATACAAGAATGACCTGGGTATTGTTGGTAGACAATGTGCATTGCAAGTAATAGGTATAAAGATATGTCAATTATGGGTTTAGCATTTTCAGTGACTATATTATGAACCATAACCTAAGTGTGATGACAGTAAAATAGGAGTTATTATATAAACTGTATGATTAAAACGAACAAGCTCTTGATTCTTCGAGAGAATTGTAATTGTAATTTACTTGCTCTATCAGAAGATTATATTAGTGCTTAAAGATTAGATTGGTTTTTGTTGTCGCTGTGAAATAATTACTGATGGGTTTTGGGTGGCATTTTCATGCAACACTCCCTCATACTATATACTTAATGTTGAGGGGTTGTTGATGGCATTTGTCAAAGTCTTGTCAGTGTATTTTAGTAGTTTTACTCTGGGTTGGCCAAGTAACTTTGTGCAAATCTGCTAATTTTTGTGGTACATCTAACATGATGCAAGTAAAGGGAAGAACATTGAGTGGTTGTTTGGTTTACATGGGAAGTCAAAATTCCCACGAAATTGCAATCCATAGGAAATAAATTACTTAATCAAATTCATGGGAAATTGGTTAAATTGTTTGGTTGGCAATTGGGGAATTAAATTCCCATGGGAATTTCTACTTACCTAGGGGGACCTAGGTAAGTAATTTCCTCCATTTTGCAGGAACTCATAATTTATAGGAATTTCTAATTCCTTCATTTTGCTATTTAGTTGTCAACCAAACAACTCACCAAGTTTTCAATTCCTAGGAATTTCTATTTTACCATGTTTTCTCATATCAACCAAACAATCACTTGAGTGTAAAGGGGTTAATGAGTAATAGAATCTCTTACATGATAAATCTGTAACTGCTTTCTAGGTTATGTTGAGGGGCCTGATATGAGTTATGAGTTTATACTTCCTCGCTTCCTGTTGCTCACTGGCAATCACTGCGTCAGATTTTATTTGGACTTCCTTCTGATTTTGCTTTTGTTTTCCTGCTAGCTTTTCAGATAGGGTGTCTCCATGCTGATGCTGATCAGGCACCACTTTTATAGTGTGACATGTTTTTATATGTTGATACATGTAAAAATTCTATCTATGAATTAGTGTTCCATATGTGTTGATTTAGTTGAATCTTTTAGCTATTTGCATTTTCTTTATGCTTTCAGCTTCTATTTGTTGGCTATGTTAATATTATACATTCTTCAGGGGATCTAAACAAGCTTATATAAAAGCTTGTGTGTTTGGTTTGGGGTTGTTGACTTACCTGTTAGTGTTTGGTTCTGTCTTGTTGCTTTCTCCAGCTCCTTTAAGTGGCCCTTTAGTCATGGCGGATACTCTCGGTGGTCGAAAGAGCTCCACTAAAGCTACCAAAACCAAGGAGCAGTCTAAAAAGGACAGATACCTTTTTAAGCGCAGAGACGAAGCTGTTGAGTTAAAGGCAAAACGGAGCATTCAAGGTGATGCAAGCTCCTCTTTGTCTTCTACATTCGAGGATGGAGCATCCAATACAGCTGCAGCTGCTTATGTTCTCCAGAAAAGGGATTTAGCTGATTCCAATAATGAACTGAGTGGAAGTCCTACAAGGGATCAGGTGGCAACTTCTGCTCATGCTGGAAGCGCAAAAGAGGCTCCCACTGCAGGCAAGGAATACTCATGTTTTATATCCTGTCGTGTAGGAATGGGATGATACTACTTGTGCTGTGAAACTCAACATTTGATATTCTGTTCTGCAGGTCTTGGAGTTATGTCACCTTCTGGATTACAAGCATTGGATTCTAATGATGCTGTGATGGCTAGTTCAGGCAATGTGCATGATAAGGTTCAGGACAGGCACATCAGCGTCATTACTTCTAGTAATGCAGGACAGGCACACCAAGATGGCACAATTAAGAAGAAGAAAAAAGCTAATAAACGCTCTGCAGGGGAACAGAGCTCTGAAAGATCTGACCGACCAGAGAAGAAGTTGAAACGGAAGAAAATAGATGCTCGAAAAAGCATAGAGCATGTGGATAGAGATTCAGTTGCATCTCGAGGAGCAGTTAAATCTGCAGGGATATCTACTGAGATTGTTGCCTCATCCATAGAGGACTTTCAAGTAAAGCAGTCGAGGAAGGACGACGAAGCAACCAATTCTGATCCTCTGGAAGTGGGGCTGGTGTCGCCGGGAGTAGGAAGCAAGGATGCTGAGCTCTCACAGATGTTGGCTGATCTACGAGGTCTTGCCCTAAACCCTGTCCATGGTATTGAAAGGAATGTACCTGCAATTACGCGGCAGTTTTTCCTGAAATTTCGGTCCTCTGTTTTTGTGAAGAGCTCCAGTGCTTTAATTCCTGCTGAATCTGAACCCAATGAGGCTCGAGCCAGCAAATACACCTCTGCTTCTGAATCTGCTGATATAGCTTCAAGTGAGAGCACTAAAGCTGTGAAAATGCAGAAGGTATCAGCCAGAAATGAAGATCCTGTAAAAGGGAGAAAACGCATCCCATCTGAACGTCAGGAGGAAAATGCTGTTAAGAGGGCTAAGAAAATTACCGAAGTAAAATCCTTGAGTGCTGAGAAGCGGGCCCTACTAAAGAATCCTGAAATACAGCAGCGGCCTGAGGGAAAATCCAAGGTAGCTGCTGCACAAATCCCACAATCAAAACCCATGAAGTCAGAGAAGCATGAGAAGAAAGTGGACCGTCCACCTAAAGTTGAGGAACCAACATATCTTATTATGAAGTTTCCATCTGGATCCTCGCTACCTTCCCTTGTAGAGCTGAAGGCAAGATTTGCTCGATTTGGCCCGCTGGACACAACGCTCAGTCGGGTCTTCTACACAACAAACACCTGCAGGGTTGCTTTCCTCTATAAACAAGATGCAAATGTCGCTCATCGCTATGCCATGGGAAGTAAATCTGTCTTTTCAAATGTGAGGTTCTTGTTGAAGCCGGTGTCAGCACCTGAACCTCAGCAGCCAAGCAGTGGCAGGGTAGAAGATGTGCAGAGTGAGTCTACAGCAAACAAGGATTCAGCGGCAGCAGAGTCAAGACCTGTGGTCCCCATCACAACACCGCAGCATCCTGCACAACAGCTGAAGTCTTGTTTGAAGAAGCCTTCTGGAGGCGATGAGACTGGTGGGCCCAACAACGGTGGAGGCAACTCGAGAACACCTAGAGTGAGGTTCAATATGGGTGAGGTCAAAAGTAGTACTGATGATAATAGGGGAGGTCTTGAAGGCCAAAAGATGGAGTCTAGGAATTCAATGTTGTCCTCTTATGAAGGTTCTTCATCATCTTCATCATCGTCTGTTGCTATGGATGTTAGTAACAATCAAAGGTTCAACATTTCTTCACATCAGTTGCAACCCCCTCTCCTTCCCCACCCTCCCCAGATTATTAGGCCTCCAATGAATCACCAATATCATATGGTTGAATTATCTCCAAGAAATAATTTGCATGATAATCCCAGAGTAATTCCACCACCACCTTTGCCGGAAAATCAAGCCCCACCACAGCCCACCAGAGACATCTCGCAGCAGATGATGAATCTCTTGACAAGGTGCCACGACGTGGTGACCAACGTTAAGAGTATGTTAGGGTATGTGCCCTACCATCCTCTATGAGGGAATGATGGCGGTGCACATATCATATGTTGAGAAATGTGCTGAACCATCCAATCATCAAGGGCCTGCCTTTCGAACCGGAGGACTGATAGGAGCCAGGAACCTGTTGCGTTGTAAAGAACAAAGAAGTTTCAGCTTGGGTTAAAGGCCCAAGTAGGTGCAAAATTGCTACGTAAAAAACCTATCACAGAGAGAATGGGCTGAAAAATGGTACAAAATTTATTGTACAAAAAATGTTGCTTGGGTTGTTTTCGGGGAAGGGGATTAGAGGTGTGACTTGACATCAGCTGAATTGTACTTGAAGAGGTCGAATATTTTGTGTAGCTCGTGGTGCAACGGGAACATAAAATGTGTATCTGATTTGAGGCTGTGGATTGCTTTACCCCCCTCTCCCTTTCTCTTTCACTCGCTTTCATGACTGCTTTTTTCTGCTTTAGTTTCAGTTTAAGATTAATATTTGTAGTCGTTTCAGATTGAAATTGCATGTTTGGAACCTCAAAAAATTATTTTGCTCCAATTTCAAATTAGCTGTATAACGGCATGATTATGTGACGATTATTTTTACGCTCTTTGGCTAGTGACTAGTGAGTGACCTAGATGATATGAAGTATTGAGTCATTTTATAGTACTTATGAAGCATGGGTACTTCTCCCACCTGCCGTATCCCGTACTCGGGACGGGTATGAGTTGGGGATGGGACAAATATGGCAAAAATATGTCCCCAAGCCGTATATGGAACTTGGAGACAACCACTAATGCTCCATCACTTTCAATTATTATAGAGTATTTGGTGCATTATTAATTTATTGTGATATTATTCATTTTTCGTAAAATGGGTCACTCTTTGAAGTCAAAATGAGTCATTTTTAAACAAAAAAATAGTTGTTTCCTTTAAGTGAGTCACTTTATGTAAAGTAACCTATTTAGGACAAAAGGTTTTCCAGGTCCAAAGGACAACTTTATATTTTGAATAAATCACCCCTATATAAGTTTATAAGTGCCTATTTAAGATAAATAGTTTTTTGCGCACAAACTCATCATACAATGGATCAGTCATTTAAATTAGTTTTCGACATGACAAAGTTTGTAATGTCATTTTTCAAGTCATCAAGACACGTTTTATTTTTGTTCTTACCTATAATTGATTGAAGTTAACTACAATATATTTTTTTTCTCAAATTTCTCTTTCAAATAGGTAATAATGTGTTTTTTTTTATCTTGTAAAAAGCTAACCATAAATTAAGGTCTAGTGGGCCCATTAAATTTTTTTATAATGCAGCAAAGTTGATTTGATATTTTATCATCACTATTATGGTAAACGAAAACTTTATAGGCAATATAAACTGTATATTACTCATTTATTTGATATGTCAATTAATGTTGGAGTCGAAATTGTGTCAACTTAATAATCATAATTACTTTACTTACAATAAAATATCAATTTGAGCTTGTAGATTAGTTGGTTAGTGTATTTGTATCTCAAAAGAGGGGTGTTGGTTCGAGTCATAGCAATTGTTTGCTTTGGGTTTTAGTTTTAGATATTTTATGGTTTGGTGGATGAGTTCTTATTAGTTACACCATAGTTATTGTAACACTCCGACAGTTCTCTGTTTTCCAAAATATCTTTTCAATATAAAACTTAGAGAATTATCAAAGCATTATCGCCCGTAATAACAAATCGACTTATTAAGAATTTTGCAGCGGAAAAACATAATAAATAAACTTTAGAATCAAAACTTAGTCAACCCAAAAAGTCAACTCAACAAAAGCCAAAGTCAATGACAATAGTCAAAGACAACTACAAAAAGTGTAAAGTCAAAGTATGCTAAATAATCTACAGAAGTTCTTCGATCCCGAACCCATGATGCATCGTCTTCGAACCTGTAAATGGACGATGCACTATTGATCCCTAGAGACTGCTCACCAAGAGAGTCATCACAGGATCAATAAGGCATAGCCATGATCAACACACACACACAAAGCACGTATCAGCAAAGCTGAGTACTACATAGAAAATAAATAAACAATCCTAACATGATACTAATAAATAATAAACAGGGATAAATAATAATATAACATTGCAGACTATTTTTTATTAAACTAAACTTCACAACTAAAAGATTATTTAATTTAGATAGAATAGTCAATTGAACGAGTTGTCTAAACTAAAACCAGACTTCCTTTTAGAAGACGAAATACGGGACGACTCCATATTTCCTTGACCTACGATATCGAGGAGTCTTTAAAATAAAAATAGGACACGGTGATCAATCTGGTCCCAAGAAAAGCCATGTGCTACCACCATGTACTCCAACTCATACTTGTCCAACATTTCATGCGTGCACAAGTCTTAAGTTATTGTTATCCAGCGTTTCACTTTACATGATTAATAATTTATTCACTTGTTATGATTCACAAGTAGGACAAATAATATACTAATCAAACAATCACAACTTCCATTTTTATCTTAGGATTAGACAAGGTGATCAACAACTTAACCACCCAAGATTAATTCCAATTTTAATTCATAACCTTCTTTATATGTTGAACTAAGTCAACAGCTAACCAACCTTTCATAGGTATAATCATCCACTTACCAAATAAGGTCATCAGTCCACATAAAGTAACTAAATAATCAAAAGGGAACAACATGTTTCAATCATGATCCAAACCAACATAAATATTAATCCCTCATATGAATTAATAAAATAAAGTTTTCAAATCTCATATGCTTGCATTAATCTTCCATACAAACATAATATAAAAATCACATCCAACATGTTTCACACAACGACATAAAACATGCCAATCCAATTTTAATAAAAATCACATATGAACTACAAATACTCCATCCGTTTCCTAAAGATCTTCCCTCTTTCCGTTTAAGGGTGTTTCCAAAAGATCTTCCCTCTTTTGCTTTATTCCTTATTTGGCAAAACAAATTTTCCTATTTACCCTCTCATGTCACTATCATATGGTCCACCATTACATTATTAATTCAATTTTACTCCCTTTCTCTCTCCTACTTTAACCCCTTTTTATTTGTTTATTTATCTTAACTCCTTTCTCTCTCCTACTTTACTCACACCATGCCCCACACAACTTGATTTTCCTTGGTATCTGTAGGAATATTATGTAAGTGGGAAGATCTTTAGGAAATGGAGGGAGTAGTTCTCTATACATGATACTACAATAATTCTCATCCTTAGTATCATGATACTAATTCAATCAACATATACGTATGTACGTACCTTGTGTAGACAAAACGAGATGCCACTTTTAACCTTAAAAGTCGCCTAAAGTGAATTCTCTGCCTAAAATAACCAATATAAATCCATAATTAATCCCTTATAAAATTACAGAAATAATAAAATACTTTAAATCCCTTCTAATAGCGTTTAAAAAACCTTTCCCATCATTAAAACTTGATTATTAGAACCTCTTAGTATAATACTACTATACTAGTTGTTAAAACTCTCAAAAACCCATGTTTAAATCATAAAAACTCCATCAACAATACTCTTTTCAAATTTCTAGCAACATATAACATATTAAAACTCTTCATGAACGTACATAAACATATTTAAAATCATAAGAATATTCAATTTCATAAACTATAATATACTTCTATGATTTTTCAACTATAAAACCCTAAAAATCCATGCTTTGATCATTAAAAATCCAATTCAAACATAATAAATCTGAATTTTTATTTCTTTAATACACTAAGTATATAATCTTAGATTCATAATTAAATTATCAAACTATAACTTTTAAACATAAATCATATTAAAACAAATCCTAAAAATATAATCTTTGCATTAAAATAAAAACTTGAGGAGGAAGAAAGATAACCAAACAAAGGAGAAGAGGAGAGGGACGCGCGTCACGAGGGCGGCGGCGGAACGGCAATGACGAGGAGCAGCCGCGGTCGAAGGTCAGTGAGAAGGGCGGCGGTCGACGAGGAAGAGAGAGAAGAAAGAGAGAGGAGGGCCAAAAGTTTTTGGGAGGAGAGGAGAGAAAATAAAGTTGTGTTTAATAATGTGTTGAAATTTGAGATTTGTGGGTATTTATATAGGTTCCTCTTGTGGGCTTAGGAAAAGTGAGTAGGCTCAATATAGAGTTTAATGTTTGATGCGTTGAATGTTTGGGTTTCTCATAATTAAAAATCTTTTTCACAACCCAAAAGTGTTTTAAAACCTTCAAATATAATTCAAAACATGACTAGTTAAAATATTTAACTTCTTTAAATTATTAAAATAATTTCTTTGACTTTCAAATAGTCAACCTTTGAAGAAATATATTATTTAAATACTAAATATATTTTAAAATATATATAACCATACATTAAAATATATTTATAAAATTCATAAATTTATGAGAAATTACAGTTATTTACTCGAGACTTGTGATGATAACGGTTTTTCATCTATAATACAGGGCATGACATGAAAAAAAAAACTTTAATTTGCATGAAAAGAGAGCACTATGTGAAAGATCGAACTTTCTTGACGATATCTTTAAATATAACAGAGATATAATTAGTTAACATAACCATGTGTTTAAGAGAAAACGATTCATACGTTCAATGTATATGTTTAAAACCTTTTTGAGACAGAAATTTCTATGTCTAAGAGGTATTCGAAATTTGGTTATTGATATGCGAATTGTATAGTAGGACTATGATGACTCTAATAATAGGCTAAGATGACTGCCACATTATATGTTGTCAAAATGAATTCTTTATACATTTTCTATATTGGCCTTAGATTTTTCCCTATATCTAGTTCATTTCTATAGCTATGCATTACCAATGCAAGTATGCAACATATATTACTCTTTTAAGTTTTCATTATCATTTCTGGCTTGGTATAGGCTACGAGTTCAATAAGGAAAACTCTAATCAATAATCATACAAATAACAAAATGCGTTGTCTATATTATTATATGCTTATTCCACCATGTTGATTTTTTTCTTCATACTTCTTTGTTACGAATAATTGTCGCACTAATTGTATAGCTTGCACTTGTTAGATTGTTCAGCCAAGTGAAGTGGTTATGATCTGGCCAAGTAATTATTTTCACATTTTGGTTAATTTTTAAGCATTTTTGTATGACATTCTTAAAGTTCATTGCATAACCTATCATTTAATCATGACTATATTGTATTTCATAATTTTTCTTCTGCTTAACTATAGTTTGTATTCTTTGACAAGTACTCCCTCTGGTCTTTATTAGTTTACTCGTGTCTTTTGCATAAAGTTTTAGGAGAAACAATGTGGTGGGACATAGAAGGAAATATAAACTATTATTTTATGTTAAAGTTGAATGTATGTGTGATGGAAAGTTAATGTTCTCATTCCGAAAATAACAACAAAAGAAATGAGTAAACTAATAAGAGACATCTAAAGAAGAAATACAGGTAAATTAATAAGAGAAGGTATTGTGTCAGACTCGTCTAACACAATGGAAGTGGTCGGACCAGCCTGACCAACAACCAACTGAAAGAATAAAGGAACGAACTGAAAGAATAAAGGAACCAACTAAAAGAATAAAATATAACCAACTGAAAGAATAAAGTAACCAACTGAAAGGATAAACCAACCAACTGAAAGAATAGACCAACGAACTGAAAGGATAATTCGACTAGCTGAAAAGAAAAATTCGACTAAATGAAAGAAAAATAAAACCAACTGAAAACATTTAACTCAAACAATAAACAAAAGAAATGAAAGAAACACCACCACCACCACAACCTATGTCGCCCTTCCTGTGAATGACTATCTAATTACATATTTAAAGATGGGAGATTGATGCTTCATCACGATTTACCATGTTGCAGGTAGGCCAAGAGCAGTTCTCACCTAGTTCTCCTGGATGGCTGATAAGAGGTTTTTAGTGTGTCGTTCAGGCACTAAGAACCGCTTTCCAAACAATATTTATAATCCTAACAAGCAACTACTAAGGGAATAGTAAGGGCAAGTCAAGGGTCGATCCACAGGGAAAATGGGATTGATTAGAGTCTATCCAGTCTAGACTACCTAATTGAAAGGTAATTTGGGGTTTGAAATATGTTTGGTAACAATTAAGACTATCTATCAGCTAGAATAAGCAAAAATCACGAGTTTAAATATCAAATAAAGACACTAGAGTTAAGGCTACTAGTATGAATAAGAACGGATGATGATCGTTAATGCGATTGTGAAGCAACAAAGACGATTATGCAAGGTTTAGTTCTCCTCTAAATACTTGAGTCCTCTCTCGAATGGTCCTCAAGAGTAATCGCTTAATCTATCAACTAAATCCTCTCTCGAATGGTCTTTAGTTAATTGATTAAGAGATTCGATAAGTTTGGAAAACCCCTAATGAAGGATCCCCTTAATTTCCACCCAATATCTTGGTATGGAAATTAAGTTGATTCTTGGGGATGATAAAAGAGTTCAAAATCCGGTTTAAGAACGTTTGAAATCAAAATACCAAAGTATAGGTGTGATCAATATCTATCCTAAGGTCTCAAAACACCAAGATCAATGCATAATTTTCTCTGAATAATCACAATCACATCAACATCATATTTAAACCCTAATTCATACTTTCACCCTAACCCTAGATTATGAAACTACTCACTAATCATGGAGTTAAAGCAATTAAACAATGAATCTATGACTAATCTAAGGTTAAACATGATTAAGAAATTATTAAACTAATAGAAATCGCAATTATTAAACTAAGAGAATGAAGATCTTAAATAATATGAGAACATAAACAAACACCAAGAGAATGAAATAAAAACTAAAACTTTGAATTGAATTGAATGAAAGTACCTTGAATGTAAATCGAATCACAAACTATGATCTCTAATCTCAATTACCAATGAAAACTAAAGTGTTTTCTCTCTAATACCAAACCCTAAAAAGTTGTGTGAAAAATAGAATAAAGCGTAAGTCCTCGAAATAAAACAAAAACTCGTTTGATGAAGCCACGAGCTCCCTTTTCCGGAAACGACTGGTGCGGGCGCACCAAACAGAGGTGCGGGCGCACCAAAATCAGGTGCGGGCGCACCTCACCATTCTGCCTCAAACCGGGCAGTTCAACTTAAAACGAGCATAACTTCTTCGATTTATATCCAAATCAAGCTTATGACCAGTCGTTGGAAAGATATCGAAACGAGCTTTCACCTCCAACTGGAATTACCTTCATCCGATTTGTGGTTTGAAAGTTATGTCCATTTGAAGTTCTCTGTTCAAGATTTCATTATGCAATGTGCTCCTTTGTGCGAGCGGACATGGGGAATGGTGCAAGCGTACCATTTATCAATGTGTGCTTTATTTTCATTGCTACCTTTTCCAACTTTACAAATCGTAGCCATCTTAGTAGTTTCACCTATATCAAGAACATGGCAAAACAAGGTGAAAGCAAATGTACTAGAAATTCGGTCAAAAATGATTAAAAATCAAGCAAAATATCACTATGATCAAGTATGATCAAGTGAATGAAATAGAAGGGAAAAGGGAGAATAACGAGGGAAGAAAGGGGAGAAAGAGGATCAAAATGAGCTAAAAGGAGTCCATAAAGTACGTTTGAAACACACTTATCAAACTCCCCCAAGCTTAGCGTTTTGCTTGTCCTCAAGTAAACCAAGAGTGAGAATGAAGGAAAGAAGAAGAAAAAGAGAATAAAAAGAAAAGGGAAACGTGCAACAAACTAACCTATATGCTCTAAATGCAAGGTTACAAACATGACATGCAAGCTAAATGAGTTCATAGCAAGATTTAGGAGACCAACCAAACACAAGAGGGATGATGATTAGGAAGCACAAGAGTGACTTTCAGAGCTCAATCCACCGATCAACCGAGTCTTTTTGAAAGAAGGCTTTCCAAGAGTGATTTCTCACTCTTCTCCACTTCCAAGATCCAAGTTTGACTCCTCCCTAGGGATGCTCAACCATAATTGCTCGCCTCTACCACATTTTGATGACCATTATCATGACTTGCACAAAATCTCGCCCGTCACTACTAAATCAACCAAGTCCAATCTAGAAGTCAAAATGGACTTTGTTAAGGTTGTAACGGGGCTAGGTTAAGGGTGTGGATGATAGTTTAGGAATGTGGTGTAAAAAGGGTAAGTGGAGTACAAACTAGGGGTAAATACTCCCCCAAGCTAGTCCTAACACCAATCTCAATTCATGAACTCACACATAACCTTGATATCCACTTTGACTCTTTCACCTTTTGAGCTCTTTCACTTTTTGAATATTTTTCATTTTTCTCATCAAATTGCTCTTTCTTTCTAATCTTTCAATAGAAATTCAAATGAAACACTAAGAGCTTTCTTTCTTTTATTTCTTTTGAAATTTTTGTTATCTTTTGCAAATACTTGCATATTAACTAACTTTCAACCAAGACTCAATATCAAAACAACTCAACTCAACACAAACTAGACATGCACTCCATGTAACACCCCCAAAATCCACGCGCGCCTACCACTGCTGCGTCGCGTCGACCTCGGGGGCGTTACCGCCGCGATGGAACGCAAGGCATAATAAGGGTTAACGATAACTCAAAACATTAACTTGAAAACTAAAATGCAGCGGAATTAAAATATAAATACAACTCGGGAATCATCAATGACCCCTTTCATTCAAACCACAAACCATATATAAGTCTTAGAAAAACCAATAATACTTATTTCAAAATGCTTTAAATGTAAATACCCAAGCCTAGTCCCCGTATGCTCGAGATTATGCAGCAGCACCAGCACACCTAGTCTGCTCCCATTGTAGCATCAATGGTTCATCGCAGTTCATCAAACACATAATAACACACAATCAGTCATGCTGAGTACGTAATGAACCATTGAATACATGTAAACATAAATGATGCACACATGAACAATCCTAAGCCTGATGCTACACTATGTTACATCCTTTAACCTTTAATCTTTAATCTTTAATTGGCATCGAACGGGCACCGTCATCTTACTAGAATCATACGGGCTACTGAATCCTTAACAGACACTAGGTCTGTTAGATGAAATGCAAATACGGTTTCGAGCCGTCTCACACCCATCACCTTAGTATGCATACCCCCAAGATCGAACGGAACCTTCCGCCTACTTGAGTGTCAAAAATATAAGGACACTACTGTCGTCACAGTAGGCCTGCGTAGGAGCGTAGGACAAGTCCCACACTCCCCCATTGTTCATCACTTGTAGGGAGTCCAGCTACAAGATATTGCCATAATTTATTTTAATATTAACCATTCATTTCATAACCCATATAGTCATTTACCTTTTCTCTTAGTTACAATGCTCAAATCGTATCTCTTGTAACACTCTTGTTACACTATGGATACATAGAATCAATTACCTGTTCTCTTCATTAAAATGCTCAAATCGTATCTCTTGTAACAACCTTGTTACACTATGGATACATAGAATCATTTACCTTTTCTCTTATGCTCGAATCATATCTCTTGTAACAACCTTGTTACACTATGGATAGATTAAAAATGCTCTTGTTTATATTACGATAGAATTACGCATTCCAATGTAACATATCAATTTCAATTACAAATGTCTAACCAGACAATCTCAATCAATCAAACATTCCCTATCATGCTTCTAGGTTCCAATAACATAGATTGCAACCTAATCATGATACTAATACTTGGGATTAAACTGGTAAGCGTACGTACCTTATAACGGAGAATTTTCGCTGTCTTAATCGAACGTTCCGCTTATGAAATTGGGACCTAAATCGTTAAATAAAAGCTTTAGTGCTACGTCGTTGGTAATATTAACAACTACTACGTAACTAAGACTATACGGTTTAATAATTCGAAGTAAACGATTAATAAACCCTTGTTTAAGAATTTTCGTTACTTTTCTTATTATAAAGAGTTTAACGTCTTTTATGAGTCAAAGCTAGTGAACATACTAATATTAGTTAGTGTCATTAGTCCACTATCTTTACCAAACCAGTTAACTTATAAGTCCAACCATGTTTTATGTCCAAATCTTATGTCCAAAACTCTTAGGTCCAATCCAGTATTATGTCCAAAAGTCTGATTCGCAACTTTAGTCAGAATAATAACATGAACTCATTAACTTGAATTATTAAATAATTTATTATAATTTAACATAATTATGAAAACATAAATTATAATTAAACTTAATATAATATATTCAATATATAAAAATGTTTTATACAGTTAAGCTCGCCGGAAATCAAGTTCCGGCGATCGATTTCCGTCAACGGCACACAACCACACGCTCTACCGCAGCAGCCGCACGGCTACGCTCGAACCAACCCTCGATTCGCACAGCACACGCTCCGAGCTTCGTCGCACAGCAGCAACAGCAACCTCGCGCAGCAACAGCAAGCCTCGCACCGATCTGTCGCTCGCACGCTCGCAGCCCTCGCACCCCTCGAACACTCACGGGCTCCCTCGTCGCGCGCCTTTCGCCCAACCGCACAATACTCGACTCACTCGAGCCCTTAGCCTCGCTCGCACACCCTCGCACCACCAACGTACTCTCCGCACAACCTCGTCCCTTGCTCGTCTCGCACACACCGGCACGCCTGCAGCCTCGGACTCGCGAAGCCTCGTCCACGCGAGCCTCGCACAGCAGCACACGGCGAGAGAGAACGAAGAAAGAGAGAACAGCGACAAGAAGAGGAGAGCAGCGAGAGGGAAGAGGAGAGCAGCGAGAGAGAAAGGAGAAGGAAAGGAAGGTGACGGCTGAAGGAGGAAAGGAAGAATTTAGGGTTTTCTGAAATTTCTCCTCTTACTTTCCCTTTTTATACCCTTCAAAAGTGGTAACCCTAGATCGGGTGAACTCGGTTTAACCTTTATAAATCCGAAATTAACACAACCGACTCGTATTAATATTATTATATTCTTATTATTCTGTAAATAATATTAAAATACCTTTTTATTAACTTCTTTATATTTCTTAATTATTACGAATTAATTCCAAAAATACGGAGTATTACAGGCTTTCCCCCTTAAAAGAAGTTTCGTCCCGAAACTTGAGGTAGCCAGTCTTAACGACGATCTTTTGCACTTCTAAGTCCCAAAATTTCAAAGCGTTTTCTAACGTTCGCACAACAGATCAGCAATAATTACAAATAACTATCATAATTAACATACTTTAGGGTGAAAGCGCGAAATTCTATCGCATTCTTCCCCCCTTAAAAGAAAAGTTACGTCCCCGTAACTCACGTACCTCTTGAAAAAGCTCAGGGTACTTCAGACGCATTGCATCTTCGGCTTCCCAGTGGCTTCTCGTATTTTGATTTCTCCACAACACTTTGACAATTCTGACGTCCTTATTCCTCGTACTACGCACTTTGCGGTCTAGGATCTGGACAGGTTTCTCCTCATAGGAAAGGTTTCGTCTATTTCGACTTTTCGGTTCAAGACATGTGACTCATCGGTACGTATCTCCGGAGTTGGGATACGTGAAACACATTATGGACCCTTTCTAAGTTATTGGGCAAATTAGGCGATAAGCAACTTTGCCTACTCTCGCCAGAATACTCATATGGTCCTATGAATTTAGGGCTTAGCTTCCCCTTTTTCCCGAATCGCATCACTCCTTTCATTGGAGACACCTTAAGCAATACTTTTTCCCCACTTCGTAATTCTCTCCCTTCGCTTCTGATCCGCATAGGATTTTGCCTGTCCTGTGCAGCCTTAATCTTTTCTTGAATGATCGCACCTGATCCACTGTCTCCTGAATCATCTCAGGTCCTAACACCACAGTCTCACTAATGTCGTTCCAACAAAAGGGCTACGACACTTTCTCCCATATAGTGCTTCAAATGGTGCCATCTTAATACTAGCATGGTAGCTGTTGTTGTATGAGAATTCTATGAGGTCCAAATGGTCTTCCCATGATCCTTGGTATTCTAAGGCACAGCTCTGCAACATGTCCTCTAAGGTCTGAATAGTTCTTTCGATTTGACCGTCTGTAGCTGGGTGAAAGGCTGTACTCATCAATAGCTCACTACCAAAAGCTTCCTGACCTTTTTCCAGAAATTCGAAAGGAATCGCGAATCTCTATCTGATACTATACTCGTGGGTACTCCATGCAATCGAATGACATTTTTCACATAAGCCTTGGCTAAGGCTTCCATACTCCACGTATCTTTCATAGGTATGAACCTTGCTGTTTGGTTAGTCTATCCACTATCACCCATATGGTATTATTGCCTCCCCGACTCCTAGGTAAGGCTACAACGAAATCCATGGATTCGAGTCCCATTTCCATGTCGGAATGTCTAAAGGTTGAATCTTTCCTTGAGGTCTCTTGTGTTCACTTTTGACTTTCTGGCATGTTAGAACTTTGGAAACAAACTCAGCTACTGCTCTTTCATCCAGGCCACCAGAACATCTTCTTGAGGTCCTTATAAACTTATCTCCCCCTGGGTGGACGGAATAAGTCGTGTTATGACCCTCACCTCATTATCTTTTGTTTCAATTCTTCACATTTTTGTGGCAACACCACCTACCCTTATATCTTATGCTTCCATCCTCATGGATCGCAAACCCTTCTGCTTTCCCTCCTTAAGCTTTGCTTTGACTCGCTCAAGCTTCACATCCCCAGGTTGATTCTCTTATTTCGTCTAAAGTTGGGTCGATGGTTAGGCACTCAGCAATCTTTCTACCTCCCCTTCATGAACAACTTCTATCTGGAGTCTAGAAACTCCTCACAAAGTTTGTCGGCAACGACTAATGTATTCAGGCTATGGCTAGACTTGCGACTTAACGCATCAGCAACGACGTTGGCTTTACCCTCATGGTACTGGATGTCTAAGTCATAGTCCTTGATGAGCTCTAACCATCTGCGCTGTCTCATGTTAAGGTCTTTCTGGGTGAAGATGTATTTGAGCTTTTGTGATCCGTGAAGATTCGACAAGTCACCCCGTAAAGGTAGTGTCTCCAGATTTTTAGGGCAAACACTATTGCGGCCAATTCTAAGTCATGTGTTGGGTAATTGACTTCATACGGCTTCAACTGTCGAGACGCATAAGCTATGACCTTCCCATTTTGCATAAGAACACAACCCAACCCATTCTTTGGACGCATCACTATACACATCATATCCCTCATTCCCATTAGGCAAGGTTAGGACAGGGGCTGATGTTAACCTTTCTTTGAGCGTTTGGAAAGCTTTCTCACTGTCCTCATTCCAGTTAAACCTACAATCCTTCTTCATCAAGTGTGTCATGGCTTTGCTATTTTGGAGAAGTCTTTCACAAATCTCCTATAGTAACCGGCTAAACCCAAGAAACTTCTTATGTCTGTGACATTCTTTGGAGTAGGCCATTCACTCACGGCTTTGATCTTTGCAGGATCTACTGACACACCATCCTTGGAGACAAAATGACCTAAAAATGACACTCTTTCCAACCAAAATTCACACTTTCGAAAACTTCGCATATAGTTGGTTGTCCCTAAGTGTCTGCAAAATGACTCTCAAATGACCCTCATGGTCCTCCTTGCTCCTAGAATAGATCAGAATATCGTCTATGAATACAACGACAAATTTATCGAGGTAGGGTCGAAAGATCCTATTCATAAGGTCCATGAAAACTGCAGGTGCATTAGATAACCCAAAAGGCATTACCGTAAACTCATAGTGGCCATATCTAGTCCTGAAAGCAGTCTTAGGTATATCATGATCAACAATCCTCAATTGATGGTAACCTGACCTTAAGTCTATTTTGGAGAACATCCCCGCACCCTGAAGTTGGTCGAACAAGTCATCAATCCTAGGCAATGGGTACTTTTTTTCACAGTGACATTGTTCAACTCTCGATAGTCTATACAAACCTCAAACTACCATCCTTCTTTTTCACAAATAAGACAGGTGCTCCCCATGGTGACATGCTAGGTCTAATATACCCTTTGTCGAGTAGTTCCTCCAACTGGTTTTTCAACTCGTTCATTTCTGTTGAGCCATTCGATATGGGCTTTCGAAATTGGTCCAGTCCCAGGTACTAGGTCAACGGTGAACTCTACATCTCTCCTTGGTGGCATACCAGGTATATCTTCAGGAAAAACATCCTGAAACTCTCGGACTACTGGCACATCCTCAGGTCTTAACGGATCATCCTCAATAATAGGATAGAAAGGCTCAGATGGGTTGAGAAGCGGATAATTATGCCGGTATATAAGCTTTTGGCTTTGTAGCTCCTATTTCTAGCAAAAAGAAACGCCCTAAATCATTCTTCTAAAGGCTCGGTCTTATGCAATCTTGGGGAGCTAAAATGCAAGTCACAAGTTAGGCGATCAATGGTGAGGGTTGGGAATGAGTCTTACGAGGTTCTTGGCCCTCCTTCAGGATTCGTCGCACAAGGGGCAAGGCAATCCATTCATCCAACTCGCCTAATTTCAAAGAGGCTCTACCAAAAGTTATCGTTCTCTAGAGTCACTTAAAGTCACAACAAGGCTTCCAAAACCATCAAGTCTACTGTAGGGAAGGTCTTCCAATCAAGTTATGAACATTTTTAGCCATAAATCATGCATGCAACCAAGCTATCCTAAATGCAGGGAAAAAAATATTTTTGTTTTTTTTATGCAAACCTAACATGCAAAAGCACTAAAAAGAACCTAAATGCAAAAGGGAGAAAAAAATGTTGAGATGGAGCGAACACATGCTAACTAACTCCCCCAAGCTTAATACAAACTCCGTCCTCGGAGTGTACAAGCAAAGAGAAAGTAAGGGATGAGGTAACGGCAGAAAAACAAGCAAAAATCCTAACCAAGTAAGATAAGGAGAAGGGTCTCAACATACCTGGCAAAAAGAGCTCTTTTAGAATAATTAGCTAGACCTTATCACTAAATAATTTGACAAAAATCTCAATAGTTTGTCATAAGCATTAGCACACATTTCACAATGGATCAAATAGGTATGATATAGATAAAGAGCATGCACAAATTTCAATGCGTCTATATGCTTACCAAGTAATGAGTGCCGGAAATAATGAAATTTCCAAGAGAATCCTGGAAAGTGTGAAGAACAAACATTAAGATTCAAATAAAAAGAAGAAAACAATGAGTTCTCCTTTTGATGATCCTTGCAAATTTTAAGCTCGGTCATATCCTCGATGACTTTCATTTGGGTCTTGTGAAGGTTTAAAGAGGTCAAAGGCTCTTCCAATGGTGAAACTTTGAGGCGAGGGAATAAGATGGGAAAGGAAGGAACTAAGTCGATTTTCCTTGAAAAAGGAATATGAAGAGAACGAGTAGAAACAAAAGTCTCATCAACTACTTTTTCAACATCATTAGACTTTATAGTGTAAGCTTTCTCAACAACTGATTCCTCTACTCTGTGCTTCTCATCCATATCCCACTCATCATCTTCATTAGTTATGGTCATACAAGAGTGATTTTGATTATTGATAATTTGACCCAATGTTTCAATTGATATTTTGCTAGATTCGACAATGTTGTCCATCATAGAATCACATCTCTTTAACAATGCCATATTTTCTTCAAGTGAATTAAGAATTTCAGAATAAACATGGCGTTCACAGCTAAAGACATCTTCTAAATTTGAGAAAGTTGTAATTCCATGGTCCCACTCATAAGTATCTCTAGACAACCACCCAAAGAAACTCCATGCTTCATCAAAGTGTTGGAATCGAAATTCACCATTAAACATAGACTCCACAATTTCTCTTGTATGCATATTCAAACCATCATATATCACCTCACACATCTCCCAAATCTCAAGTCTATATTTAGTTACAAGAGTGTTCTCAAATCTCTGATAATAATTCCAAAATGGTTCATCCTCATATTGAGGAAAAAAGAAGTTCGTCATTTTTTGGAATTCTCTTTAAAAAAAAAAAAAGAAATTATCTACACAATCCTAGACTCATATAAACAGCACTTACCACATAAAAAAAGACAAGAAAAAAAAAAAACCAAAAAGGAAAAGTATAAAAAAAAAAGAAAAAAGAAAAAAGAAAAAAAAAATCAATTAAGCAATTTCAAACTTAAGAAAACTTCAATCAATAGCATATTTCCCCGGCAACGGCGCCATTTTGATAAGAGGTTTTTAGTGTGTCGTTCAGGCACTAAGAACCGCTTTCCAAACAATATTTATAATCCTAACAAGCAACTACTAAGGGAATAGTAAGGGCAAGTCAAGGGTCGATCCACAGGGAAAATGGGATTGATTAGAGTCTATCCAGTCTAGACTACCTAATTAAAAGGTAATTTGGGGTTTGAAATATGTTTGGTAACAATTAAGACTATCTATCAGCTAGAACAAGCAAAAATCACGAGTTTAAATATCAAATAAAGACACTAGAGTTAAGGCTACTAGTATGAATAAGAACGGATGATGATCGTTAATGCGATTGTGAAGCAACAAAGACGATTATGCAAGGTTTAGTTCTCCTCTAAAATACTTGAGTCCTCTCTCGAATGGTCCTCAAGAGTAATCGCTTAATCTATCAACTAAATCCTCTCTCGAATGGTCTTTAGTTAATTGATTAAGAGATTCGATAAGTTTGGAAAACCCCTAATGAAGGATCCCCTTAATTTCCACCCAATATCTTGGTATGGAAATTAAGTTGATTCTTGGGGATGATAAAAGAGTTCAAAATCCGGTTTAAGAACGTTTGAAATCAAAATACCAAAGTATAGTGTGATCAATATCTATCCTAAGGTCTCAAAACACCAAGATCAATGCATAATTTTCTCTGAATAATCACAATCACATCAACATCATATTTAAACCCTAATTCATACTTTCACCCTAACCCTAGATTATGAAACTACTCATAATCATGGAGTTAAAGCAATTAAACAATGAATCTATGACTAATCTAAGGTTAAACATGATTAAGAAATTATTAAACTAATAGAAATCGCAATTATTAAACTAAGAGAATGAAGATCTTAAATAATATGAGAACATAACAAACACCAAGAGAATGAAATAAAAACTAAAACTTTGAATTGAATTGAATGAAAGTACCTTGAATGTAAATCGAATCACAAACTATGATCTCTAATCTCAATTACCAATGAAAACTAAAGTGTTTTCTCTCTAATACCAAACCCTAAAAAGTTGTGTGAAAAATAGAATAAAGCGTAAGTCTCGAAATAAAACAAAACTCGTTTGATGAAGCCACGAGCTCCCTTTTCCGGAAACGACTGGTGCGGGCGCACCAAAAGAGGTGCGGGCGCACCAAAATCAGTGCGGCGCACCTCACCATTCTGCCTCAAACCGGGCAGTTCAACTTAAAACGAGCATAACTTCTTCGATTTATATCCAAATCAAGCTTATGACCAGTCGTTGGAAAGATATCGAAACGAGCTTTCACCTCCAACTAGAATTACCTTCATCAGATTTGTGGTTTGAAAGTTATGTCCATTTGAAGTTCTCTGTTCAAGATTTCATTATGCAATGTGCTCCTTTGTGCGAGCGGACATGGGGAATGGTGCAAGCGTACCATTTATCAATGTGTGCTTTATTTTCATTGCTACCTTTTCCAACTTTACAAATCGTAGTCATCTTAGTAGTTTCACCTATATCAAGAACATGGCAAAACAAGGTGAAAGCAAATGTACTAGAAATTCGGTCAAAAATGACTAAAAATCAAGCAAAATATCACTCTATGATCAAGTATGATCAAGTGAATGAAATAGAAGGGAAAAGGGAGAATAACGAGGGAAGAAAGGGGAGAAAGAGGATCAAAATGAGCTAAAAGGAATCCATAAAGTACGTTTGATACACACTTATCAATGGCCACCATTTATGAGAGTGAACCCCATCCTAGATTGGTCTTATAGGTTTGTGGTCATATTCTACTGTCAGTACTTTGTGCTCCCCATATCAGAAGAATGTTTCTTGTGTCATCAGTGATCTGTGGAACTTATTGAGAAGTTGAAATATAATAAATTGAAGTTATTTTTCAAAAATTGTTAAAATAACAACTAAGAATTGCATGTCAAACTGGGTATTTAACAATCATACCTTTTTTAAAGGTAGTCGCTTCACATGTGTTCCAAAAAATATGATTAGTTTGAGTTTTGGGCTCAGCCCGTCCGATAGTAAGCATTGGTCAGACGATCTGACCCAATACTTTCATAAATTAATAAAAATCGAAAGTAATATTATGTTATTGCTAGCTAGAAACAAATCATATTTACCCTTAAACACGTGAAATCTTCTTTAAATGGAACCCAACTAACATTGGATTCAATTTTATTAGGAACCTCTAAAGTTGGTTCCTTCCTCTTTTAACTTTTTGTTAAAAATCTCCCCACCTTCCCAAATACAATTTTCCATAAAAAAGATAGCCATAATTTCCTCTCATCCAACCATTTTCATCCTTATATAATCATCCATCTCTTCTAATTTTCTCTCTCCTAAATCTTCTTCGATTTTCCCCCATCACCTTCTCCTCACAAACAAATTTCCATGCCCCTAGGAACGTGGGAATTTACAAACAAAAATCTCACAATTGAGGAAAAAACCCATATAAGAATTTCAAAAAGAAAACTTCAAAGAAGAAGAAAATGGAGCATAGACCAATTGATGTGAAGTTACTATGTGCTAAAGATTTAAAGGACGTAAATGTCTTTTCCACAATGGATGTTTATGTAGTGGGTTCAGTATCAGGGGACCCACGTTCCATGCAACGAACCGCTGTTGATAAAGATGGTGGGACCAACCCAAAATGGAACCATGACATGAAATTTACATTTGATGAGTCAGCCGCCCGGTTGAACCGGCTCGGTCTAGTTTTTCAAATTATGTCAGACCGGACTCTTGGAGATAAAGAAATAGGCCGGGTTTATGTACCCCTCAAGGAGCTTTTTGATGCTACTGATCCTATTGACCAAGAGAGACATGTTGTGTACCAAGTTCAAACCCCAACAGGAAAATTTAAAGGTGAAATGGAGTTTTCTTTTAAATTTGGAGAAATATTCACACTTAAATTGGAGCCTAAAATTGATGAACCAGTTATAGCCTATCCTGCATTGGGTTCAACTACTTTACCAGAATTGGACCCCACTTTAGCATGTGGTCCCACACTTAAATCTGGGACTAATATGTATTCATGTCCAAATGTAAGTGGGCCCATGCATTATAGTCATAGTGCACCACAACTCGGGTACCAGCCTCAAGGATATGGATACGGATATGGGTATCGAGCACAAAATGTGCCTGTGCCTATGCCCGTGCCGCCTCCCAATCCTCATATGGGATATGGGTACGGGTTTACAGGCGGGTATGGGTGCACGGGACAAACGCCACCATGTTATGTGCAACCACCAATGTCAAATAAACCGAAAAAGAGTAAATTTGGGATAGGGGCAGCGGCAGGGGTTGGAGCGGGGTTGTTAGGAGGGTTGTTGGTGGGGGAGATGGTGGAAGATGTAGCCGAATCGGTAGCCTTTGATGATACATTAGATTTTTAGTTCTTTTATTGTTCAAATGAGATTAAAATATAGTGGAGACGGAAAACTAATGTTGAATGATATTTTTATGGCTCATACGCGATAAACTTTGATTGTAAATTTATAAATGATTGAGTGTCTTCCAACTCGCTATATTACAAGCAAAATTATGAAAATCATCCAACCATATAACTTCATCTACATGAGTATATTTAATCTTGGATCTTTGAAATGGTGCCTTTTTTTGTGTGTGCATCAGTTTATGAATTCATGGACTCTTGAGGAAAAACCCTGAAAAATGAGGTTTTTGTTTGAATTGATGTAAAAAGTTGGTTGTTTTAAGGAAAATGCAATGTTTAAGTTTGCATGGATTCTCAATTGTGTGGAATGTTGATAGCTTTATGATGTAAGCCACTCCTACTTCAGTTCAAGTTTTTCTTTTGTATCATTGTATGGTTGTTGTATTTATATTTTGTACAAAACTGTGCAAGTAATACAGGTCTGCTTGAAGTCTGAATAACTGAAACTCAATTTGGAAACCAAGATACTTGATCTGTTATGCAGGCAATTAATATCTGATTTGTTTTAATTTATGATTCGATTGTGAGGTTAAAGCATTTTTACACTAAAATTTAAGTATTATCATAACTTGTTGATTACAACTACTTTTTGTAGTTTCCAAATGAACTCAAAACTAATCATACTCATACTACTCATGGTCACTTTGAATACTGGTTATACATAAGATCAATCATATAACAAAGTTATGCTCTTTTTTGAATACTAGATAAACCATACAACAAAGTTGGTTCCGAACTTCACCACTAGTAAATTTTCAACTTTCTTTCAGTCTTTCTCTTCATGGCAACTACAGATCATGATGAAACTGAAGCTGTAAACTAAACAGATTCACAAGGTATGTCAATCCAAAAACTTCGGCTTTGGTTCGAGAACGTAGTAATGCTATCGTTAATCAATCAGTTAACCAAAATTCCTAAACATAGAAATAAGTTTAACACACACCTGCATGCGCAGGCTGCAGAGAAGGATTATATATTAGTCTATTAGAACTATGAGTAACATTTAAACCACAGGGGACTAAATTAGTGCCTACCATAGTCCATATTTCCGCAACAAAAATTGACAAATTTGAGGAGTATTTTTCTGGGAATGCTCAGAAAATTTCATTTCTCAGTCAGTATTCTGGCATAATTTCGTCCTTAACCATCAAACCTAGTTCTTATGATGACATACGAAATCACCTGCTTCTTAGCCTCAAAAGAGTGTGACGTCCTTGAGTTAATGTCTTTGTTGGGCGATTTAGCAGCACAATCTCTTTGATTTTTCTCTCTTCACCCAAGATGATCTCATATTCATACTCCTCTCCCTTGACCAATTTGCTTTCCAACCGAAAATTTCTCCACCCAGAAGTAAGCAAAACACGGCGATCCTTCGTCTTGTAGACCTTCACTTCCTGTGAAACCCCTCTCTGATCCCGGAGAAGTATAATCTCTGGAAAATTTACTAAAGGCGGTTTTATGTTGTATTCTGAGAAGATACCTGCAGGAATGTGCTGCACATTGAAACAGCTTACATCTAAAGATGTGCTTTGATGTTCAAACCCGTGCTATAATCTAAAAATTAGAAAAGGCTAAGCATTTTTACACCTCAAAACACATTAGTTTAACAGAGGTGATTAGAGTCTGCCAGAGAACAGAAAGTACACAACATTCAAAAATTATTAGTTCTCTTACCTTTTTGACATAACAAGAATAAAGTATCAATGGAAGTCTAATGGAATAATTCCAGTAGCCTGATTTCAGTTTTATCATTATGAATTATGATGTTTTCTTATAAGGCTATGAAACAGATAAGTATCTTAAAGTTGTGAACTTCAGCTGGTGCAGATTTATGATACCAGTAAAGTAAGAAACATTACCAAATGATAAGGCTTTGCATCATGAACTTTTTTAAATCGTATATTCTTCAAATCACATGAATCTGCAGAAATATGCATTATGATTAGCATGGCGAAATGTGTGAAAAAGATGAAATAATAGGGTCCTTTCCAGTTGCTTTTCTTCTGGTTCCTATTTCCAGATGACATTCGTTACTAAGGGTGTGTTTGGTTGGAAGGACAGTGCTTTCCCAACCCTTCCTAATTTTATTTTCCCCTATTACCAAAATATGATTGATGTATAGATCAAGAGCTGAAAATTCTAGCTCTTGAAAGAAACTGAAGAGTGTATCCTAATCTGAAGACTGAAAAGAATAGGTTTCTTCAAAGAACTAACCTTCAGAGACTTGTTTAACTTCCATGCATCTTTCTGAATATGTCTTCTCACAGGCACCAGCATGACAGCTATAATTCTTGTCTAAGTTTGTTTCCTGCTTCAGCTTTGCATATGGCTGGTCAACAATAGCCGTACTTTCATCTTTCTCGCATCCATTGGTACTGAATATTTTGACAAAGAACACGCCACTACCTTTGTAGGTAAAAATCAAGAATTCCCCTCGTGCCAATGAATTATCAATGACAAAGCTTTCCCAACCCTTTGTCATAAGTAACTTGCATTCAGCCTTTTCTAACTCTACCTTCCAACCTTCTCCTTGCATGTTTTTCAGGATGAATTTCTTCATAGTCTTCCCTTCGAAGTTCTTAACAAAATCAGGAGGTATCACCTGCAAAATTCCAAGCACCTCATTTTTCTCCTAGGGACATGGGAATATGGGATGATAAAAGAAAGGAGGACAAGAAGCACCTTAAAGAATATAAGTTTCAGAAATATAACTTTAGATGAAAGCCAGTAAGTTAAATAAAGACTACCCAAGTACTATTATGATTATGATTCAGTTTGAACAGGGTTTTATCAAGTGATCATAAGCACAAAGCTTGAAGGAATATCATGCTTCCCTGAATGCCTTCGGCAAAATCTTCAGACAGTTTGACTCTTGGGGACATCATAACGACGATTGCCAGATCCATGCTCCATTATGTAAACAAAATTTTTGCAAACTATGTTATAAAACTACCTTAGCATAGATAGTACTATCAGAATATATAATAAGAGCTAGTTGAGCTCAAATTTTACATGAGGTCCAATGTATAAGTAATAAAGGTTCGATTATGAAGCATGAATGAAGCACGAGTCAGTCGAATTACAAGCTCAACCCTTCATAAGAAAAGGGACATAGCCACATAGGCATTGTACTACAATTTCCAAGCCAAATTCAAAAACCACAATGAGCTTAACCTTCTCAAATGAAGAATTATTACTAGAAATAAGGAGCCAAGAAGCTGTCAAGGGTATAACAGCTCAGATGCATTCTTTAAGTTCTGATGCTTTATTGCCTAGATTCTAGTATGTGAGAAATCTTAAGCTTAACTCATCATTGCAACACGGAAGACCACTACTAGAAAGTCGATACTAAGCGCCAAGACCACCAAATTCTACAACTATTTCACACCTGAAGCCTGAAGCCTCAAGGAAAATGTAACCTCTAATCCTCTATATTTACAATGTAAATAACTATGTTACTCAGACACGGATTGAGTGTCTACTAGGATACGGGTGTCCAAGTGTCCGACTCGGCTATTTTGTAGAAAAAAGACAAGTTTTTAGTTTAAAATGAAGTGTCATGTCGGACACGATAAGACACGATACCGGGTTTTTTAAGTAAATGAAGGTGTCGGAGTAACATAGGTAAATTTTTTATTTGTACTCAAAAGTTTCAGCTTTCATTCCTTTAAACAACCAATATCTTCCACAAATAATAACAAACCAATAACATCCAAGTTTTGTAAATGTGCTAAACTAGTTGATATCTGGGTCTCATTGTATAAATATGTTTGGTAAATAGCTATTCGCGGATCATATTTTAGCGTATTTGTCATTTCACCTCTGACTAATTACCTCACACCCAAAAGCTCCCCTAACCAGCCATTTCAAAATTAGCGTTTTAGGTCCACATTGCAGTAGCTTAGATAAAACCAACATCATAGGAATTCACGAGTCATTCTTTTAAAACATCTCATTTTTGCTTAATAATATGTCTACATGGCCCACCGCCTACATAAAGGTGCATAGAAGTCGAAAATTCAATAATTAGCACGTTTCATATCTTTGCAGTAGCTTAGATAAAACCAAATGTTCAGCAAAATAAATTTCTTAGTAGCTGAAATTGTGTTTTGTGCATGACGCATAAATTAAAAGATTAATACTTGAATTCTCCTTAACTTATCTGAAGTGAAAGTATGTAAACTTATTAACAAAATCTTAATGGAACTCACCTAACTTATTAGATTTGAAACTTATTTATTTAAACGAGAAGCACGCGTTCTAAACCATGTAGCATGAGTACTTCTAGGTCATGTACTCGTACCTTCGCCCGTACCCAATACGATATATGAGTATGCGTATCCTTTCCTAAAATTTCAAAATCTTGCCATTTTCTGTCCCTGTACCCGAATCCGCACTGGTACAGTCTATGAGCAACCTAGGTCCTAAATGTATAATAAGAGGGAGAAAATAATTACAGCTTACCAGCTGGTTGGAGTTGTGTTCTGGCAGATAAACCTTGAAAAACTCAGGAAAATCTTGTGTATCAGAGTTTCTAGAATGCATTTCTTTTCTTCGTTTTGTTGGCCTCACCATTGTTTCATCCACAATTCTCAGAGGGTTGCCACAAAAGTTAGAAAGAAACGAAAAGTTGCAAAAGTTTAGAAGTGTACAAGTAAGAAATAGCTGAAAATCAATTAACAAACTTCCAAAAACAATCATTAGTTTTACAGATATAACATGCTCTGATGAAGAGATTTTGGCCAAAGAATATAGTCTGACAGATATATATACGAATAAAATAGAGGTAAATGTGTACTGTAATAATAAAATGGAGGTAAAATGTATACGGTAATAATGAAATAGAGGAGATTCTGATTTTACATATGAGGTAAATGTATGCTCTTGTAATAATAAAATGGAGGAGTCCGAGGAGATAAAGAAGATGTTTTCTTACTGACAAAAAACGTGCAAAGAATCCACGAAATACGAATCGGTTTGAAAGAAAGCCAAATGATGTTATCTTTCGTAAGTAAGTTGTAAAGCTAAATTACTATCATATTCTTACTATTGCTATCATTTTATTATGGAAAAATTCACATGAATAATCCCAACTTTTACCGGTCTTATCAAAATAATCCCAACTTTAGATTGTTCCAAGATAATCCCAACTTTTGAGAGGACCTTCTCAAAATAAGCCAAACTATCTATTTCCTTTCCCGCACTAATCCATTTTAGGTCTATAATACGTTGAAAATTAATACTTCGGATTATTTTGAGAAGCTATACCCTAAAGTTGGGATTATTCTAAAATAATATAAAGTTGGGGTTATTTTGAGAAGACCGATGAAAGTTGGGATTATTCATGTCAATTTTTCCTTTTATTATTATGCACAACTTTTAACTATAATAACTAGTTCTTAGGTCCGGGCTATGTCCCGGGTAAGAAAAAATTTTATTTATTAATATAATACTTTATGATAATAACACTAAATACAATTTGGCCTAATGGTTAAAACTTTAGTATCATGTACTTGAGGTCTTGTTTCTTGTTTTCGCACGCCTTTTAATATATTTGTATAGATAATCATTATTATTATTTTATTTTTTAAAAAAAGAACCCATTAATATATGAAATACAATAAAAAATAAAATAAGACATATTTGAGGTAAAAAAAATATATATTTTTCATAGTAAAATGTATACTCCCTCCGCTTTTATTTATTTGCTACATTTTTGTTTACACAAGAATTTAGGAGATGTCTCTTTCATTCTTTTTTTGTGTACTTTTTGACACCTTTAGCATTAAGGTAGGAAAAGGGGAAAAAGTAGTACTTTTTGGTGAAAGAAGAACTGAAGAAGGGAAACAAATATAATACTATTACTTTTTGGTGGGTCAAGTCTCCTAATAAAGAAATGTAACAAATAAAAAAAAGCAATTCTTTTTGGAAAATATAGCAAATAAATAAAAACAGAGGGAGTATATTGTTCATGTATAAGGTCACTGATAATTTTTGAGTAGGATGGAGGGGGTGGAGACCACGAGGGTGCGGTTGAGGATTTTTTTTTTTAAGGTTGATTTTGGTAAAGAAAACTATACAAAACCAGCCCGAGAGGAAATTTTAAGGACACTAGACATGATATTTTTTTTAAGGTTCCATATAGGGATGCAACGAGTTGGATTTGGACCGGGTTCAGAAAGACCTGGATGGCTGGATCCATATTCGTTTTCTGAGGCTGGATCGAGATCCGATTATTTTTATGTATAAATGTATATTTTTATAGGCCCATTCGACATCACTGTAAGTTTTCAGTTTTTGATTTTATAAATGTAAAAGTTATATGATATAAAGGGTATAATAAATTTTAAATTAGTCATATTTATACTGAAATGTCAAATTTAAAAACTGACAACAAAAAACTACCTTTTTTGGTTCTTTTATTTTTGTTTTTGGTTCTCAAAAAAGCTGAAAACTAACCATAGAGAACGATAACGAAATCTTATATAGTTTTGTCAAGTAGGCTTATGTTGTTTGTGCTACTGGTGAGCCTTAACAAGTGAATAAATTAATAATAATGTAAATTGAAACGTGAATAACAATAGCTTTAGACTTGTACACATCTGAAGTGCTGGATAAATATGAGTTGGAGTACATGGTGGTAGCCCATGAATTTTCTTGGAACCGGATTGATCATCGTGTCATACTTTTATTTAAAAGGTTCGTCGATATCGCAGGTCATGGGAATACAGAGTCGCGCCCGTATTTCGTCTTCAAAAGGAAAGGCTGGTTTTAGTTAGACAACTCGTTCCATTGACTATTCCATTTAAAGTAATTAAAGTATTGGTTATGAAGTTTAGTTCAGTAGAAGTTGTTTGCAAGGTTATTATTTATTAGTATCATGTTAGGATTGTTTATTTATTATTATGTAGTACGCAGCTTTGCTGATTACATGCTTTGTGTGTGTGTGTGTTAATCATGACTATGCATTATTAATCCTGTGATGACCCATCTTAGTGAGCAGTCTCTAGGGATCAATAGTGCATCATCCATCTACAGGTTTGAAGATGATGCATCATGGATTCGGGATTGGTGAGCTTGTGTAGATTGTTTTTATCGTACCTTGATTTTTACTTTTTGTAGTTGACTATTGTCGTTGACTTTGACTTTGTTGGTTTGACTTTTAGAGTTGACTTTTTGGTTGGCTAAATTTATTTATAAAGTTTATTTATTATCTTTTCCGCTACGAAATTCTGAATGAGCCGATACATTATCACACGGGCGATAATGCTTTGACGATTCTCTACGTTTTATATTGAAAAGGTAATTTGAAAAAGAGAGAATTGTCTGGGTGTTACAAGGTGGGTTGGATCTCTTTGTGGTAACTTTATAGTTTTTCTAAGGGTTGAATTATCAATGTGTCCTTTCTTTTAAGTTCAGATCTCGTACTGTGTTGTTGGCACATAGTTGCAACCGTTGCCGTATATTTATTATAAGAATGTTTTAGATTGACCTACTCATTCACTATTGCTTACTTCAAATTAAAATAATAAATTGGATGAGTCAATTGATAAATCTAGAGTTGTATTACTATTATTATTATCTGAGTTTCTTGTTATTGTTTTATTATTCCGTAATTTCATGCTAGGATTTTTATTTATATTCCTAGCTTGTATATACTCACCTTTTTGCTGATTATGGGCTTTGTGTTCTTTTAAATCAAGACTTGTGCCTTTTTAGATCTTGCGACAAACTGACTTTACTTTTGTGTTATTTTATGATCAGTCACTTGTATTAATAGGTCATACAACTATTTTAGGTTGGATATGATGATGCATTAGAAAAGTGAGGAGTGTATATGTTATCGTTGGCATTATTATTTGCCTTTAGAGATAAAAGTATTTTGCAGAATTTTAGAAAATATAATTTGCTTTGTTGGAATCGGATTTGGTTTATAGGGCCAACAAATTATCATAATAGGCAATCTAATTTTAAAATAAAATTAGACACATTCAAGCATATATTTTCCGAATAAGCTCATTTCTTCTTACTCTAACTTAACACTATCCATAGACATTTCACGTCAACTTAGTCGTCCCTTTTCTTCTCCTTCCGTTGTTTCCCTTTAAATTTCGAATTACAACCAGTAATTTCAAAAAAACACTCGGTAGTCTTGCCAAATGGATTAAACTAGTCACTGACTAGACTAAAATAGTCACTGAATACATTAAAGAATGTGATTACTGAATTGATTAAACTGATCACTAAATAGATCAAACTAATCACTAAATAAATCTTACAAGACAAATTGTTTAGGATCTTAACCGACTATATATTATAATAAATTAGAATTGACTTTAGATACGAATTGAAGTATTTAAATTATATTTTATGCAGTAAAAGTTTGAATAAGATTTTATGTTTTTATAAGTAACGATGAATCGGTAATGCTGCTTTAATAATTTTCTATGAAGATTAAGTAAAAAAAACCCTAACCTCCCCTACCCCTTCTTCATCAGTTAGGACTTAGGGGATGCAATGGATGATTTCATCCATGGTAAACCCCTTTTCCCCTTTTTATTTTCAGTTTTTAGTTCCTTTTCTTATTTTGTTTATATGAGATTTCTTCAAACCCTGTTATGGGGTTTTTAGTCTATGTTGTGGAGATCTCCTTCTCCCTTTTGGGAGTTGTGAGTGTTTTTTTTTCTTTTTAGGTATGAGAAATTGTTCTTATTGGTTGAAGTTCGAGACTCAACATGAAGGTATTGAAATCTCGGATGCGGTTAACATGGCTCGATCAAGATTGTTCTTCTCAAACTATGTCAGAATAATATACTTCCTCATCGATAGCTGTTTGATTCAGCAACTACAAGAGGGTTGCGCTGTATTGCTCGGTCTGGTTCTTTGTAGCTTCTTCGAAGATGAATTTGATTTAACCTTGTTTAATTGTATCTTATTTTGCTTTTCTCTTTCAAAAAGTAATAATTTTCTATGAGAAAATGTGTTTTTGAAGGATGATAATTGTATTCGGCTCGACACATCGGACGACTTATAATCATAGTCGAGTTTAAGTCAGACAAAAGTCGTGAGTGATTTGAAAAGGCCTAATGAGCCAAAGCCACAACCCCATATTATGATCAAGTAAGTTGTGCAACATTCCAGCCAAAATAAGGCTTCTCTAACTTACCAAAAACCTACATTATACTACAACATCAACCACGTCAAAACAAAAGAAAACAACCACATCAACACCTGAGAAAACCAACTTCAATGGTGTCGAAGAGAAAGTTTCATGAAGGAGAATCGAACTCGTCGTAAGAGCGAGAAAGTAAGACGATCAAGGAGGCAAAGGTAGATGCTTTAGTTCTAGCTGTGGGAGCAAACTTGCTGTCGGTATCGATTCTTTCTTTACAGTTTCTTGTTTTTCCTTTAATGTGGAAATTTTATTATGTGCGTTCGTGCATTTCTTTTCTTTCGTTTTCTTTTTCATTCTTTGGGATTAATGTATGTTTTTATCGTATTGCTTTCTCTTACGGGTTGGTGTTTAGCTTGTGTATTTTTTGTTGTATGAAACCAGTAGTATTCTTTTTTCTTCTAAAATATTTGTTTTGTGTTGATGTAGTTCTGTGTTTAGTGCATTTTCCCAAAACGATGGAAAGTTTGCATTTTTCTTTCTTCTTTAATATATTTTTTGTGTTGATATGAGTCTATGTAGTGGTGGAGCTAGGGAATGCACGTGGCCTCTTATTTTTTCTAAAAAAAATTATGTTTTTTCGTTAAAAAAAAATAAAATTGTATTGTTGGGGTGTGGACGCTGGAGTGAAGAAGAGTGCAACACTGCAAAGATGGAAAGTCAAGACACGGATATATGGGATTATGGGATAGGTGGAAAGTCATTGTCTTATATCTTTGATAGTCTGAATTATCTTACCCACTCGCATGCTTTTTATTTTTGGAAATGGGCTCCAACAATAACAAATAAACTTTAATCCAAAAAATTTAAAGATCTAAACTTATATACCTACGGAATCACTTTCTCACAAATTTTATCCCCTTAAAAAGAATTGTCACAAAAATTTCTCTCCTCACACCTTTTGAACTTTGAATCACTCAGTCTCTCACAGCCCCCGAGCCACATGCTCCCCACTGTCCATGCCGGCACATCCAGATGGCTGATGTGCACCAGTCACTAGACCCACCACCATTATTCATGGCGTCGAGTATTTTTATGATTATTAATTTCCTATATTGTATATTTGCATCTTTTTTGGCTGATATGTGAATTTGCGAATTTAAATAAGACTATGAAATTAGGTGTTGTTAATTTATATAATAAATTATAGGATAGTAATATGTAATTTATCAAATTAATAATAATGTTAATTAAAATAAAAGTATAAAATTAGATACTTTTAATTAATTTACATGATAATTTAGTTTCTACTTTAATACTTATATAATGATAAGTTGTAGGGTTGATTTTCATATAATAATTTATGTGGAATGATGAATGTAAGAAATGATATGTGATACACCTAGATTAAAAAAAAACAAAGGCAACAGAAAAACAACCCGATCTTCAACGATATCGTTTGGGTTATGCACCCCCCGAATATAAAACCCTGGCTCTACCGCTGGTTCTGTGCTTTGTACATTTTCCCAAATGATTGAAAGTTTGCATTTTTCATTTCTTCTGGAGTATATGTTTTGTGTTTATAAGGTTCCGTGTTTTGTGCATTTTCCCAAAACGATGGAAAGTTTACATTTTTTATTTCTTCTAGAGTCTACGTTTTGTGTTGATGTGGTTATGTGTTTAGTGCATTTTCCCAAAATAATGGAAAGTTTGCATTTTTCATTCCTTCTTGAATATATGTTTTGTGTTGATGTGATTAAAGTTTGCATTTTTCATTTCTTATGTAGTACTCCCTCCGTCCCATAATATAGTGCTTGTTTCTTTTTTCACGGTCTCCAAAACGTAACTTTGACCTTTAATATCTTCAATTCCTTATTAATAAAAAATATAAAAAGTTGATATTATGAAATTACACATTGAGACGAATCTAACAAGATCCTACATGAATATGTTTTTTTATATATACAAATGAGAATATTCGGTCAAAGATTTTAAAGTTTGACCACCAAAAATGAAATAGGCACTATATTATGGGACGGAGGGAGTATATGTTTTGTGTTGATAGGGTTATGTGTATTGGGCATTTTGTCAAAATGATGGAAAGTTTGCATTTTTCATTTCCTCTAGAGTATTTGATTTATGTTGTGTTGAATTGGTTATTTGTTTTTTGGATTTTTCCAGAAGGATGGAAAGCTTGCATGGTTCCTTTCTTCTTTGGAATCAATGCAATAACTCATCTTTTTACTTTTTACTTTTTCCTAATTAGGTCACTAGGTCGGTTGTTTTGTGCGATTTTTTTTTATCGAACAAAAAGTAGTATGGCGTAGAAGCTAAGTGTTATATCATTCCACTCCTGACCTGTATTAGATTATCGCTTCAAATTTTCCATTTTGATTTTCTTATCTCTGGCTCCGTGATTAGATTTCTTCTCTTTCAAGCTCATTTATTTTGGAGATTCATAGTAGAGAGAATCAGATATATAGGTAGATAAGGCATTCGAAGGGGAGAGAAAATAGGGGCTAGGTTTCCTACCGTGTGCTATTGCTTGCTTACTTTGATTTAATAATTATGTTTTTAACTATCCAAATCAAAAAATTTAAATATTAATTTTTAAGTTATGTCCTTGGTTAATGAAGGTGATCAGTTGATAAAATCTTTTTGTTGGGATGCAACCAAAAATATTTTTAAGCCACTCATAAAGCAAACGGATTATGAGTATTTATTTTTATTTCTCATGTACATGCAATTAATATATTTGATCTTAATGTTAAATTAATACATGAAATTTCAATAGTTTTATGTTGGGCATACATGACGACCGATTGGCTTGAAACATTGTATTTCTTGAAGAATCATAAGAAGATTGAATTGTCAATCCAAGAGTTGGTTGAAAAACATTGAGGTGGAATATAAATCTATGGAATACCTAATCAATCTATCACATGTATTGAATTGGATTGCAAAACATGGTTTGAGCCTAAAACAAGATTACTCATATACGGGAAAGAACCAAGTTCCCCAACCAAGGCGAACAGTCAACCCCGTTTCTGAGATTTTGGAGGCTCAAGGGCGAGCCTACATATTAGGGCCCTGATTAAGTCCAAGTTTTTTTTATGTTTTATTTTTCGGTCTAGACCGAAAAAAAATAATTTTTTGGTCCGAAATTTTTGAAAGAGACGTTAAAATAAGGAGGTAAGTACTTGATCATTTAATATGTCAACCACAAAACCAAAAAAAAAAAAATTGAAAAGATGCACAATTAAATTATTAATAAAGAAATTACAAATAAAGTTACAACCATCTATTATAGAAGGACCAAAAATTTTATTAAAAGAAATTATGGATTAATGGTATGTTCTTTTTAATTAATTTGCTTTGCAAACAATAGGGGTAAAATTAAATTAATCATTTTACTACTCCGATTCATTATGCAGTTCTACAATATACAAATATCAAAATTTTATATTAAATGAAAATACAAGTGGGAGTATAAGACTAAAAACTAATTAAAGAAAGATTGAAATTTATATGCATTAACAACCTTGAAGGGTCTACACATGACATAAAAATAAAAACATATTTTCATGGCCTAATCTGTCTATTTCTATGGCTCAATCTATTTTCGAGTTCAGTCGTTCATTAAAGTTAATCAGCAACAATCTGATTTCACAAAACTTATTCAAGTTTTCAGAAAAATTAAACTGATTTAATGTATGATACTTAGTTACTATAAAAATATACAGTGTGTCATTGAAATTCTCAAATAATTATAATAATTCTTGGTTGAAAAATGAAGTAATAAAATTCAAAATTTGCAAAACCTAAAAAAATTGAATAAAGAACAAAAATTGCAAAGAAAAGAGAGAAATTACCCAAAAATTTTGAGCGTTTGACATTGAATTGAAAAACAAGTGGGTGAATTGAATAAGAAACTTAATTCGCAATAAGCTTAATTGCCGACCGCATTTGCAGTTTTGCAGTGATCTTTTCTTTTCCATTTTTTTTCTATTTTTCCTTTTATTCTGTTTTACCTTTACCTGCCCCTCTCGCCCATGTTCAAATACAGCCCTGCGAACAGTCAGTATTTTTATAGTATTATTTGGTTTATTTCCTTATTTCACTTGGATAAAGGTTTTGTAACAGTTTTTATACCCAGGATGCCCATATTATTAGAATTCGCCAAGCTACAACTTTTAAACTTGATGAAGAAAATATTATAAAACTACTTGAAAACCAAAAATTCGAAGGTGCCCACGGAAGCACATCCTCAACTTTTTCACCCTATGTGCGTTGTAAACCAATAAACATACAATTTCCATTGGACGTTGTAGTACAATGAACAAATGATTTGTTGATTGAACATTTGCGATTTCGGAATGAACATTTGTGGAACCCACCTCAAATTCTCTTTCCTTAATTTTTTCACTCCATGTTCATTGTAAACCAATAAACATCCAGTCTATTTCATTGGAAATTGTAGTATAATGAACACACGCTAGCATTGATTGAACATTTGCAATTTCGGAATGAACATTTATGCAAAATTTAGTGTAATAAACACATTCTTTTTGTTGAATGAACAATCGAAATTTTGGATTGAACATTTTTTACTATTTCCAAAATTCAGTATGTTTTCAATTTTTCAAAATTCAGAATTGCCGCTAATTTTCAAATTTCAAAATATATTTCAAATTTACTATTGTTCATTTCTTACTTAATTAACATATTGTTGATTCAAATTGTTAGTTTATTTATCCAAATTCTTCACAGTGTTCTTTCAAATTACTTATATGTTCATTGTGATGGATATTTATGTTGTCATTATTCTTTGTAATGTACAAATATGATTCTCCGATGAACAACATACTATCTATAATGAATAACTCAGCTGAATAGTTAGATAATTATCGAAAAAATAAGTAATTACAAAAGATGGTTAACTCAAAATTTTGTATGTACCCAAATTTAGAAATATAACCAAAATAATACAATATATCCCATATGAATGTCAGGGTCTTACAGAAGAACATGTATTGCTAATTAAAAAAATTGAGTTCATTAAGAAGATATCTTGATTTTGAGCTTCCTTCCATTTTCGATTGATTTGATTTGTGAAATCTCGACACCGTAATTTATCATTAGTTGTCTTTGAACTAGTCGAATTAAACTAATACAAGAAAGGAAAGAGCATTAGTTAAAATAAAATTATTCGAGTTTATAATACAATGAATATAATCTTTCAAGCATACAATTACAATATTATAATAATATAATGAACATGCTCCCACACACAATAAATATATGACCAAATATGATTCTCATGTAACTAAAATGAACATGTTAGTAATACAATGAACATCAGACTAAAAATGTGCACCTTGTAATTTGTAAATAGTACAATCAACATCATATGATCATACAAAGAACATTTGAATAAATATCACACATTTGTAGATAATCAACCCATCATTAATTCATATCATTTAATTGAATACATAATGAACATATGATGACATAAATGCAATAAACATCTAGCAAACATGTGTTCAGTGAACATATACTAATAGGACAATGACTATATGTCACAATTCATGATATTAATGCAATTATTATGTGTCAAACACACAATGAACATATGAACAACTGTACCTAACATCTAAACAAATATAATATACATATGGCTAAATATAATAAATGGTTTTTTCACAAAATACCCCTGACAAAAAAAATTTATTCATCAGATACCCCAACTTGTTTCAAAATTCACCAGATACCCCTGACTTTTTTTAAAAATGTCACAAAATGCCCTTAATGACTAACAGTGGTTAACTCCGTTATTCATTAGCGTTAAGTAACCCTAAAATCCTAATTAACTATTAAAATCCTAAGTTAACCCTAATAACTCTAAAAACCCTAAGTAACCTTAAAAACCCTAACTAACCCTAATCCAACCCCAGCCCCACCAGCCCCCAGCCTCCCTCCCCCGCAGCAGCCATGCAGGCCCCCCCCCCTCCTGAATTCAATGAGTACATCACAATAATACAACGAACATATATTTACAGTATAATGAACATTACATGGTTTTTTTCTAGATGTTGAACTTGTTCATCTCCTTTGTTCATTGGGCTCTCTCCTTTGCTCATTCGGATAGCAATTGCAAGGTTGTTTTCATTTTTTCGCAAACCACTATTAAGATTTTCACTAGAAAAGAGGGAAAAAAAAAATGAAAGTGCAAAATGTAATAAAATGTTCTCTTTTATTATCAAATGCATAGATCTAATACCTTATGTTGTCGATTTTGCTTTGCAACTCGTTAAGTTAATCTTCATGTATGAAAATTGTGCAAAAAAAAGAAGAATTTGAAGATTTTGATGAGAGAGGTTAGAGAGAACTTAGATAGATGTTGGAGGATTTGCGGAGAAAAGAGAGAAAGTCTCTAAAAATTTGTGTGGGAAAATGAAAGTAATGAATTCAAAAGGTAGGTTTTATGTTATTCCTTGTTCATTGTAGATCAACATATGTTCATTCTGTGCGTCTTTGGTTTAATGAACTTGCGTTTTATGCTTTGGGATGTTGCGTTTTGGATGGTGCGCACCTTCCTCTACCTACACCCGTGTGCACCATCGACGCACAGTTGGACCTTTGTCTAGCTGCGCACGTTACAAAACGACACTGTTTTGTTATGCCAATGAACATTTGCCATTTTGAAATGAACATTTGTGGGATCCACCTCAATTTCTATTTCCTCAACTTTTTCACTCCATGTGCATTGCAAACCAATAAACATCTAGTTTATTCCTATGGACATTATACTATAATGAACACACGATATTGTTGATTGAATATTTGCAATTTCGGATTGAACATATATGAAAATTTCATGTAATAAAACACATTCATCCTGTTGAATGAATAATTGTAATTTTGGATAGAACATTTTCGATTATTCCAAAATTTAGTATGTTTAGGAATTGTTAGAATTCATAATTGTCGTTGATTTTCAAATTTCAAAATATGTTTCAAATTTACTATTGTTCATTTTTCACTTCATTCATTATATTATTGATTCAAATTTTTAGTTTGTTCATCCCAGATCTTCAAAATATTTTTTCAAATTACTTATATGTTCATTGTAATGAATATTTATGTTGTCATTATTATTGTTTGTAATGTACAAATATGATAATGCAGTGAACAACAAACTATCTATAATGAATAACCCAACTGAATAGTATATATAATTATCAAAAAACATAAGTAATTACAATGGTTAATTCAACACGTAGTATGCATCCAAAGGTATAAATACAATATGTCCCATATGAACATCAGGGTCTTATAAAAGAACATGTATTACTAACTAAATACTATTGCATTCATTAAATAGAAATTCTTGCCTCTGAGCTTCCTACAATTCTCGATTGATCTGATTTATGAGATCTTGACGCCGTAACGTATCATTAGTTGTCTAAACTAGTCGAATTGAACCGATATAAGAAAGAAAAGATCAGTAGTTAAAACAAAATTATTCAAGTTTATAATACAATGAACATAATCTTTCAAACATACAATTAACACATTTTAGTGACGCAATGAACATGCTCCCAAATATAAGGAGCATGCGACTAAAATGGATATGTTAGTAATACAATTAACATCAGCCTAAAAATGTGCACCTTGTACTTATAAATAGACAATAAACATCACACAATCATACAAAGAACTTTTAAAAAAATATCACATTTATAGACAAATATATTCTAATTGTATTCATGGAGAAAGGAGTGTTATTCATATCATTTCATTGAATATATTACAAATACATAATGAACATATATCTGAAATACAACAAACATTTGACCAACATGTTTTCCACCGAACATATGCTAATAGTACAATGCATTTATATCATAATTCATGTTATTAATGCAATTAATATGTGTCAAACACACAATGAACAAGTATATCTAACATCTAAACAAACACATAATAAACATATGGCTAAATATAATAAACATATGACCAACACAAATTCAATGAATACATTATAATAATACAATGAACATATATTTACAGTTTAATGAACATTACCTGGTTTTTGCTGCCTTTTTTTCGTGATACTCGTTCATCTTCTTCATTCACTTAACTCTCTCCTTCGTTCATTAGGACAACATTTGCAATTGCAAGGTTGTTTTCATTTTCTCACAAACCACGCACCATCAAGATCTTCACCATAAAAGAGGGAAAAAAAGAAAGAAACGTAAGTGCAAAATGTAAAAAAAATGTTATCTTTTCTTATCAAATGCATAGATCTAATACCTTATGTTGTTGATTTTTCTTTGCAACTCGTTGTATTCATATTCATGTACAAAAATTGTGCAAGAAATTGAAAATTTGAAGAGTTTGATGAGAAAAGTTAGAGAGATGTTGGATGATATGGGAAAAAGAGAGAGAAAGTCTCAGAAGATTTTTGTCAGAAAAAGAAAGTAATGAATTCAAAAAATAGGTTTTATGTTTTTCGATGTTCATTAGAGATTAACAGATGTTTATTCTGTACGTCGTTGATTTAATGAATCCGCGTATGTTTTGTTGACCCGCGTTTTGACTCATGCGCACCTTCCTCTACATACTCCCGTGCGCACCATTGACGAATTGCATATGAAGTGTCTCCAAATGTTTTTCTTGTTTCTCATCTTTCTATTTCTGAAATAGTATTTTATTCCTAAAATGTCATCATTAAATAATAATTATTCTTTGTGCAATGCTCATTTTTACTAGAAAAATTTTATCCACATAGCCCACATTTAATATTTGTCACTAGCAATTTATGCGCGCGATGTGTGCCTCATTTTTCTAAAATATAAATGCTAGTTTTGTGCATAAGCAAGGGTAAAATTTGAACATTAGGCATATATGTGTTTTTTTGGCTAGCTAAATTTCGTTGGTTAAGCCAATATCACCTAACTAGTTAAGTCGTCTTTTATTTTTTGTTTTATTTATACTTTCTGTAAGGCTTTTAAAATTAAAACTAGCGATAAAAGAATGTTACGTAGATTTATTTATGATTTCTTACATTTTTATAAAAAAAAAAGTATTTTGTGTTAATTCAATCATTTTACTTTGTTAATTGATTGTATTTTTCTTTTTGGTGTAATACTTGATTGTGTATTTCTTGATCAAATATTTAATTGCTATAATTTTATTTATTTTTTACTTTTTTTTTTAGCATGAATGTACTAAGTCTTGTGCCTCGTCCAATAAAAATGTACTAAGTCTTGTGCTCCAACGTTCTTTTATGGGCTCAATTATTACTTAATTGCCTCGAATATTTTAGTTAAATTTTTTTATGCTATATTTGAGTTTGACTTTCTTTTATCCTTCTTTTGGTAGAGTATTTGATTTACTAATGGTCTAATGGGCAATTAAGTAAATTTATATGGAGACTCCATAGCTTCTCCCTTCCCTTATATAAATAAAGATTATTTTTATATGGAAAGTCGTAACAAGATTTAATATATGTAATTTCCCATGCAAATTTCATCTTCATAATGCAAATAATTAATTATATTTTCAATGCAAGTACTATAAATATCTAAAGCAAATAATAAGTTCCTTAATTTCCATGTAAAATGAGAAACAAACACTACAAATTGGGATGGAGGGAGTACTAATTCAATAGCCATCAAGATAATATTCAGTATTATATAAACAAAACATTACATATTTTAATTATAGAAACAAGACCGCCGAAAAGAAAAAGGGGATACATGGAGAAAGAAGACATGGAGAGAATCAAGAGTAAAAAAAACTTAGATGGACCTGGTGCATAATAACTTAGTGTGCACCGGGTTGGTAATTGATATTACTTCCATATAGTGAGTTTGATAGAGATATAATGGACTTTATATACAATATAGTGGATTTTTAACTGAAAACATATAATGTAATTATATGCAATATAGTGAAGGATTTCATTTTAATGATTTAATAAGCAGGAAGATGTAGGTTGTGCAGTATATATATCATGACATAAACGTGCTTTGACATATAGAAAGATATAGTTCATGCATGATATATTGAGTATCTGAATGTAGTCAGTTCCTGCATGATATAGTGAAAGTCTTAAAGATATAGTGGATTATTATTCAGAAATGATGTAGTTTCTGCATGATATAGTGTTGTGACTCTAAGTCAATGTTATTTTAATGATGATAAACACTTTGTGCTATAACATGTATGTATGTAACAATGATCTAAGAAAGCTATCAAGATTGGAAGTTCATGAAAGATTGAAGACTTTGAAAAAGTGAAGAATCCTGATTGAATTCCAAGTTTAGTTACTATATGCAAAATGTAATATGCTAGAACTAGATGATGTATTATGTGCCAAATATAGAAAAATAAAATTAGGATAATTATTATTTTCTTAGAGTTAAGGGAACAAATAATTATGTTAATTTTATATATCTATATAAAAGGAAAAAGATATTCGAAAATCAAGTTTTAATAAAAACGGTTTGTGAAAGAATTTTTATTAAAACGTGGTTTTGGTAAAAACGTGTTTTTGTTAAAAAAAAACCGAGTAAAACAAGTTTTTGATAAAAATAAGATTTTCGAAAACAGTTTTGGGAAAGAATTTTCGAAATAATAAAGGAGTATGAGATAAAAAGAAAATCCATTGGTTATCAAAGATATAGATAAATATTGATTTAAGAAAAACTTATCTTTTTAGAATTGAAGATAAAAATGAAAAGGATAAAGTTTATTTTCTAAAAAGAAAAGGTTTTATCCCTTAAATTAAGGAGTAAAAGATAAATATTTTTTGAAGGATTTTCGACCAGTCCATGTACTATAAAAGGGATTATATATAATTCAGTTTTATAACTCACGTTAGAGAAAAAATCAGATATATTAAGAGCTGAAAACAATTTCCTAAGGCACAAAGTATAGAACTGTTCGAGTCAGATTGAGTAACTATTCGAAGTTTGTAATTGTCCTCTATTTGCTTGAATAAGAAGCACGCTTTTGAGGAATCATTCTTTCTGTAATTTCAATATTATAGAGAGTGGCAAGAGTTAAGTGTTGGGGAGCACTACTAGAGTTAGTAGTTGGGGAATCTTATTGTATCAAGGGTTCGATATTTTAGGATTCAAAGTAATAAAGAGTTTGGTTTGTGGGACGTAGATCTCAGAGGTGGATGAACCGTTATTATTCTTGTGTTTTAATGTTGATTTTTTTCATATTGTTCTAAGTTTTGGTTTTCGCAAAAACTCAAATCAGAGATTTACGAGCGAATCGCACAGTGCCTGACACAGTGCCATAACCAAGGTTTTGCGAAAATCAATTAGATTTAGTCACTCAATTCAACTCCCCCTTCTTGAGTGTCACCTTGTGTTCCAACATATAGTATGTTTCTAAATAATACAGCGAGTTTCTTCATGATATGGTGGGTTTCTGAATGATATAGTAGATTGTTTATATATGATGTATGTAGTTTCCGCTTGATATACTATGTTGTTAAATGATATAGAGTTTCTGCATGATATATTGGAATTATGCATGATATAGTGGGTTTCTGAATGATATAGTGTATTATTCGAAAATACGTGATTTATGTATGGTGCACACTAATGTTAACATGAATCCAGTCCATGCAAATCAGATTGATAGGAAGATAGAAGAAAAAGACAGACTGGAGCAATTTAAAAGATGTTATGTACCCATGTTACTAAACATGGACCTACCGCCTCAATCTACTAGTTGCTACTCTCTTTTTTGAGGTCAAACTTTTAAAAATTTGACCAAGTATTCTCATGACATTAATATATACAAAAAAACTCATGTAGGATCTTATTAGGGTTGCCTCAATGTATACTTTCATAGTATCAACTTTTTATATTTTTTTATTAATATGAAATTGAAGATATTGAAGGTCAAATGGTAAATCTTGGAGACCATTCAAAAAGGAAACAAACATTATATTATAGGACGGATGGAGTACTTGCTTGCCAATCGAGATTGCAGACTATCGGTGTAACAAACACCTCAAACTTGAATTTTTTAGAGAAACACAAAACTTAGAATTAACGGTGTTAATTTTCAGAGTGAATTCAAGAAAATTTGATTGTATTAGACTCAATTAGAATATTGACATATTTAATTTGAACCATTGAAAGTTTAAACTTAGTTTGAACTCAATTCTTCAAAATTAGATTAACATGAAACTCTTCCAAGATACTATTAGCGTGATGGAGAGTGAAAATTTGGGTCTTTACTTAGGCATGCCGCTTCCCCATAAGAGACTAGAAAATGTGATGTTCAATTTGTTGCTGAGAAAGTGAGGAAGAAGCTCTCTATGTAGAAATCAAAGTTTTTCTCTATAGCTCGAAGACTGATTCTAAACAAATCCTCAATGAATACTATAGTCTCTTACTATATGCAAGCATCCCATCTACCAAAATATGTGTTCCACGAGCTTGATCAAATACTCCCTCCGTCCCATAATATAAGTCCTGATTCTGTTTTTATACGGGAATTAATGTAAACTAGAATCTTGTTTTATTTAAATAAAAAGATTCATTTTTATTGAGAAACACTTGTATTGTTTTTTTCTTTTTAACAAAAAATAAAAACCTTAACATTAATATTGCATAGTTTAATGTGTAGAGGAGTTTAATGGGTTATGAGATCCTATTTTATCATTAATTATGGTGCATTGGAAGCTGAAATTATGAAGATTTTTTGGGAGTTATATTATTTTTATGAGGATATTTTGGGTAAAATTATTGATTGAAAATAGAAACAAGACTTATATTTTGGGACACTTTAAAAGGAAAGGGGACTTATATTATGGGACGGAGGGAGTATATAATAACTTCCTTTCGGGGAACATGAGGGGGAAAAAGAAGTGCATCTCGTTGGTAAAAAAACAGACTTTCCTTCCTAAAACAAGGGTGGGCTCGGAATTAGAAGCCATATAGTTTAAATATTGCAGTAATAACCAAACTAGAATGAAAATTTCTCTATGGGAACCCGAGTTAATACAGGACTGTATCTATTCTAAATGTGTCCATAAAGATTTCACAATCTCTCAAAAAAAATTCTCATCACGGGAAAAATATGGGAAAATACTCTCACCTTCTTTCCAATAGTCGTGTATGAAACTTAGGCTCTAGAAAGAATATCATCCTGTGGACGGATGATTGGCTAAGAATTGGAGCGATTCGTAGTTTCATCCGAGGCCCAACTCATCTAAACGAAGATAGGCTTTTAGTTCATACAAAAATTATTAAAAGAGACGGTCTAATTTTAATATAAAAATACACCTAGTCATTCAATGGATTAAACTTGATACCGGAAGAAATTAACTTAGTCACTATTGGGCTAATTCTCTTTTTAATATTGGGCTCATTGTTGTTAAAATCCCGATCCGGATCTTACGATTCTACGATTTTACGATCCTGGAGGACCTCACCGATCCTGATCCTATATGGGATCTTAATTTTGTAGGATCTTTCGATCCTGCCCAACCACAAAAAATCACATGGTAAGATCTTTCGATCCTGCCCAACCACAAAAAATCACATGGTAGGATCTTAACACGATTCTACGATCCTACGACTCTACGATCCGATCCTATCACATAAAAATCATAAAGTAATTTCACATATTATATTTCTCCTATTAGATTTTGGTCGCATGTTACTTCAATCTTGTAGTATTGAAAAACTATCATCATTTGCTAATTAAAAAATTCATTATTAATATGTGTAAATTTTTAACATGAGGTTCTCACCATATTTTAATATAATTATCTCTATTTCACCGAATTGTAGGATCTTACAATCCTACGATCCGATCCCACCGATTCGATTCTACCAACCCCTACGATCCAAAGTAGGATCCCGATCCTGATAACATTGATTGGGCTTATCATTGTCTAATTTTAATTTTAAAAGTAGGCGGTCTCTTATAAGACAAACTCTAATTCATAACATCATGAAAATAATCATTGGTACCTAAGCCGTATCTCTTTTCCTCTTCCCCTATTCATCTCTGCTCGCATTATCACCACCCCTATCCTTTTTCACAGGGACCTTAACTATCATATCTCAACCTTAACCAATCAAGGCAAATTCTCCTTCTCTCAAACACACACGTAGCATCATTGATAAGTGTTATCCTATAATCCTACCCTAGATTACGACTGGATTTAGAGGCTTATAATCTTCCCAAAATTGCAATTCTTTATTTGGCTTATTTGGTGGGATCGAATTTCGCAGATGGATTTGTTGTTCAGTCATCAAGTAATTGAAAACCTTTGTGTCCCTGTTGCCTCGAGTGTAAAGAAACTACCTTACATGCCTTATATGATTGTACTTAAGCCTCCTCTGTTTGGTTGATGACAACATAAACTCCCCCAAAACTTTTGGACTTCACACTGTACTCAAGAGTGGCTCCTCACAATTAACAATCATAGGCTTGAAGTTAGAGTGTTTAAATGGAATTAGTTATATTCGTTTATTTGTTTTGAAATTTGGAAGGAAATAAATAAGTTTGTTTTTGAAAATAAGGAACGTAGTCCTTCTTCTTGCATCTTTGATAGGGTTTTCACCCTAGCAGTCGAGTTCCATGCATACCATCCCCCTTCACAATCGTCTTCTAACTTGCTTCCTAGATTGATTACTTTTCCTAACTATTTTTCCCATGTGAATATGTATGCTTTTTTTTATAACATTGAGATCAAGGCAGGTATTGCCAAGGCCAGGGGCGGCTTTTAGCATGTTCAACATGTTCTATGGAACATGGCCCCTTAATTGTGAGGGCCCAAAATAGAGAAAGTTCAAGTAGTAAAAAGAAAAAGTTTATCTACTTATTTGGACTACTTTTTATCTACATTATTGAATTCTTCTAATACGAGATCGCACAGGGCCTCTATATAGTTCGAGACGGACCTGGCCGAGGCTATCCGAAGTCACCATGGTCATTGGAGTACGGGGTTTAGTTACCCAACATTTGCATCATATCCTCTTCATGCCAAATTACTAGCGATTCGTCAAGGGCTCCAAGTTGCCATAGACTCAAATTTTACTCATCTTACGCTCCTCTCTGATTGTAAAAAGGCAGTCGATATAATCAATGCTGAAGTTGTTTATGAGGATCTGTACATCGATATTGTTATTAATTTCAGGGAGATGTGTCACTACTTCCGCGAGATGAGCCTGATTTTTGTTAAAAGAGAAGAAAAACCAAGTACCCGACTTACTAGCTAGCTAAGAGTTGTATTATTGAGCACGATCCAAGGAATGTGATGAGGCATTTTCCCTTTCCCCCTAATTACTGTCAGAACTTATTATTTACGGATTGTAAAAGGCTTTTTTCCATGACTATTTAGTTTTATGTATTACCTTTTTCACCCCAATAACAAAAGCTAGATTAACTTGAGCTAAACTTAGATTTAACAATTTCTAATCCAATCTATCCAATTTAAACCCTTACAATGCTGAAAGTGAAAAAAGAATCCAATTAGCAACTCTACTCCAATCTTTAACTTTCAACTCCTTAAAAATTAATAGAAAAATTAACCGACTTAATAAAGGTCACTGCATAATTACTCCCAACACAGGGTCATTGATGTTGATTCTCATTGTTTATTTCGAGTTTTAGGGTTTCATGCTCGATGAAGTGAGACTAATTGTCAAAAAGGATAAAGAAGCCCGAATCGAAAAACATCTCATATTATTTTGCCGCTTTTTTCATTCACTCAACTATTTCATCAATTATTTTCTAGGGTTAGTTTAATCAGAAGCTTTTTTCGAGCATCAAATATGGCGACAGAAAAGTTACGGGATTTGAGTCAGCATATTGATGTTCCTTTGCTCATTTTTCCTCAACGCTAATGTTGTCTCTTTCTATGGCATTGGATCTAAAGAAGAGGTAACTAACTCTTACTTGATTTTCACTGTTTTTCAACAGCTTTCGTTTTATTTTACTCGCTTGAGTGACGAGTGAGTGCAATGTTATGCGTGTTTGTTTTATTGTGTTTTTTTAATGCTTGTGATTTTGCGGTAGTAATCGAGCAATTCTTTTGTTAATTTATGATGTTAATGGATATACATTAGTTACTATTGCATTTGAGAGCACTTAATTTTGATTTATATGTTGCTTTGCGATGTGAATGTATTGTTATGTACGCTAATTTGTAGAATTATTGAATATTAAAATTAGATAGTTATAGTTGCATTTTGGTTTTACTGTTGGAATTTGCCACATTAGTTAATTAATTGCTTCCTTGTGAAATTTTAGACTCATTGAGGTTGTTTTGATTTTTGGTTTCAAATTTGAAAACTTTGAACTGATAGGGAATGATTTGAACAAGTGTACTGGGGAATTACATGGTCACAAACATATTACCCTAGGTTTTTAGGATTAGATCAGAGTTCTGGTTGTGCAGGGTTAGAAAATATACATATCGTGCTAAGATGAATTGCCAAAAGACTTCGAGACTGCAATAACTTTTATGTTCTTGTCGATGTTTTGCATTATTGACGTGTGTTTGAGAATTATGTGACTTAATATATGACGACAATTTTGCTTATTGAATGAGGTATGGGTATATATTACTTTTGTTTTCCCCCTGTCTATTTCAAATTGTACTTGTGTTTAATTGAACTTAATTTGCAAATTGAACTTTCAACGAGACAATACTTTTGTTTATGAATTAGTATTTTTTTTTGTTATTAATTCAAGAATTAGGAATTTGGCATGAATTTGAGGTTTGGTGTGATTTCTGTTGTGTGGTTGCTTTGAAATTTGACAAAATGAACTGTATTTGTGTTTTAAAAATCTAAAAATCTCTTATTTGATGTTTTTTGGTCTTTAAGGTAATTTTTTAACATCTCTAGGTGTGCATGAGCCCACTAGTAGATATTGTCCTCTTTGGGCCCTAACCCGCAAGGATTTGCTTTGGTGCAGGATTGAAATCCTTTCTAATAGGCCTCTACTAGGTTGAGGTGTCCACCTCTTAATAAAGAAGGTGTCATTCTCCTCAACTTCTGATATGGGATAGCCAAGATCTTAGGCACCTTCTCCTTGAGCTTGCGTCGCCGTAGGCACTACAGGACACCGGAATGGACCCTGGCTACCAGTTTTGTAACACCCCAAAATCCATACACGTCTAAACTACGTTGTATCGACTTTGGGAGTGTTACCACCGCGGTGAAACGCAAGGCTTATTGAAATGACATTAACTTACTCCTTATTATGAAAACTAAATTGCAGTAGAAATAAAATGTTAACTACAACTCGAAAATCTCTATGGACCCCTTTTATTTAAAATCATTAACTAAGTAGTTCATAAACAAACTCTAGAAGTTCAATATAAACACTTTAAAATTTTAAAAAACAAAGAGTATCCCCTGTATGTCCGAACTCCTGGAGCATCATTAGCATACTTAATCTACTCCCCATTGAATATCATGATTCATCACAGGTCACTAACAAACACAAATGGCAAACCATCAGTTATGCTGAGTACGTACTTAAAAAGTTAAATACTATACAAAGTATAATCAATATAACAAGAATCATTCCTAGACATGATACTACTAGAGTATTACATTTTTATTACTTTTATAATTTAATTGGCAATAAACGGGCACCGTCATATTTCTAGAATCATATGGGCTACTTAATCCTTAATAGACAACTTGGTATATTAGATGAAATAATAGTGCGGTTTCGTTCCGCTTCACAACCATCACCTTAGTATGCATACCCCCAAGATCATACGGAACCTTCCGCCTACTTGATTTATCAAAATTTATAAGGACAATATTGTTGTCCTAGTAGGCCTGCGTAGGAGTGTAGAATAAGTCCCACACTCCCCTCATTATTCATTACTTGTAGGGATTCCAATTTCCAACTACAAGTTTATCGCCAAATATCCTTCTTAGTGATATTCATGCACATAACATTAAACATATAATCATTTAATGTTCTTTCTTGGATAGATTGCTTAATTCTTTAGTTTACGCAACCTCATGTAACATCCTTACTACAACAGTAAATCATAGGATTCCAATCCAATTCATTTCATGCTTGTGATACGATGGAATTACGCATTCTAATAATAATGCAATCCAATTCACCAGTCATACAACCAGGAAATACATATAGATTTCCCATCGATGTCATGAGACCAAACAATATCATCAATCATAATCATACAATTGTTTTCTATCATGTTTCTAGGTTCACATGAAAAAATTCATAACCTAAACATGATATTAACATATCCAATTGAACTAGTACGCGTACATACCTTGTAATGGATAATCTTTGCTGACTACTTAAACGTCCCGCTTATGAAATTAGGACCTAATCGAAATAATAAAAGTATTTCAGTGCTAAGTCCTTGATATTATAAAAATGCTTATCCAACTATGTAAAATATGATGTTTTGAGTAATGTTCTTGTTGTTTAAACTTTCTTTTCATAAACTTTGTTGAAACTAATATATTTAGGACTTAATAATATGCTTGTAAATTTGATTTTTGTTAACTTATATTATACTTGATTTATAATAACAAAACTTACACAAATATACATGAGTGTAATAAAATCAGAATTGAGAATTAAAATCATTCTAAGAACTAATAGTATAATTAAGAATCTAATTTCCTTTTTTTTTTTTTTTTTTTTTGTAAACATGGCTTTCATTCATTAACTAATAAAGTTGAAAATATTACAGTCCGAAAGTAAATGTTCAAACAGTAGCTAGGGGGATTGGGGAAAATCCTAGTTACAATACTATCACCAGCCATGTTCCTACACTCCTTGGCCAGAAGATCCGCCACATTGTTGTGCTTCCTGCTACAATATTAATCTGGAGATCCGGTCGTTTAGTGATCCACTGCCTGCACATATTAGTCAAGTTTGAATATAGGTCAGACTGCCCCTGTGAGAAGGTTGATCGCGTCATTACAATCAGAATATAATGGCCTTCGGAAGCTTGTATTTGTCAATGAGAACGAGAGCCTCAAGAATTGCTAGAATTTCCGCTGCAAGAGAATTGTTAGCATATGTCTTCTTTCCAAACCCCCAACCCTAATTTCCTTTAATGTTTACTATATTTCATTTACAAACCCAACTTAAACCATTATATACACAAGTATTACAAAATCAGATTTGAAAAATAGAATTATTATAAGAACTACCACATAATTATAAATATGATTTCTTTTACTTTATTCTATATTTTATTTATAATTACAAAACTTAATCCAAGATAAATAAGAATAAAAAAAATCAGATTATATAAATCAATTTAAAGAAGAAAATAGGATAACCACCATAGACCATCGGCGACGACGCCGACCACCATTCGAACCTCTGATTGGTCAGTTGACCTACGCGACACAAGCACGCTCGAACCACCACTAGACGAACCTAGCCACGAAGCCTCGCGCGCAACCACAACTCGCACACCCTCATGATCCCGCACTGATTGACGCTTGCAGCGAACTCCTCCACCCGCCTTGCGAAGCGCAACACTCGAGTCGCTGACGTCCAACAGGCTACTGTGGTCGACGAAGTAGCAGGTGGTCGACAAAGTAACAAGGGAAACGGGGAGAAGAAAGAACGCGGTAGAAGAGAAGGAGGAGAGCGAAAAAGTTCTTTGGGGTAAAAGATCACGGTTGATAACCTAATCATCTTTGACCTAATTAAGCTGATATTTGCAATTAGCTTTTCGTAATATTTTTCGCTTTGTTAAAGGGCTGCGCGTGATAGCGTCGCAGTCCAACAACTTGTCAAAGATAAAGAGAATAAATTGCATTCTATGATTTGTTTAAAAAAACTTAAAGGGGGCGAGGAAGCCAATCCTTAAAAAACTGCAAAGCAATTCGCTCGCCAATGCCATTGCACCAGTAAAAAAAACAAATAAACAATATTTCCAATGTTCAATTACTTTCTTTGCTAGTTGCTACTATGTCATTGCACTATGGAGATGTTTTTTGCTAACAAAACTATGTAAATAATTTATCAAACAAATTATTAATAGACATAATTACGCAATTAATTTAATTTTGATAATGATGTCAGACGCATAGCATGTATATAAGACTAGATAGTGTAATATAAAACGTAACACATTTACAAGGATGCAAGTCTAAATACATCACAAGTCTCTGCATAAGGAAGCAATCCTATCAACATTGTAAGATGGCGAACATACATCTTAAACATAAATAAGAAAATGGAGTGCAGACAACATGTAATTATTCAAACTTCGCTAGAAACCACCATCAGAAGCTAATACATCCACAGTCCACATTTAGATGCGTCTATGTTGACGTGGTAACCAAGACTTCCTTCCCAAGTATCTCCAGCAGATACGAGAGTTCACTAGCAGCCTCTCCAGAAGATGCTGCAGTTACATATATGTCAATGTTAGGAGCTACTACAACTAAAAATACTCCGTCGATTTTTTTTAAAAGGTAAGATGGATATCCTTTACATAAGTTGATAGAAAATTGGGGATCTCATTTTACAAAGGATAAGATTTGAACCCTTGTCAGAAGGGCGGAAACAATATCTCCAACTAACTAGGCCAACCTTGATTCTTAAATATACTCAATCAGATGGGTTACCCTTACCCATAATGAAATATATTTATAATTCAAGAACTAGCATTCCAGCTTAGGAGTTGGAGTTCAACATCTATGGATTACCCATAGAATTAAGTTACTATATAAATGAAGGTGATCCTATCAGTTACAACTCTCAATCTTTGGAGAGGGCTGAGTACTCTCTCATTGTACTGTTTCTCTCTCATTGTAACAAATTAAACTTCTGACAGCATCTTTCATTCTCTCCTATTTTCTCATTTTAGTATTTACCTTGTTTGAGGCGAGTGATGGCAAGGACTCGACCACGAGAGACATCTCTAAGCATACCAAGCAGCCAATCTCTAGGTAATCCATACTCAAAAAGATGAGCTTGAAGAGTTGTCTCCTCGTTGGTATCAACATCAACCACAGTAAAAGTCACATAATGTCTGATATGGCAGTCAGGACGGCAAGTGATCTTAGTTACCTCCTTCAATCGGACATTCGAACCCTACACAGTACACACACATATTCATATAATAATCTTCAACCTACAAGTTGAATATCCATACATACATTAAGATTAAATGACTTACGTGTGGGTACATGTCACGATACCACTGGAAGGCATGCTCAGCAGGAGCTCTATGAAAGGCATCAATGTATTCGCCTTCCCTATGGTAAAACCCGGCTGACCGAATTCCCGGATGATCATAGAACTAGTGATTTTAATCCGTATGAGCCACGAAGACAGTACAAAGAAGGGGAGGGGATTCAAACCTGTGACCTATCGTTCACAGTACCTCAATCTAAACACTACGACCAAGACATCCTTGGTAACGACTACATAATTTAATGGTAAGTAAAGCATATATACTATATAGGTGTTTGTAAATTGTAAGGTAGGTACGGTACCTCCAAAGCGTGCTTGTTGTAGCTTTCAAAAACAAATTGACTAAAAAGTCCCAAACCAACGTCGCGTTGCTCCAGCTCTTGAAGATCATAGATGATAGGAAAGGCGTGGGTGGTATCAAGAGGGTCAAGTTTACACGTAAAAAATTTCATAGATCTCGCATTAGGAACATCTTCATCTGATTCCCAATCAGCCCATTTTATTTCCTTCAATATCTCATCAACACTTTGTGCTTGGGTAGATTGCGTCAATTCTGACACTTTCTGCTTTTTATAGGGCGCCGATTTAATCACTTCTACCTCCTCCTCCGCCATGATTTCGCCTCCTAACCCTAACCCTAGCGATGGCAACAAGCTCTAACAATACGAATAAGAGAAGTGCGCTACGAATTTATAATGTAGTTTAAGACTTTAGAGGATTACCCCGTCAAAATCTCTATTATATAAGGGAAGGAGGAGCAATGGTGTCCTCTTTTAAAAAGCCTATTCTGCCCCTCTTGTCTTTCTACATTACAAAAGGAATGTCAAAATAAAAATACCGAAAATAAATTTACATCACTCACTCACAAATCACTTAAAAGAAGAAACTTTACAAATCACCCATACAATTGGAAAATCATGTTATAAAAATCACGCAAATCAGGAAACTTTATTAAAACTTAAAATTAATATACAACTAAAACTAATAACTATAACGTAACATATACAAAAACATTTATAAAAATTTACTTACAAATCACTATTCTGAAGAACCATTCACATTAATGGTGGTCATGATTAAATATAGAGGTGTATTTGTAGTGAAATCAGAATTTTAGAAATTAGGGAAAAAAATTATTTACTTTTTTATAGTGTTTCCTATATATAGTGGAAACTTTTACAATATTTGGACGTATTTTTTCTATTATATATAGTGATAAATTTCAAGGTAAAAGGTTATATAATATCATTCAAGAATTAAAGTACAACATATCTCTATTATATAAGGGAAGGGGGAAACTATGGTGTCCCGAATGAAGAGACTATCTTACCCCTTCCATTCTAAATTACAAATTCACTTACAATTAAAGGGGATTTCAAATAAAAATATCAAAATTAATTATAATCACTCACAAGTCAACTAAATCATAAATTGCGTAATTTACGTTATGCAAATCACTAAAAATGAGGAAACTTTACAAAAACTTAAAAATTCACTTACAACTACTCCTCCGTTTCTAAAGATTTCCTCTTTCGTTTAAGGTGTTTCCAAAAGATCTTCCCTCTTTTGCTTTATTCCTTATTTGCAAAACAAATTTTCCTGTTTACCCTCTCATGTCATATCATATGGTCATCATTACATTATTATTCAATTTTACTCCCTTTCTCTTCCTACTTTAACCCTTTTTATTTTTTATTTATCTTAACCCTTTTCCTCTCCTACTTTACTCACACGGCCCAACAACTTCATTTTCCTTGGTATTTGTAGGGACAGTAAGTGGGAAGATCTTTAGGAAACGGAGGGAGTACAGCCTATGAAAAAATTGACTTGAAATCAAAGTGTCTACTTTCTTTACAATTTATGAAGTGCTGTACATAATTCAAAAATTAACTAAAAAATTATAATATTAGAAATCATAAATAAATTCAGAAAAATTTCTATTTTATTCATAGAATTTAACTTTGAAAAGTTAAAAAAAAACAAAAAGAATGGTGAGAGACTTAAGTGACATAAACTAAACCAATCAAATTTTGCAACTAAAAACAATTATACTCAGTATGTCTAATGTTCAAATTTTGACTCTTATGCCGAAAAAAATTGAGTTTTTGTTCGAAAAAAAAAATTCAAGCACGCATCGCGTGCAAAAAAATCTAGTTTATAAATGGGTTATTCATATTTATAAATTAATTATACTAGTTTTGAAGCTTGTACGTTGTACGGGTTGTTTATTTTATTTTTTGCAAATTTTTTTTATTAACATTGTTGATTTTTGTGGCTGTGAATTGAAATTTTTCGACACTATTTTATTTATATACTTCCTCAATTATTTTTTTTCTTATTGCAACGATGGTAGTTTCCTTCAATGCTAAATTATCTATTTTTCATGTCCAAGCCCATTGTTGCAGTATGAAAAGAAAAGATAGAGAAAATATTTGTTAGTATACTTTAATTTCTAGATTTATTATTGTGATATATAAATTTTATATTTTTGGCAAAATTTCAAAAAACTACCTTTTATAACCAACTTTTTTCATAAAACTACCTTTTAAAAAATTTCTTTCAAGAAACTACCTTAAATATCAAATTCATTTCAACATACTACTCCATCCGTTTCATAATATAAGGCATTTACGTTTTACGAAAATTTACTTTGACCACAAATATCTCTTATAATATGATAAATAAGATTTATAAAAGTTATACCATTGGATTCGTCTTGAAAAATATTATAATAGCATTATTTTTTAAAATTTTCTATTATTATATATTGAGAGCAATTAACGGTAAAAGTTCGATCGAACATCGTGCATGCCTTATATTTTGAAACGGGGGAGGTATCATTTTACGTTTATATTTAATACAATAAATAAATAAGAATCATCGTAGGTGCTGTTGTCGGTTGGGTAGCGAGAAAATATGACATAAACGAAAAGGGGAGAATGAAGAGCAATTTCTGGTGGTTCAATTATTAGTGATTAAACTACATTAATGGCAAAATGGTAATATATTGAAAGAAATTTGTTACATAAGGTAGTTTTTTGAAAGAAAATTTTCAGGAGGTAGTTTTTTGAAAAAAAAAATGATTATAAAAGGTAGTTTTATGAAATTTTTTTAATGTTCAACTAAATATTGTAGCTAAGTCTATTATTAAAAAGTATCCCAATAATTGGTATGACTAACGGTAACTAACATAGTTTTAACATAGAAAATACCTCAATGACACTTTTAAGAAAGTAGAGGGTAATAATTTAATAGAAGCAGGACAGAAAGAATAGGGAAAGAAATATGAGTTACAGTCACAACTTCAACTTTTAATATAGCACAAAAACACTAAGGCATACAAAATTGAAGATGAAAAGGCCAAAAAAAGATCATAACGATGGTATCATGAATAAAATAAATTAAATATAAAACTAAATCTATTAATTATCGAAAATACTACTTAAGAGAAAAATTATCTTCATCAATCATAACCATATTAATACTTATCAAAATTTCTCTTTTTTTTATGATCTGCGACCTCAAATAATTTAGAAGCTCAAACCTTGATTTCGCAATTAGTTTTAGTAGAATTAAGTTTGTTAAGGAAAAAAAAGATATGACATATAGATATATGGAAAAGAAAATTATAAACAATTATGTATACATCAAATATTCTAGGAATAAAATAACTAGTCAATTGCATAATACATTTGCAATGTCGTTGACAAACTTCTATTTAATTCTTCATGTGATTTCATCATGGTATGTTATATGTTCAAAACTATATATATATGTATTTTTTATTTATATAATAAAATTTTTAAAAGTATGATTTTGAAAAACATAGTTGCTATTGTCACATATAATACGCTACTTTTAAAGTTATTTTTATATGTATTTGAAATAAAGAATAAATAATACGTATTGTTCATCTAAATAAATATATTTTCATAAGTTGTAAAACTATATTGTATATATAACTTGTTTCGAAACATATTTTGAACACTCTCCGGTGGTAAAAAGATTATAATATTGCGAATTAGGTAGCAAAATTTATATTCAATTTACATAGTTGAATCATTTAGGTTGTTATTTAAAATCAGAGTGTAAACTTCACTTACTAAAAACACCTTATATATATTTATATATATGTCAAACACTATTTTGTTTTAAAAAAAATATTAAAAAGAATGACATGTCATGCTTAGGTAGAGCTTTGTATAATATTCTAAGGTTGTTTTTTATACTCCCTCCGTTTCCTAAAGATCTTCCCTCTTTCCATTTAAGGGTGTTTCCAAAAGATCTTCCCTCTTTTGCTTTATTCCTTATTTGGCAAAACAAATTTCCCTATTTACCCTCTCATGTCACTATCATATGGTCCACCATTACATTATTAATTCAATTTTACTCCCTTTCTCTCTCCTACTTTAACCCCTTTTTATTTGTTTATTTATCTTAACTCCTTTCTCTCTCCTACTTTACTCACACCATGTCCCACACAACTTGATTTTCCTTGGTATCTGTAGGAACAGTAAGTGGGAAGATCTTTAGAAAACGGAGGGAGTAAATCATACTTTAATTTTTTCATCATCAAAAACTCTAATGTGTATATGTGACATTATTGTTATACATTTAAATTTTTATTGTAGCAATAAAGTTTCCTTAATAAATTTTGTTGCAATATTAAATTGTTTTGGTTCAGTTGAGAAAGGCCGGTGTTTGGTTCAGTTGAGAAAGGCTAAGGTTGTTATAAATAACATGTTTAATCTTGTAAATTGGACCTATGATAAGATGTCATACTCACAATGTCACATATAGTACATTATAGTTATCTCTATTACATAAGGGAAGGGGGGAGCAATGGTGTCCTCTTTTGAAATGCCTATTTTGCCCCTCTTACCATTCTAAATTACAAATTCACTTACAAATCAAAGGGGGCTTCAAATAAAAATACCAAAAATATAATTATAACAATCACTCACAAGTCAACTAAAATCATAAAATTGCATAATTTACGTTATGCAAATCACTAAAATGAGGAAACTTTATAAAACTTAAAAATTCACCTACAAACTACAACCTATGAAAAATTTGACTTGAAATCAAAGTGTCCACTTTTTTTACAATTTATGAAGTATTGTACTTAATTCAAAAATCAACTAAAAAATTATAATATTAGAAATCATAAATAAATTTAATAAAATTTCTATTTTGTTCATAGATTTAACTTTGAAAAGTAAAAAAAAAAAAACAAAAAGAATGGTGAGAGACTTAAGTGATAGGAACTAAACCAATCAAATTTTGCAACTAAAAACAATTATACTTTGTATGTCCAATGTTCAAATTTTGACTCTTGTGCCGAAGAAAATCGAGTTTCTGTTTCGAAAAAAATTCAAGCACGCATCGCGTGCAAAAAATTCTAGTAGTCATTATTGTAACACCCCCAAATTACTCGTTTTTAAAATAAATAATTTAGTAAATAATATTTGAGTAATTTAGGATTATTACCGCCACGTGACTAACACGCTTTCGGCAACCAACTACTAACTAATAAAATAACTTCCAGCGGAAAACTTTAACCAAAAATATTAATACTTCTTATTATTAAATGTAAATATTGTCTCAATACTCGATATAAGTAAAACACCTTAATCTAGGTGAAGATCCCCTTCTTAGTATGCTCCCATGCACATCCAAAATTCACCTGCAAAATTGCTTACTAAAAAGGTAAACAGGGCAAAGCTAAATAGGAAAAAAAAACGATGATACCGTCATAACTGGTACTTTTCCTGTCAATTCTATACCTGCTTATGTTCTTTTTTTACTCTGGAGCTTCACATTCATTTGTCTTTGTATCATTTGCTAAAAGTTTGAAAGTCAAACCATGTTCTCAATTCTCTGCTATGTCTGTTGCTCTTCCAAATAGTGAATCAATTTCATGCAATGTCCTATATAAGAATTGTTTAATAGTCATCAACGAATGTGAGTTTCTTGTTGCCCTAGTCCAGTTCGAGTTAACCGACTTTGATGTTATATTAGGTATGAATTGGTTATCCAAACACAAAGCCGACATAAATTGTCTTAAACATGAAATAACCCTTAGGAAACCAGACGAAAGTAACTGCAACTGTAAATTACAGCCTCCCCCGGCTTTCAAGGTTATTAAGCAGGAATCGAAGTAACATCTATTGCTAACACTCACGATCCTCTTTGAAATATGTTTGTGAAATGATGTTTATAATTATGTTGAGGATTTTGTGATGTGATTCTTATTATGGATAGTGGGACACTTAAATTGTTTATGAATCGGTTTTCCTATGTTGTGAACTTATTAGTTATTGATGCTCAAGTATGATTCATGAAAGATATAAGGCTTATGCCGACGAATGTTAAATAAACAAAATATGATAAATGAAAGTGAAACAGGTTATGGCAGTCTATAGTTACACTTATTAAATACTTTATGGTCGTGCACGTACCTTTGCACTCGTCGTACACCCGAAAAGGGAGCCAGGCTCCTTGAGGGGTACCGCATGTTATGTTACTACTCTATTTTGGTGCGAGCGGTGTATCCAACAAAGGAGTTGGGCTCCTTGATCTGAGGATCATCGCGTGGTGGGAGACGTCCCGCATGTCTATACTTGCCAGTTACCAAGCTAAAAGATGAAAAGATAATGGGAACTTATGAAGTTTCAAGACGCTATATAAAAATTATTCACCTTGTTATTATTTCATTACTGATTTCTAATGTGTTATACTATATTCTTTTCTCCCTATTTGCAAATAAAATGAATTGAAATGAATTTATGTTGTTAGGGTAGTATGTTACTGAGCTTCGGCTCACGATGTTGTTTTGGGTTTTAGGTACTGATGAAGGTGGCGGAATGACGTAGAAGTGAGGATGGTCAACTACTTTACATTTATGAAAAACTATATTGGATATGTAATCTAAACTTATGATCACTAGAACACGAACTTAGTTTAACTATAACTACGTAATTATCTATGCTTAGCTATTTGTTTTTATAAATTAAGATGCTTACGAATTTCAATGATTATAATATGTTTAGCGTCATGAACAAATGTTTGCCTTGTATTTTCTCGAACGGAAAATACGGCGGTGGCACACCGACCATCTAAGCTAAGTTCCGCTGCTAACGATGGATCAATCATCTCAAAAATGATGTTTAGAGGTCGGGTTGTTACAAATAGAATCTCTTTTTCCTCATGGTATGAGGATTGAGGAGAAATTTGAAGCCAGAAATGAGGAGACGCAAAGCAGAAAAAGCATCCGATAATGCATTGTGGCCCCAAAAGAGGAATGAAGAAAGAAACTGTCGAAACAATGACAATAACAAACATAAATATTTCATTTGTTGTTGGTTAGAATCTACTACTTTGCTTTATGTATGTCTTGCATTCTAGAATTTCTTTGTATATATATAGTCCATTATGCTGCATTTTTTATTTATAATCTTCAAATTTGACATATTATTCATTGCAAGAGAGTGATTATATTTGTTCCTATATTTAAAACGCCTCATTCTCCATTATATCTGTTGTATGAGCCTTTATCCCTTTTATAATCTATAATCTATAATCGAACATAACAAAATAATATTTGAGCTTGTCTTGTATATGATCCAAAATTTTGAAACTTAGCTAAAATATGTTTATTTACTTGTTCAATGAGTTTTGATATTGTTCATGGATGTATTTATTCACTTGTAATACATTATTGTGGATAAAGATTATTAAGAATGATGGTTATGTTGTGCTTATGATAGTAAACATCTTTTATAATAGGAATGTCAGGCTTCTAATTATTGTCTCTCTAAAATATCATGTTGTATTGATCCTAGGATGATTTTGTGACTGTTATTTTGTTTTTAGTACAGTTGTCTCCTAGGTTATTGTAGTGTCCTTGTATAAAAGACAAGGTTGTTGAGCAGCCGTTTTCTTGTAACACAATACACAAAACTTGAATGAAAAGAAAAGGCTGCTGGGTTCTTCTTTCCACAGCTGAGTAACAAAAATTCATCTTTGAAACTTTCTTTATGGTATCAGAGCTTCAGGGTGAAAGATCCTAACAAGCAGAAAGTTTCAAAGTTTAAATCTTTCTCCATGGGTGATAAAGCGACAGATGCAAGCAAGGAGAATCCTTACAAGGATCCTCTCTTTGTTGTTGTAACTGAAAATGCATCTACTCCTCTTGGAAGTATAATCTTTGATGGAAACAACTTCTTAAATTGGAGTAGAAGCATCAAAATTACTTTAGGAGCAAAGAACAAACTTGGTTTTCTTGAAGGAAAACATAACAAACCCAGCAGTAATGCTGACCAAGTGCAAAAATGGACCAGATGTGATTATATGGTCAGGTCTTGGATCCTTGCCACTATGAAATCTGAAATAGCAAGCACTTTGGTCACTATGGAGTCCACCAGAAGGTTATGGGAAGAGATTGTGGAGAGATATGGTCAATCAAATGCTCCACAACTCTATCAGTTGAAGAAGGAGCTGTGGGAGTTACAACGAAACAACTTGAGCGTTGCTGAGTACTACTGCAAGCTCAAAGATCTATGGGACCAGATAAGTGAACTAGAAGAGTTACCAGAATGCAAGTGTGGTGCTTTACAAAAGTGCACCTGCAATGTGGAGAAATTACTTGCTGAAAGAGAAGCTACTACCAAGCTTATGAAATTTATCATGGGTTTAAATGGGGGTTATGATAAAGTAAAGACTAACTTTCTAAGTATGGATCCTTTACTTCCAGTAAATAAGGCATATAACTTGATTTCTCAAGTTGAAAAACAGAAGCAGATTGCAGGAGAAATTAATCTTGGTAGTGAAATGAGTGCCATGGCTGTGAACAGGCAAGAGAGGTATTTAGGACCTCTGGAACACTACAGACTTGAAAAATATCCAAGACCTTTAGAGTATCTATCTAAAAGAGACTACAAGAAGAAGAAAGAAGAGAAGAATGCTAAGAAATGTGATCATTGTGGTATGAGAGGGCATCTGAAGGAGGAATGTTTCAGATTAGTGGGTTATCCTGAGTGGTTCAAGCAACCAAAAGGAAAGAACAACATGAGGCAGACTGCAAACATTGGAAGACAAGAGATTTGTTTCACTGCAAACAATCCCTTGGATATGGAAGGTCAGTCCACTGGAAATGCAAGTAGAAATGATAGTGCTTTAATATCTTCTGTTGTGCAGGAAGTCATGAGAGCCTTTGCTGAGCAAAATGGTGCAAGCACTTCCTCACAAAGTAATTTTGCAGGTAAGGGAATTTCTTCTAATGTTAACAAGCATCATATTAAATGTGAGTCTGATGTCTGGATCATAGATTCCGGGGCAAGTGACCACATGACAGGTAACAAACTCTTGCTGAGAAATTTGAGAAATTTAAGCAAGAGTATTAAAGTAGTTTTGCCAGAAGGAACTATAAAGATTGTTAAACAAATAGGTGATGTTGATCTGAAAGATAATGTCTCTCTAAGGGATGTTATGTATATTGAAGATTTTAAACATAATTTGTTGTTTGTGAGCAAATTTTTAAAGGAAAATAATTTAAATCTTGTTTTTGACAAGAATGGATGTTGTCTACAAGACCCTACCACTAGTTGCAGTGTGTTTTTTGGAAAAAATGAGCATGATCTCTACAATTTGAGTTATGAAGAAAGAAGAATGGGTTGTCTAGCTGCTGAGAAGAAGGAAAAGAGTTCTAAATGTAATAAAGTGGAAAGCTTAGATACTCTTCATGCTAGATTAGGACATGTTTCTATCTCTAAGATGAAACACCTAAGTTTTTGCAAATGTAAACACTTAAACAGTTTCTTTTGTGATACTTGTTCTCTTGCAAAACATCACAACTTGCCTTTTATGATAAGCAAGTCTGTTGCTTCAAAGATTTTTGATCTTGTGCATGTTGATTTATGGGGTCCATATAGGACCAAGAATATTACAGGTGCAACCTATTTCTTTACTATTGTAGATGACTACAGCAGGGCTACATGGACTCAGTTGTTATCCAACAAGGAGCAGGTGAAGGGGGTTCTAAGCAACTTCCTAGTTCATGTGGAGACTTTCTTTGACACTAAAGTGAAGATCTTAAGAAGTGACAATGGCACCGAGATCTTTCAAAGGGAGTGTAGTGAAATCCTTGCTAGCAAAGGAATCACTCACCAAAGAAGCATAGCAGGAGTTCCCCAGCAGAATGCTAGAGTAGAGAGAAAGCACAGGTTTTTGCTTGAAACAGCAAGAGCCCTAAAGCTTCATGCAGGTTTGTCTTCCTATCTGTGGGGGGAATGCCTACTAGCTGCAACTCACTTGATTAACATGTTGCCTAGTGCAATTATCAATTGGGAAACACCTTACCAAAGACTAATGAAGAAAGCACCAGACTATGACCATCTTAGAGTCATAGGATGCCTTTGTTATGCTAGTCCCCATAGAAAACCTAGTGACAAATTTGCTCCTAGGGCCATAAGATGTATCATGATTGGGTACCCTTATTGTCAAAAGGGTTACAAACTTCTAGACCTAGCAACAAAGAGGATTTTTGTTAGTAGAGATGTGATTTTTAAAGAAAATATTTTTCCCTTCTTACTAAAAAATGACACTAATGACTTCTTGAATGAACTTAGGCACACTGATGTTAAGTTTATTGATGAACATGATGCTGTTACTCTAAGTGACCTTGATCAGGTTGAAGAACAGGAAGATTTGATTGCAGCAGAACAAGTAATTCATTCTGATCAAGGTGAAGAATCATTCCAGTTGTCACCTGATCTCAGATGCACTACTGAAGTTGGTGAGACTTCCCTACCAGAGAGGGCTGTAAGAGAAAGAGAAGGAAAGCTGCCAGCTAGGTTCAAAGACTTTATAGTGAACCTTCCAGGAAGAAAGGATACTTCTCATTCTACAAATTTTATCACTGCTGAGCTGGTGGATTCTGAGTACTACTCAGCAAATTATCTAGCTTCTTTGAACAATGTGCTCAGGGTGAGGGAACCCATGCATTATCATGAAGCTTGTGAAGATCAAGGTTGGGTGCAAGCAATGCAAGATGAGCTGAAGGCCCTTGACATCAATGAGACTTGGGAGCTCACTACCCTCCCACAGGACAAGAAAGCAATTGATTGTAAATGGGTGTACAAGATTAAGTTCACCCCTGAAAGAGAGATAGACAAGCTAAAAGCTAGACTGGTGGCTAGAGGAGATAGGCAGGTATATGGGAAGGATTACAAGCACACATTTTCACCTGTGGCTAAGTTCACCACTGTGAGAACCTTAATTGCTTTAGCTTGCTCCCTAGGATGGAAACTTCATCAATTAGATATCAATAATGCTTTTTTGCATGGATATCTAGATGAAGAAGTGTATATGAAACCTCCCAAGGGTTATACACAAGCTAAAGAAGGTCAAGTATGCAAGCTCAAAAAAAGCCTCTATGGTTTAAAGCAAGCCTCCAGACAATGGAATCTGGAGCTCAGTAAGCACTTCTTAGGACAGGGATATGTCCAGTCTAAAAGGGACTATTCCATGTTTTCCAAGCTTCATGAAGGGAAGCAAAGCATTGTATTGGTGTATGTTGATGACCTTCTCATTACAGGTGATGATGAGAAGGAAATAAGAAGGATTAAAGAGAGTTTGAACACTGCCTTCACTGTGAAGGACTTGGGGGAGATTAGATATTTCCTTGGAATAGAGGTTGCTAGAAATCCCAAAGGAATCATGCTCAATCAAAGGAAATTCATCTTGGACATCCTCAGGTCCACTGGCCTAGAAGGTTGCAAGGCAAACAAGTTCCCTTTTCCTAAAGGTATAAAGCTTTCCATTGAGCAGGGTGAAGTAATCCAAGATGCTGAAGTCTACAGGAGCCTTATTGGGAAGTTGTTGTACCTCAACCTAACAAGACCTGACATCTCTTATAGATTTCAGCAATTAAGTCAATTCATGAACACTCCGAGGAAGCCACATTTACAAGCAGCTCTTCATGTTGTCAAATACCTTGCTCATACCTTAGATTGGGGCCTCTTCTATCCTAGTCACACTACTCTCAAACTCACAGCCTTTTGTGACTCTGATTGGGGCAGCTGTGCATTCAGTGCAAGATCTCTAACTGGATATTGTGTTTTTTTGGGCAATTGTCTAGTCTCATGGAAGACAAAGAAGCAGAAAACCGTTTCAAAATCCTCAACTGAAGTTGAGTATAGGTGCCTCTCCCACACTACCAGTGAACTTGTTTGGTTAGATGGAGTTCTTGAAGACTTGAAATTTACTATTCCAAAGCCTATTGATTTGTTTTGTGATAACAAATCTGCAATTCACCTTGCTCACAATCCCATTTTTCATGAAAGAACAAAACATTTACAAGTTGATTGTCATTATGTGAGAGACCATATTCAAGATGGGATGCTGAATGTGCTCCATATCAAATCCTTTCTACAACTAGCTGACATCATGACTAAGTCCCTGAGTGAGCAGCAGCACAACCATTTATCCTTCAAGATGGGCCTCAATCCTTCTGCTCCATCTTGAGGGGAGGGTATTAAGAATGATGGTTATGCTGTACTTATGATAGTAAACATCTTTTATAATAAAAATGTCAGGCTTCTAATTATTGTCTCTCTAAAATATCATGCTGTATTGATCCTAGGATGATTTTGTGACTGTTATTTTGTTTTTAGTACAGCTGCCTCTTAGGTTATTGTAGTGTCCTTGTATAAAAGACAAGGTTGGTGAGCAGTCGTTTTCTTGTAACACAATACACAAAACTTGAATGAAAAGAAAAGGCTGCTGGGTTCTTCTTTCCACAGTTGAGTAACAAAAATTCATCTTTGAAACTTTCTTTAAAGATTATAGATGAGAATTACTCCTATTTTTTATTAGTTTACTCATTTTCTGGCACAAAGTTTAAGGAGATATTTTGGCCGGTTTATAGAAGAGAAAGAGGAGGAATGTGACTTTATAGTAAAGATGATAATATAGAGAGACCCGTCCCATGCTAAATAAGGAATGGGGGTAAACTTATTTAGTCGATAAGTTGTTTCTATTTTCCTAAAAGTGAAACCTATGCTATAGAACAATATCCTATTAGATTGGATTCATTAAAGTTGTCTAACTCACATATATACTTTCAGTTGTTTAGGATGGAATGAAGGTTTTTCCCCGTAATATTGCAAGCAACTTGCGCAATTGATCATTGGTCCAACATCTTCATTGTTGAAAGTAGCAAGATTTTGACCTTCGAGCTAATGTTTAGGTAATACTTCAGAGAAGATTATTTGGATCCCGGTGCCACAGGATGGAGGGGTGGATCAATGGGCTTGGCATCATTCAAAAAATGGTGAGTTTACGGTACGGAGTGCCTACCACATTGCCCTGAAAGATAGGTATGACACAGCTGCCTTGTCGTCTTCAACTACGACAGGTTCGATTTGGAGCAAACTATGGCATTCGAAAATTCCGCAAAAGGTGAAAATGTTCGGGTGGTGAGCATTGCACAATGGCCTTACGGTTAAAAACAATATGGTGGTGAGAGGACTTGGAGAGGATAAAAGATGCCCAATGTGCGGAGAGGCCGCGAAATCAATGTTGCATATGCTGGTGTTGTGTGATGAAGCCAAGGTGACATGGCGAATGTCCCCTTTTGAGACTGGAGGTTGAGGAAGTGCGAGAGATGTCTTTCAAGGAATGGTGCGATAGTAGAGCCTGGCCGTTGAAGGAAGAATCTTGGCGGGCTCTGTTCTGGCAGTTGTTATGGGGTATTTGGTTACGACGGAATGCATGGGTATTTAACCAAACACGTATAGAGGTGCAGGATGTGATTGAGAGGGATGTTCGAGGCTCGCTTGAGTATAGGTACGCCCAAGAGTGCATGAGAATGGGTGGGAGAACTGAAAAAGGAAGCAAGTCGTGGCAAAGGCCTCCACGGGGGAGATGCAAAGTGAATGTGGACGCGGCAGTATGTGATAATGGTCAGATTGGGTGTGGAGGTGTAGTAAGGGAAGCGACGGGGGACGTGTTGGTGGCTTGCTGTGGGAAGATGGAAGGTGATTATGAGGCGGATGTTGCTGAGGCTCTCGCTGCAAGGTTTGTCTTAAAACTTGTGTGGGAGGCGGGTATTCGGCACATTATAATGGAGAGTGACTGTCTAAAACTCGTAGCCCATTTGAAGAATGCAAAAGTGGAGACAACCAGCTTTGGTAACCTTGTCTCCGATTTATTGGTTTTAGTTTCAAGCTTTAGTAGTGTTTCCTTTTCGCATGTATGTAGGGATTGGAACAAGGTTGCACACAACCTTGTTCAGTTGAGTCGTTCTTTTACGGAAACAAGAGTATGGATAGAAGAGGTCCCGAGGGAGGTTCAAACTTTTGTAAGCTCGGATTTGTGCTTGGTTGAATGATAATTTGATTTTGTTTCCTGTCAAAAAAAAAAAAGATTATTTGGATGGATCTTCCAATATTATATGATTGTTGTGCATGTGTAAACTTATATTCGTGCATGTGTAAACTTTTATATCATAGATTGTAGATTCAAGTAGAGAATATTGATTTTTTTTACTTGTTATTGCTATAAAGAACAAAAGAGATATGCATGATGATTTTACTACTATTATGATATTGCAAAAAACTAATGTTTGTGGAAGTATGTATAATGATTTTACTATTATTTTATGAAAATAAGTATGAGCAAGTATCTTTTCATCTAATTGTGAGTGTATTTTGATTTAATAAAAAATTTAATTGTGTATGATGCGAGATGATCTCACAAGTTCCTTTTTTAGAACGTGTATCGGTGTATTTAATGCATTAAATAATATATAATAAAAGAGACATTATATCAAACTTGTATTGTAAACTTTGAATGTTATGGGTTACAATGAAGTTGATTTGTTTTTTTAATTTTGTGTTATGAATGTGCGTTATTGTCTAGATAACTTGAAAGCCTATGGTAATGTAGGTGAGTACAATATAGATTATGTTTTTTTTTTCCAGTCGTGGTATTTTAGGAGCTTATGGAGGAGAGTTATCTCTACGGGTATTCTACCAAATGAGGTTCCTATGGTGCATGATTAAGGGGTGCTTATTTCCACAAACATTTTGCTTTTTGTATTTTATTTTAAAAGAAAATTGGATCAAGAACCAACCCCTTTTAGGCTAGTAGCCTGTAGGGTACACCGACTCAAAAACTCGGTACAACCTTTAACAACTAGAAGACATCTGGCATGAAGGCCCATTGCCATGCCAAAAAAAATCACCTAACTTATTATTGGGACGAGGATTAGAAATCTAGGCAAAGTTATGGAATTCATGTTGGTACTTCATTGACCTACCACCTCTTTCTCCAACAAGCATTAACTATAATAAGACAATGATGCACTAAGGATTTATTAGTTACAAATAACATTTCAATTCACAAATATATACATTAGTCAATTTTCATTGATTCTTCCTCCATTCTTTTTGTATTGCAATAATTGGATTTCTATACTATTCACCCACCACCTTTTTACTATCTATTGTGATTTTTAGGTAAGGAAGAATATAGTCATTGTGGGTTTTGTTACATTCGACTCAATATACACTCTCAAAATATCTTTTTCTAAATTCTTTTTACTAAAAAGTAACTAAAAATACTAATAGTTAAAGTTAAGCATTAATAATCGTGAAAACTCAATTATTGTAATAAAAAAAACGAAAAAAGTAAAATTTTGCTAAAATATTTAAATCATTAAGTGACTAATTAATTTTCACTCGCGCACAGGCCAACAACTATTAAAAAAAAGTGTCGAAATATTACAAATATAAATAATACTAGAAATAGGTTATTATAACATTATTAATCAAGAACACACATCTCTCCTATATAAAATTATTATTTGATGAAATGGAATAAATGATTTATTATCCCCCACCCCCAACAACAAAAAAAAAAAACACCATCTCCATAAAAAAAAAAAAAAAAAAACCCCAAAACCCCCCAAAAGTATTTAAACAAATAAGTAAAAAAATCTGAATATGACATTTAAGTTTTTCGCGGCAACGGCCCCCTCTTCACTCTCTCTCTCTCTCCTCTTTTTTCAGTCTTCGTCCTCTTCTTCCTCTCTCTCTTCCGCCGTCTTCTCTCTCCTCCTTCACTCTTACGCTTTCTCCAAATATCCCCAAAACCCATTTTTCTACCTTCAAAATTAAAGGTAATGTAACTTCTTTCTCTTCTTCTCCACTGATCTCCCCAATTCTTTTTAGGGTTTTACAATGTTCCTCTAAATTCCATTCACTTTTCTTTTTCAAAATTCCGCTTGTTTTTTCTTTTCAAAAAATAAAAATCTAGTTTCGCGAGCTCAAATTTGGTTGTGAATTTTTTTGTCCTCATTTGGGTTTTTGAAGATTTTTTTTTTTTTGCTTTGTTTTACCCCCAAAATTATGGTGTTTTGGTGTGTTTTTCTTTGTTCTTACTTCTTACCCTATTTTAAAAAACACAGGTTATTTTGATTTTTGAGTGAAGTTATATTTTTTTTTTTGGGAATAGTTGAAATTTGTTCTCAAAATTGGATCTTGATGATTTTAAAATCTGGGCTTGTTTTTTTTTTTTGCAAGTTTTAGTTTTTTTTTTTTTTAATTAATAGAGTTGAATTATGGGTTTAGATTATATAAACCCTTGATCTTTTAAATATTGGGTCATCCAAGAGCAGAAATGGGTAATTTATTAATGTTGATATTTATAAAACCCTTGATTTTTATAATTGTGAAGTTATTTATATATATGTTGCTTTTATAGAAAATGGCGCCTGCAAAAAAATCGAAAAGTGTAAATAAAGGATTTACTTCTGCCAGTGATTCATCTCCAAGCAAAGACGAGAAATCCAAACAAAAGGTTGGGTTTTATTTTTATCATGTTTTAAGTTTGTAATATGACATCAATTCGATGTCGATTTTGTTTTTGTTAGCTAAATTTGAATTCATGATTTCCTTGCTCATGCTGTTTATTTATCTGTTGCTGTTATTTGCTTCTTTCTGTTGCTTAAAGGGTATGTTTTGGATCTTTGAAGGATAGATGTGACATGTGGTTTTAATATAATTTTTCGTTGATTGCCACTGTAGGATTTCAAATAGTTATCTTTATTATATTTTTGGTTGTTTGTTGATCATCAGTCATTTGCACTGTAACAAGTGTTGCTACTTGCATCCTATTATAATTTTTTGGTAAATGGTCTATTTTATATGAGATTTATATTCATATATTGAGGTAGCGGGAATTTTTTTTCTCTATTTATGAAAAAGTTATGCAAGAAAAAACTTGGGATAGATTTGCATTAACACCCAGATCTTCTTTTATCTGGGTCGGTTGCCTCCTCAAGAGTTATGGAGGTGTGCAAAGGTAGGCTCAATGGTCTGTTTAGCTCTTTACAAAGTTATAGACAAATTTCTTATTGTTTCCCCCCTTAATAGACAAAGAAAACTAAAGTATGGGTCAGTTGCAATGTGCTGAAATGTTGGTGTCTTGGTTACATAATTGGCATGGTAATTGAGGCATCAACAGCTGGTCCTCAATGGTATGCTGGTTCTGTCAGTCTGTCCTACTGAATTGTACTACAGGTGTAGTGTGCTCAAAACTTCATAGCCTCAACGCATGCTAGGAAACCAGAGGCAGCACGTTGGCCTTTTCTCTCAATTTTACCTTAAACTAGTTATTAGGCCCGGGCTATGCCCCGGGTAAGAAAAAATTTCATTTATTAATATAATACTTTATGGTAATAACAATAAATACAACTTAGCCTAGTGGTTAAAACTTTAGTATATGTACTTGAGGTCTCAGGATCAAACCCTATACTATGCAATTTCTAAATTTTTTAATTGTACATAGATTACATGAACTAAAACTCCCTAGAGGTAGTACTGTAGTGGTCAACATTGCTATTCAAATGGTATCATGCATACATAATTAATTTCAATGAACATGCAAATTTATTTATTTTTAAGGATGCAATGGATATGTTTAATAGCATTAACTAATTACAACACATATTTTTAGTTATGTGAAAACATGAATCACTAAGAGATGTTAGATAAGATGGTGATTCTTTGAAAATCCTTACATAAGGTCAGGGGTTCGAGCCTAGGCTTCAGCATATTTATTTTTTAAATAATGGCCACTTTACTTTGTTGGTTAACAGACACGTGGCAAAATTCTAGTGACAGGAGAAGGATAGTGACACGTAACGCATCGACGTTGTTACGCACACCTTTTAATATATATGTATAGATATGTATAGATATATGATTGCGCATCAACAAAAGGTGGGTAGCTGTGTAAAAATTTGAGAAATGTATAGATGTATTATTGGTTTTTGTTATGAAGGCCCCATCGTTTCCCTTTATATTTGTAAACCCATAGCGTTACTGCACATCTTGTGTAGGAATTACCTGCAGATCTCATTTTTTTTCCCAAAGTTGCATTTTAGATTTGTCCATGTCAGTTGGTATGTTTTTAAAAGGGAAATGGTTTATAGTTTTGACATGTTGATTTGATATCTTTGTGATTAGAAGCGGAAGTTATCTGACATGCTCGGACCTCAATGGAGTAAACATGAGATTGAACGATTTTATGAAGCTTACAGGAAGTATGGCCAAGAGTGGAAGAAGGTATGTGTGTTTTTGCAAATAATATATGAATATATGTTCAGATTATTATTTTGGTACCTTATGGACTTGGTTCGGATGCATCCATAACCAGATCCATAACCAGCACCATGCATGCATGGTTTGCCTCGTTTAGGTATATAAACTTACTATCATTAATATATAAGAAAAACAAAAAGAAGCCACAGGGACTCAGGGATCTAGAAACCAAGGAAAATGAATAAGTTGTATATTTGGCAACAATAATGGACTAAATTACCCCTCAAATAAATTCATTTTGGGTGATTATTGGCTATTGTTTGCGCCCCTTCTTTGAGTTATGATATTGGATGATCCATTCCCCCCCGCAGTTTATTCAGTTCCTTTCTCTGGAAATATTAGAGGAAGCATTATTACTGCCTTTAGTTTCTTCCTGTTTGTGCTGCATGTTACCTTTTCTGATTTCTTCCTTTGCTTCCATAAATTTCAGGTTGCTGGCGTTGTGCGTTCTAGATCTATAGAAATGGTTGAAGCACTTTACAATATGAACCGAGTAAGTGTAGTTCTTAATTTTATGAATGGTGAAACTAGTGTCAGTGAGGATAAATTCATTGCGTCAACATGTGTTTTTTTTGCCCTTTAAAATTGGAAAATTTAGTCAATATGTACAATATGTTACACCTTATGTGAAGAATGGAAAATGTGGTGGTTAGTTTGTAATGATGTCCCCTCAACCTCTAATAGACTGTCAAGAGTTGGGATGATTGGTCTCTTTGAAGATGGAGCGACTCCAATTCCACTATTTGTTTATAAGATATTTTATATCCTAGATAATACGAGTGCAAGAGTGAATTTGGAACGTCACAGTAAAAAAAGGAAACATATTTTGGTCCATTATTATTATCAGTCCTGGTCTCATTTCATTTTAAAATTTTAGAATTTGAAAAAATTGAAAATGTATTTCCATCTTTGCTCAGAAGGATAATAGATGAAGAGAGTGTCTCTTAGTCATATGGAGTTAGTGAAGAGCAAAATCAGTACTTATCAGTTATCACATGAATTTATGGCGTTCATATTATGTGATAAGTCAGAAGGAGAAAGTTATATGCGTTGGTTGTTTTCTTGTATGAGTGTATTGATACGGGCCTTTTGCTTGCCTCAAATTCTGGATAAAGCTCATCCCGATCCCATTCTTAGAGAATAGAATTCCACCACTAATCATAGACCTTAGGCTATAGTGGATTTGGAATTGAGTCAAAGCATCAACTGTAAAGCTATGATAGTATGTGTAGGTGGGAGTTTGCATTTTGAGAACTCGCACATAGCAAGACAGCAATGAGTTGTTTTCGCCCTTGTCTTGTTATGGCTGATGTTTAGGTGTTATTCACTTATTGTACACATGAGCTGCTCAATTTTTCCCAATACGACTAAAAATGTCTTAGACTCTTAGTCAACTACTATGTTTATAAGGTCATTTTTAAGAGTTCAGTTTTTTGTTTGTGAACATTGTAAAGCAATTTTCTTGTATCTGAAAAGTCGATATTATACAATTTGAAGATAAGAATATGATTTAACCCTTGCATTCTTGGAATTTATGCTACATGGACTTGAATAGACGTATATATTATATGCGTAATTCTTGATATCCATTCCCAAGTGTTGAGTATCGATCCTGGGTACTTGGTATAAAGTGTCCATTTAACACAGCTGGCAAAATTTATTGCTTTAAAGTTCAGTACTTGTTGAATGTTCACGAGTAGACAATTATGATTGTGGTGTTGATGCAGTGGAAATTGTTTTTTTTCCTTTTTTAAAGCCATTACATCAGTGAAATGGAAAAATTTACCAGCAGGAAAGAGTTATAGGATGAGATAACTATTACCTACTGAGCTGTTATGCTTGGCTCTTGCTATGATTTGATGATTTTTTTGTGCCTTTTGTGCTCTCATACTTGAGATCCATGATGTGTAGACATTTGTTTATTGCTGAAAGTTTAAATATGCTCTTGTTTTCTAGGCGTATCTATCTTTACCAGAGGGGATCGCTTCTGTAGCTGGACTCATAGCAATGATGACTGATCACTATAATGTCCTGGTAAGATCTTAGCTGATTTCTGATGGATCTTTTCAATGCTCCATAAATTTCTTCTTGTGTTGCTTTAAATGTTTCCTTTTCTGAGGTCATTGAGTATTAAGAAAGTCCCATTTCTCCCTGATTGATTTATTAGTAGATGAGTAATGAACAGCTTCGAGCCGTTGACAGGTGTACGTCCATACTTTATGGACAAAGAACCAGCATTGGCTGTAAATTTAACGTACATTTTGCATGGATAAATTACTGTAGAGGATGCCTATATCTCTTGTTTTCTGTACGATCAGTCAAGTGATGTGACTACCTTTGTGGCTATATCTGTCTGTCTTAAGACTTGATAAATCCCTTATAATCTCATTGTGATAATATTGTCTGCTTTAATCTGTTGCTTATGTTGTCGATTTCTTGTAATCGTGATACGAGGTTTGTGGATATATATATATATATATATATATATATATATATATATATATATAGCATTTGGTGTTGCTTAGAGATACACATTCTTTCTGGGGTGATATATTATCAGTTTATCTCATATTGGCAGGCAGGAAGTGGCAGCGAAAAAGACAGTGAAGAACCTGAGATAATGGCTAGAAAAATTCAGAAAAAACTCAAAGCAAAAGCTCTGCTTGACTCTTCCAGAGATGACTCCAGACGTCAGTATACGGGTTCAAGTGATGGATGCTTATCCTTATTAACACATTGTGGCAATGGTAATTTCTCTCTTGCTTATAACTTCATTGAAATGTTATAACTTTAGAAGATTTTGATAGGGTTTTTAGAGGTTCTAATTGCCTAATTCTAGCCAATTAGCGACGAGCAGCATTGATGATCTCATGAAATCCTCTAGGTATCCGGCCACATTTTCCTGTAAGAAAAAGGACACCTCGCATACCTGTTTCATGCTTAGATGTTCATCCCAATAAAAAGTCTCGGGTATCAGCATTGAAAGCAAATGATGGCGGAGTTTCCCATGGGGATCTATTGTTGAAAGAAGCACACCAGTACCCAAACTCACCACATGGTTCGCAAACATCTAGAAGAACTGACAATATAAGATGTTCACATGTTTCAGCTAGAGATGAGATAGTAAGTTGCTGGCCACTGGCTTTAAAGGGTTTTAGAGATACTGTGCGCTGATGGTTTTAAATTTTCTTTTATTTTCATGTTTGCATTCTAGATTGCACAATTCCCAGTGCTAAAGACCAGGACTGGTGGATTTGGAGGAGATGAGGAATCTAAGGAAGGCAGTTTGGGCCACAATGAGGACAAAATTGGAAATCTGGCCAGGGATTCAGCGGATTCCGGTAGATATGCTTTGGCTGATTATAAGAAAGGGAAGAAAGGAAAGAAAGCAGAAGTTCATCACTCTGAAGCTACATTATTTGATGATATTCGGGAAGCATATAAGTATGCTGATAAAGGACCAAGAAGAAATGGTTCTGATGGTAAAGGTGCCAAAATTTGCAAGTCAACTTCTGAGGGCGAAAGGAAGAGAAGCAAGAAATTGACATTTGAAGGTAGATATACTCTTTTATATCGTGGTTTATGTCTCTCTTTTTCTTCTTTTTGGTTTGGGATAGAGGGGAAAATCGCCAGGGATAGAGAATTATTTTATTGAAGAAAAAAGAATTAACAGAGAGAAAGGACCAATAGTTCTCCAGTAATTTAAAAAGGAATAGCAACTTTATTTTGTAATACTATTTTAAGGAGAGCCTATTGACCATAAAACATGAGCCCAAACAGACACTAAGATCATTACTTTTGTGTCAGAAAAAAAAATGTGGCTTGACTGCCATTATGAACTGTCCTGTTATTTCTATCCAGTCAAGTCATTTCTGCTATTTAAAAGCTGACCATCACAGTAATTGACATTACTTATGAGCGATATTGTTGATCAATTCCATAATGAGCACTGTTTTACCCACTACTCCCCCACCCAAATAGTCCAATATTCCTCCATTACGATAATTGTAAGACTTAAATAAGATACCTGGAGTTGTTTCAATATGGTGGCTAGAAACACTTAATGACCCAGCAGACCTCAGTCACACTGAAAACCTGGTTCCGTAAAAAGGAGGCTAACTTATGATGCGAACAACTGGCAACCTTTCTCACCCTAACATTTGCAGAACACACCAAGCAACCTGCTCTTATTTATATCCTAGGACGAGGGTTTTACAAGAATCACAAAGATATATTAGATGACAGTGCCTAGTTTGGTCATGCCAGCCTGGTATGTGTATGTGTGAATGTCATCTTTTGGTCTGTTCTTTTGTGTTATTAGGTAACCATTATTATGGTGGACTTCTTTTGTATGCTAAAGAGTTCAATGATGAGCAGGTTAGGGTGGTTTTCTCTGGAACTCCCTCCGTCTCTTAATAAGTGGAACACTAGTCTTTTTCACAATTTTCAATGCACATCTTTGACTATTAATAACTTTCATTATACATATAAGTGAAAATTAAAAAGTATGATAAGTTGATGTTTTGTAAATATATATTGAAAGAAATCTAACAAGATTATACATGATTATTTTTCATATGTTAGTAAAAAGTCACAGTCAAAGTTTGTGAAGTTGATCACCAAATAAGAAGTGTTGCACTTATGAGAAAAGGGAAGACGTCATTAATTTAGCATAACTGGATACATTTAGAGATAATCCAGTTAAAATTGTTTTTACTTGGTTATAAGGGTAGACTGTAGAGTAATATTGAGTCTGTTCTAGTATTGAAAGTAGGATGGCATGTATGCGAGCTTTTTCTTAGATAACTATCTCTTTCTCCTTCCTCTGCCTTGTTGGTGGAGGGTGTAAGGATATGGATTATGGACCCACCTTCCTAATTCTTTTGACCCCTTAGGTCAAAGTGGCTTATGCTTTGCTTTAAAACCTGCACCTCAGCCCTCAGGTGTGCCTAGGCAGTAGGCAAACCTCTCATCGTGGCACAAGGCCTCTGTGCTTCAATGCACCAAGGCAATCCTTGACTTTGATAACCAAAATTTAATTATTTAGTTGCTCTATTTTTTCTTTGTCTTAACAAATATTAACTCATTCACTGAAGTAAAGAAAATTTAGTAGCAATTGTGTTTCACTGCAGCAAATAGGTTGTGGAATGTTTAGGCACTTTTGCGAGACTTTGCACTATGAGTTTGTGATGCGTGTGTCTCTGCCTCACTACTTTTGCTTTCATTTTGATTTTTGAGGACGTTTTGTGCCTGTGGCCTGCACTTTCGCTGCTAAGGGCATACAATGTCTAAAGGGTACTATTTTATGTTCCAATTTCCGAGTAGCTGTCTATTGTTTGGATGGCTTGAAATCATAGTTCAAGGCATTCTCCCTGTGTTTTCTTCTCGTATCGGAGCAGATAATGCAGCTGATTTTAGATTCTCGGTAGCCTTTCTGCTTTCTCTACCTGTTTATTGACTTGAAACCATGGTTTTAAATCTTGGATGCGGTTGGCCGATCGCGGAACCACTTTGCAGGCAATGCAGATGGTTTGTTGCGGCCTGAAATCATGGTCGTGGTAAGATCAATTTACCTTTACAATGCGGTGGTGATGCAGCTAAATTCAATATCATGATTAAGATATCGACTTTTCTTCAATTCTTTGCAAAAAATCAGAACTAATTGTAGTTGGATAAGATGGATGTGTAATGTCTTAAAACTCTGATTTGCTGTCCAAATATAACCTTCACAATGGCAAAATTAACACGCTTGAAATTGTGATTCTGTGTGAGTTGTATTACTTGGTTATGTGAAAGTAAATTAATTATGGATTTTGTGGTGAACCTGGTGGTTTGTCTCTGTAAGTCATCTACAGATTTTTAGATTGCATATTTGGGTTATAATCATTTTGTTTGCCTTATTTCGTTCCTGTGGTTTGACAGATGAACTTGCAGCTTGTGATGCATTGAAGGCCTTGGCTGAAATGTCCTCAATGATGCCATATCTTGCTGCAGAGCCTGGTATAAGTAATTCTTTTCCTGCTCTAATGTATCTTGGTTTTATAATTCTGTACTCAGATGTGGCACAGAACGCATAACTTCTAGAATTTACATCTTTCATTCTTTCTGTCTCTTTTTCCCTCTGTCATCTTGCCTTTTATGTGCTCTTACCAATCGACAATAAATGGTTTGGCCCTTGCATGGCTTTACGAATATGCTATCATAGGCATTGCTGTATTCTTTTTTTCTTCTAGTTTGGATCATTGTAATTGGTAATTCAGTGCTTCTTTGAAAATTTTGGTGATATGTAGCATTTACAAGTTTTACAAAAGACGAATCTTCCTGTGAATAGAGCGTAGGAGTTTTCTGTTTGACAAACTTGTCAATATTGTGATCGAATCTACCAGTAAGCCTGTATATGGGGAAAAATTGTTAAGCAGTGTTACATTTAACAGCCTCTGCAGTTGAGGATGCTGGAGAGTCTATGAGTGGACGGGACGCCATAGTCAATGGGGTTTCTCGTTCCGATGTTGCATTAAGTGATGAGAAGGTCAGTGGGAAGTTAAAGAACAAACACATATCCCAAGGTTCAAAGGTAATATTCCAATTGCATTTATTCCTTCTGTTCTTCTATTGGGTGTATTACCTTATTGAACTTGGATGATCTGCAGGTATGGAAGGCTGAAAGTCCTACTGATTTTTCTGTAAAACAAGAAGAAAAATTGGTAAGATTCACTAAAAGTCTAGAACTCCTTATGCTATAAGGGCCCAACTTTTATCTTTTGGCAGTTTTTTCTGTGAATGTTTTTTTGATACTACTGTGATAGAGAAATGTGGTAGGTTTCTCAGCTAGTTGGTGTGTTCTATTCAACCTAATTTGACTTATGTTAACTTATTTGAACTTACGAGTACTCATCAGAATTTCTTAGAGCTCTAATGCAACTTTTACTGAAGAAATAATATTAGTAATGATAATTAATTCTTTATCCAATTAATAATAATTTAAATATATCATAATTATTAATTTTATTTATGATTATTAATTATGCTTTGAATTGATTTCAAGTAAGTAATCTATTACTAGCATTTATTGTCATTATCTTTTGAACTTACACTACAACAACAACAACTAAGCCTTATTCCCAAGGTGATTTGGGGTCGGCTAACATGAATCGTCAACTAGAATCGTGACCAGAGGAGATGGCATCGTCAAGAGTGATAAAAGTTTTTTTTTTTTTTTTTTTTTTTTTTTGAAAACAAGGTTTACACCAAAAAGTGTTTAGAAGAGGTTTTCAGCAAAAGGTTTTAATACCAACACAATTGAGAGAAACAAATAAATGCAGACCCTTCCTCCACATAGATACGGCCCCTCCACCCACTTCTATCCAACGTCATGCTCTCCTCAATCCCAAGTAACCTTATATCACTTTCAATTACCCTCAGCCAAGTCATCTTAGGTCTTCCCCTAGCCTTTACAATTTGATTACTCCTCCACTCTTCAATTCTTCTCACCGGTGCATCTCCTAATCTCCTTTTCACATGGCCAAACCATCTTAATCGATTCTCCCTCATCTTTTCTTCAATGGATGCAACTCCAACTTTTTCCCGGATCACTTCATTTCTTAATCGGTCCTTCCTTGTGTGGCCACACATCCACCGCAACATACGCATCTCCGCCACGGTCATCTTATGAACGTGGCATTGTTTCACCGCCCAACATTCGTTGCCATATAACAAAGCAGGCCTAATTGCAGTGCGGTAGAACTTTCCCTTCAATCTTTGGGAAATGCCGGAATCACAAAGGAATCCGGTGGCGCTTTTCCACTTTAACCAACCCGCATTAATTCTATGCGCCACATCTCCATCCAGTTCTCCATCCTTTTGGAGAATGGATCCTAGGTAACGGAAGACGTTCGAGTCCTTGAACCACTTTGCTATCCAAAGTGACCCCCCCCCCCCCCCCCCCCCCCCCCCGCCCCCCCGCCTCGCTGCTTGTAACCCCACTGAACTTACACTGATTGGAGTAAAATGAACGTCATCTCAATCATCAACAATGGAGGTAGTACATAGTAATATCAATTTATATTTTTAAATATATTCAATATCATCAATGGAGATAGCACATAGTGACATAATTTTTTATCATCATCTAAGTCTATTCCTTCATCCTCCATATCAACGTTTCTGAATTCCACATAATTTTCTGTATGATTGCCAGATCTTATTTGTTACTTTGTTTTGAACCTTGTTTATAGCCTCTATATCATGACTTCCGTATGCATGGTGTAATATGTTCTTGGTTCCATTAGTTCAACCTCTTGCAAACTTGCTGCAACATATCTTAACTTAATGGAACTTATTATAACTTATTGGAGTTTATTAAAACTTATTAGAACATGTATAAACTAAAATTTTCAAATAAAGTCAGAATAAGTTGAATACAATACTATCTAAATCTCATGTTCTGAATGATTCTTGACCTGGTTTGGGTTTTTCTCTGTTGGTATTGAATAATGGAACTTCATAAATAGGCACGACCATTAAGAATCCACTTATGTGGATGAATAAGCTGTGAGGTTTTCAGTGGGCTGTGTTATTCTTTTTCTTGTAATTAATAGAACATAATTTCTGTAAGTGCATTTTTCATGGTTGTTTTATAGAGTGTGGCTGATAACGAGGTGAAGTCTGCAGATAGTAGTGAACAAATCTCTGCTGTCTCCAAAAGATGTAAATCATCACTTAGGTCTCCTGACGTGTCTTCTACTAATGACCCACGTCTAGGGGAGACAGAAGTTGCAGTATCTAGTGAACAAATTGCGAACCAGGTTGTAAACCTTACAAGAAGAAAAAATAGGCGCAAGAGAGACAGAGCATTGCTTCTGAAGGACAGTGATTATGCTCCAAGTGGTTGTTCGAATAATGGTTTGGCTATAATCCAAGATGAAGTGCAAGATGTAAAGGTCAGTTCATTCATTTCCTACAAATCTACAGTTATCAGCTCAGGATTCTTGTATCTCTTTGACTACGCAAAGTCTATATTTCTTTCACTTATCTCCTTTACCCTGAACTAAATTGCAGAGAAAGCTTTCGAATTGTCTCTCCTTTCATGAAGTACGCAGATGGTGTGTGTATGAGTGGTTTTACAGTGCGATTGACTATCCTTGGTTTGCTAAGAGGGAGTTCACGGAGTACCTAATTCATGCTGGATTGGGACATATTCCAAGACTTACACGTGCTGAATTGGGCTTCATTAGAAGGTACAATGTTCTCTGTATGTTAATTGTGAAAACTGTCTTTTTCAAAAGAACGAATTTTAGAGTTTTGACTGCTACATATCTTTGCAGTACCCTTGGTAAACCTCGGAGGTTTTGTGACCATTTTCTACAGAAAGAAAGGGAGAAACTCAAGCAATATCGTGAATCTGTTAGGACTCACTATACTAACCTTCGGGCTGGCATCGGGGAAGGACTCCCATCAGACTTAGCATGTCCACTACTTGTTGGACAACAAGTAGTGGCTATTCATCCAAAAACAAGAGAATGCCATAATGGCAGCGTCTTGACAGTTGATCATGACAATTGCCTGGTCCAGTTTCATCGTCCAGATCTAGGGGTTGAACTAGTCATGGTATGAATGTTTTCCTTTAATACTCTTTTGTGCGTGCTGATATGTTCTAGTGTTTCTAGCTCAAGTGGTTCATGACTTCATGTTTTGTCAAGATCATTCTTAAGGAATCTTGTTTTGGGGGTTCGACATAAAGCAGGGTGAAACTAAAATCTGAAGGCGTCACCTTAAACAATATTTATCTTCTCATTCTATTAGTTGAATTTATACTATCCAGATTTCTTGCAATTGGTTGGATTGGGATAAAAGCGATACTTGTAAACTCATATTTATGCCTAAATGGCCAAGGAAAAAGAAAGGAAGGATTCCAACAAGAGGAAGAAATTAATTATGGTGAGAAGAAGAATGAAACAAGAAAAAAAAAAGAATAAAGGCAAACGGTAGCCAACTAATGAAACAGGAATGTTATTCCAGGATACCTTGTATAGTAGAAGGAAAATCGTACTAGCTGCATCGTGTGAGCTTCATCCTTCTTCCGGTGATAAGTATTTGATTCTTGATATGCTCTGCGATGGGACCTCTGAACAGTGTTACCTAATTCCCTAATTTCCCCGCGAATCGGGAATTTAGAAAAGCGAATTATGGTCAGTTTTGGTTCATTTTAGGCCCATTTTGCGCGAATTGGCGAATTCAAAAGGCGAATTAGACAGTAAATAAGGTAACAACGCCTCTGAACAAAAAGAAAATGAAATAAAAGGCTGCAGAAGTGATAGGCCCTCTCTACCCCCTCCCCCTGTAGCCCCTGCCTGAACCGAGAAATCCTTCATTAAGAAGAAGGATGATAATTGATAAATGAATATTTTTGCTTGCTTTAATTTAGAGATGGTAATGTTAAGACTAGATTTGTTCAGATTATTTTTGAAAGTTATGTTTTCCTTGGTACGAATATCTCATGATATTAAGAAGGGTCATATTCAAAGCTGTGTATTTTGCGATGGATGTGTGGGATCACAAGGTATAGAATTTTGAATGAGATATTTGGAAGAAAGCTGATATTGCGGATATTGACGACAGGATAGGACAGACCATGTTTTTTTTAGCATGTGAGTTGTGAAACGTTGATTGGACGATGGACCGTAAAGATAATGAAAAGTTGGAACTATGAAGATTTTGGAAGCCAGGGGGGCTGATTATGGACATTAAAAATGTTATGAAGAAATAGGGTTTACAAAAGCATATAGCAATTTGACAAAATGGAATGGAGGTAGAGGATTTTTATAGATGACCCTTGGAGACGATATCTTAGCTCCTACATCCAACACCGTCCTATTGGGATTAAGGATTTGACATTGTTGAATTGTTGCTGTACAAATACCTCATGCTGTTTTGGTTAAAAGCTTGTGTCATTATATATTACTACACATTTTTCTCATAATTAACTTGGGACTTTGACTTGGTTCTGCTTCCTCTTGTTTTTCTTTGATGTCTAGTCGGCTCTTCTCCTACCTATCAAAATAGAACATGCAGAACAAATCTTCTTTATGTAAAACCTATTTGATTTAGATTGGGAAAATTGCACGCTTTTGTGGAAGTGCACAGCCAAGTGAATTCATTGCTGTTCTATACAGGTCATTTAAAAAAGAATGTCAATTACCTGTAACAATGATAATACATTTGTGAATATTCCATAGTACTTTTAACGCTTTTATTACTCAAGTGACCAACTTTATACTTGCCAAACTACAAATTCTTTTCAGAGACTGAATTTATTAACTTTCACTTCAATATGTAAGGATATTCTTTTCATCGTGAGGTAATTATTATCATGTCAAATGGAGGACTGTGGTTGATATACATGGAGTAAATAGTTTATCATCACCTTTATACTTGGGCAGGATATTGACTGCATGCCTTTGAATCCACTGGAGAATATGCCAGAAGCATTGAGGAGGCGGAAGATGCTATCTGATTACTGGCATGTACAAGTTCCAAAAGTCAATGAAGCAATTATGCCAGTTTCAGAGGAGCATACGAAGATTGTCGATCACCGTTTCCATGTTCCTTCATTCAACCCATCAATTGCAAATAATATGAAGGTTATATTGCTGATCTTATGAGCTTTTAATAATTTCACCTGAGTATTGTTGTCATGTGTTCATCTGAATAAGGTTCATTATGCTTGTATGGAGACACGATAATGGCTCTACGAGGAAAAGTGGGGATTAGGAAAGATATGCCGAGTTGTCTATGTTAGACATTGTTTTAGCTGAGTCAAGCTCGAGCTTATAGTGACTTGTCGGCTCACACCTCCAACCTGAGCTGCACACTTCAAGTTAGAGTGAAGCACGAGTGACAATCAAGATAATACTCAAAAAATTGATAATATTCATTTTATTATTTGGTTGCTAATGCTTTGATTGCACATTTGGCAGACTGTCCTAAATGATAGTTATGGTATAAATCAATAGGTAAATTTGTGAACCCAATGATAATGCTTATCCATTCACATATACCTCCCTTTCTAAATAACTTTTCATTATCATCCATTACCATTTTAGAGGTGTCATTGAGTGATAATGAGATCCATTACCATGAGCATTTACATGAGACTTTGCTTACAATATAACATGAAAGACCATTATTATTACTACCATTTATTACCACCTTCCAAATGGCCATAAGATTTGTTCCACTAATAATCGTCCTAGATACTTACTATATTGGTCGATCTACATATAAATTTTTAGTTGCAAATACTTCCCAGAGCACCCGCTGAATCAATGTGATGTGGACCACTCCACTAACTATTTCTATTTCCTCTATTCATATTCCATATGAATGTATGTTGTCCCCCTACTAACTCTCTTTCATAATTGATTTGTTTTATTTTTACACTATCTACTCAAAGAGGCTACACTTCCAAACTATTTACTCTTAATATGCTTGCTCGAGTGAAGAAGACATTTATTTGTGGACAGAGGGAGTAAAAAAAGTCATTTGTGAAGAAGTGTATGTTGTCACCAATAAGTCTTAAATAATATAGTATGTTTACTTCATATATTCGAGTACGTTCACGAATCTTATGATTCCACAGTAACGTTACTCAACTCAGGTCATCACGATCTCCAACTGAGCTTGAGCTGAGCTCGACGACTATGATTACCCGAGTTCAAGCACCTCACTACTATTCTTAGCCCTATATCTTCCATGGTCTAGTTAGCGGTTCTAGCCCTTAAAAGACCATGCGATAGTAATATGTATAGTTAGTTATTGTTCCTATATTAAAAAAAAAGTACTGATACGTGCATTATGAAATTTGTACTTTTTAATGAGTTAAATTCATTCCCCATTGGTGACCGTTGACTTCAAGCCCGGTTTAACAGATGCTACAAATGGCGGTAGTGGTAATGAATATTATTGTAGTTTTATAAGAATGAACCACTCTTAATGTCTATGGAAATGCGAAACTAACCCTAAACATGTTTCTTTTTTTTTCTCCATATTTTTGCTTTGCCATCTATTAGCATTTTAAATGTGGTATCAGGTGAGAATGAAAATCTGTCAGGGGATGAAATTCCATTATTATGGTAATGAATAGGAGATTTTCCTTGCAAATTATATATGATTTCATTGTCATTGCCGCCCTTTGGTACCTACAAAATGTTTGAAGAATATAATTGGACTCTATCATCTTTTCCTCTTTCCTTGTCTTGTTTGTGAACAGTTAATTGAATTGCCATTTTGTTAACATATGATCACTGATAAATTTGTGTTAGAAGGCCTTCATTTTGCTTAAGTTTCCATATTGGTTCCTTCTTATAAAATATGCAACCGAGAAATTTTAATAGCCACCTCCACCGTTCACACTCCCTTCTTCCATTTATTCCTTCTCTTTCTACCTGCTGCTAATGGGTATTTGTGCTCCCTCCTACTGATATTATATCAAGGAAGCTTTTCATTATGGCTATCTGAGCTCCAAAATTTCATTTGGGTTGCCTGCCGTTTGCCCGTTTGGGTACCTGTTTGAAAGTGTTTCCTTTTGGGTACCTCAAACCATAAGTTCAAATTGTGTTTAAAAAACTCATCTTTCCTTGATTCTTTTTTTTTCCTTATACATTTAACTTAGCAAGTTCTCACCAAAATTATACTTTCTCTACTTTCTGACAGACATGCAAAAAGGAATTCTTTTTTTAGATGACATAGTGCAAGTGATACTACAAAATACAGTATTGATAAAGAAAATGAATTTCAGCTGAACCCTTTTTTTTTTAATCTTTTTCACCTGTTAAATATCCATTTTTTATAAATCAACTGGGATCTACATAACGCATCTTACATTACCATGCTTGCATAACTTGCAAAGCCCTTACTTGCATGTTTATCAAAACATGAAGCATCCATAACTTTTAAACTTGAAATATACTTCTCTGTTATTATCTTACTCACCTTGCACAATATGCCTTGTAGTGCTCATATCAATCTTCTAAATTATAAAATAAACTTAGATATTTTTGGAGTTTTTAGAGTGTTTGACGGCCTTTTGACCTCCCCCCTCTCAAATTCCATTGAAAAGAAAGGTGAGAATCTTACAGTTGTATGACTGTATCAAAAAATGTGGGCCATTCATTTGTCAGTCCTGGGTTTCCCTATAATGAAGAGTTAACTTTATTTGGTCTTAGGTACCCAGAATGAAACACTTTTCAATCCTTAGAGTACCCAAAACCTTGGGTACCCAAAATGAATTACTTTTCAACCTATGGGTACCCAACGTGAAAACCTGAAAAATTTGGGTACACATTAGTGTTACCTAATTCGCTATCTAATTCGCCAATTCCCCAAAATGAGCCAAAAATGAACCAAAACCGACCATAATTCGCTTTTCTCAATTCGCGATTCGCGGGGAATTAGGTAACACTGACTACACATACTATTATTTTGCTTACGTCAGGCATCCAAAATGAAAATCTTCCTGTTTTCAGTTGATAACCTATGAAATTTCCTTTTACTTCATCAACATCATTAAAACACAAGTGGTAAGAAAGAGCAGCATGTTGATATGTGAGCCAACTGAAAATTTATGCAGATTCTTTTTCATTGTTTGATCACCCATCCAAGGGACTCTCTTCTGTAAAACTACATAATATCTATAAAGTTGGAAGGAAATCATAGATGCTTGTTATCTGATGATGGGTTGGTCAAATGCATTTGAGTTTTGTGGGATTTTAAGAATTATCATTGGTAATTTTCACAGCCATATGGTGTTGTTTGGAACTTCTTTCCTGAATCATTGGAATATCCTTTCTTTTTGCAGGTTAAGCCAGCATGCCTGAGTTCACTTGCTAAGGTCATAGGAAATGGAAGTTTCAAGACAGAAACCCAAAATCAATCTTGCAATATGGCTCATATGCAGTTTCAGGAAGGTCATGTGAGACCTATTCCAGGTTTGACTATGGGTTCAGATAGAAAGGTATGCTTTCTTCTGTATTTATTAGTGAATGACTTTAGTGGACCAGTACAATTAGTTGGGGAAACGTTAGAAGTTTACGATAGGATATACGTAGTACAGGCTTTCAGGCTCCTAATAATGATAGGTTTTCCCTTTAGAGAATGGTATGCAGATAAATCATCAAAATCAAATTTTCCAATGGGATGTACTATATATTTGATTTTGAGCACTAGTGGTTGCTGGATCTTCAGAACCTGATACAGTTCAAATGTCTTTGTTAATTTTGGCTATGCACCCAGCCTGCTCTGGTGTACTGCTATTGCCTACTTCTGGAAGTTTTTGCTTAATTGTAGTAAAATTAATTTGAATTAATTTGTGCTTTCACAGGTCTTTGATCAGAGCAGTGCATGTCCAAAGAACCTGCCTCCTTGGCCTCTTCCTGTAACGGATTCAGTTCCTTTAAATGAAACCATGCATTATTCAAATCATTCTGCATTCAGTTGTCAAGAAACTGCATCCAATGTGGCTGAAATTGTTGAAGGATCTAGAGATAAGGCACAAAACATGGTTGATACAGCTATTAAGGTACGGAAAGGGCCTGCAATTTCTGTTTCCTTAGTGTCATTTTACCTCCTTTTATGGCTAATTCTTTCCCCTTGTTACTACCAATTACCATAAATTAGAATAATTGATGAAGATGCTCTCTTTTTTGTTTCTTTGGATACTCAGAGAAAGCATTCTGGTCTTTCTTTAGGGATTGAAACACTAATATTGCTCTTCTCCATAGTCCCATTCCAATGGTCACTGTTGCTTTCTGTTTTATCCTAATCTTTTGTGGTTTTGCGGCATCCTAACAATATAGAGTATCAAAACAACTAAAAAAAGAGATACGAAGATGTCCATTCTACATAAGTTAAAAGTCTACTGTTCAAGAATTATAGAAGCACGATGCACGAGTAATTTTTTCTTTTGGTAAGGAGAAACCTTGACAAGTTGGGGAGTAAAGGGTATCTCAACTCGCTAAGGGTGATAATCGATTTCAAGACCACTTGGAACCGGGAGAGATGCTCTAATCGCTGAGCTATCCCTCACTCTCAGTGCACGAGTAATTTTATGTATATTATAACTCTTTAATTTCTCATATGCTGGAACTACAGTTGAAGTCAAGATGTTGCATCCTGACTCCAGATTGACTCCTCTGATTCTATGAAGAAAATCATACGTTTTATTTCTATCCTAATTCATCCGTTTCTGCAATTCGACTGATATCATACCATGTCTTTGGACATTTGAGAATTAGAGAGGTCAGGATTTGTACAATCTTACTCCTTGCTAACCAATTGATACCAGCTTTAAACATTCTGAGGAACCTGAATAAATTAATCTTTTATTACTTGCTCCAACAAGGAAAGTAGTTCTAGTTGACCATTTGCTTCTTTTTTGTGATAAGTTTTTTGTATGTAGTCCTGGTTGGATGAATGAATACTACCTTTAATCCAGATAGAATGATTCTGAAAGGACTATCGTTGGCGGACTTCCTGTATTATCTGTTCTTTTTGTTGCTTGTGGTTCTTGTCTCTCTTGGACCATATTATATGATATATCAGAAGGCTTGTCATTAAATCTTGAGGCTATTTCACAAAGTCCATAATTTTTTGTTTGTTTATTTTTAATGCAATGCGTGGAGGACTTGAAGACCTTCACCTTGACCATTAGACCATGATAACAGGTCATTATCAGTGGCAACAAGACTTCCTAATTGGTCAGATAGAAGCCTGAGAATTTAGTTTTTGGTCCAATAGTGTTTTCTTATGGTTGAGTATCTATAATCTATGGCATACGGTAGCTGTTATTTTAACACTCTTGTTTACTATTCTAGGCGATGTCTATAATGGAAGAAGGTGAAGATGCATTCGGAAGGATCAGTGAGGCTTTGGCTTGTAATGGTAAAGCAGAAAGTGCAGCTACTTTCAGGACGTCTATAATATCATCTTCAAACACATTTCGAGGTAGTTTGCCTCATCAGAATCCAGTTGCTTCATGCACTCCACAGCCCAAACTGGCGTGTGATGCATCTAGTGTGCAACCAATTGGTGATTCTGCATCAAATGATCTTCGAGTGCCTTCTGACCTTATTACATCATGTGTTGCAACGTTGCTTATGATACAGGTATTACTTTAGCAATCATGAAAATGATGTCCGGTCTTGTTCTTGATTCTTCTAGAATTGTTGTCACACCAGGTGTTCAAATGGATCATCTCTGATAGTTACATTTATCAGCATTATTTGTGATTAGGCTAACTACCTTCCAAAAATGTGCATGATTCTAGCTTTCAACTGTTCCATGTCTGGTGTGTACTTTTAACAATTCCTGTCTGGTTTATATCTATCTTTTCTTTTCTGTCTAAGTCTTTGACATAGATATATCTTCTTGTCTGACCGGTTGTTCGGCTTTTTTTTACTACTGTGGTTAACTTGGGGTTTCTAGATTTGTGTTCTCTATTAGGTGTTGCCTGCTGCTATGGGATTGGTTGAGAATGACATGCTAGTGTGACAATCATATACAGTTCTAAATTTCTGATTGTGCACTTTCGTTGCCTCATCTAGTGTCCTATTTCTTTAATTTTATCTTTATGATCTTAACTTTTTCTTGAATAAATTGTGACAAGTTAGAGATTGTGAATCCCCTCATAATGATGACAAGTTAATAGGGAGGATTTATTAACTTCAATCCTGCACAATACCCTTGATACAATTTTTTTTCTTCTGGACAGCAATTTTTTGGTGTTTTTCTGTAGTGTTCAATTTCCTTGTCCAGTCACAAAAATTTCACATGTCTGTGATGTCTATGATGCCATTTTTTTTGGTTGCATTCACTGACCATCTTCTAACAACTTGCAGACTTGCACCGAGCGACAATATCCACCTGCAGAAGTGGCACAGATATTAGATAATGCTGCTACAAGCTTGCATCCGTGCTGCCCTCAGAACCTCTCGATTTATAGGGAGATACAAATGTGCATGGGTAGAATTAAGACCCAGATATTAGCACTTGTACCAACATAGAGTAATGAGTCTCGTAACTTTTTTTAGGAGGGCTTGTACATAAGAACAAGAGTTTTCCTCTATAATTTTTGTAGTCTTAGGTAGATAGCTAGATAGCAAATTATTAACAAAGCCTACCACTAGGAATGATAACCTGAAGGAATCTTCCGCAGGACCATCTATTGTAATGTAAAATTATTTATGGCTCGGTTTCCTTAAATAAATTGTTAAGGTATATACAGACTTGGATTTTGTCTTGCGATTTTTCGTTTCTAACCGTAGAACCAAACGGAATCGTTTTTTTTTTTAAAAAAACATTTCCATTCGTAAAACGGAAAATATCGGTTCGTAACTTGAGATTCCATTACAAAATGGCCGCATCGCAACGGAATGGGCGCATTTTTAAACCATGGGGTAAACTAACAAAAATTACAAGGTGGGGTACACTTGTTAATTTGAGATTTGGCTTTTTTGGTGAGGGATTTATTATTTTATTTAGATGGAAAACCCAAAAGAGGGCTAAGTATTTATATCAGCAAAAGCAATGTTAACAAAATTTTTCGAAAAATCATCTTCCCAACTACGCCAATCAAGATCCACAGGTTGGAAATGGGCTAGATAGTGGGCAACTTGGTTGTCGAAACGTTTTACAAAAGATCACTCAATACATTGAAAACGAAAAGACAAAGAGAATATCAATGACGAGAGAAAGCACTAGACCCCGATTCTCCTTTCCTCAAAGCTTGGATCACCATCAAACAATCCTCTCAACAACCAGCTTCGGATGAACTCTTCTAATGGTATCTCTATATTATTCCAACAACAATTGATGTCACTCTATTATTAACAAACTCATGGGTTCTCTATCTTTATCAAGTTTTTTTTTAAATACATTATTCTTCTATGAGGTTTTCATGACCAACTGGATTTTTGTTCAGAGGTGAAAGAAGATTGGATGTAGAAAAAATGGGTCCTAGACACGGCCATGAGCCATGGCAAAGCATCTGCCACATGCCTCTCGAATACAATCGGGTAGTTTGAGATGTTTGGAGCATTTCCGCGCTTTCATGAATTGCATGATGGTAAGGGCCTGTTCTCCACAGCTTATTTTCAGTTCAATTCAATTCAGTTCAGTTCAATTCAGTTCATTTCAATTCAGTTCAGTATAATTCAGTTCAATTCAGCTTTGGACAATACTTTTACTCTCACATATCACTATTCAGTTTAGTTTAGTTCAGTTCAGTTCAATCTAGTTCAATTCAATTCAATTCAATTCAGTTCAGTTCAACTATTTTATACCGAAGAGAACAGACCCTAAGTGTCATTATAAAATATCACCTTTTTGTGGTTATCAATTTCTTACGATTTTAGATATAGGCAGTATTTGAGGAAAAAAAAGCGTTCAAAAAAACATGTTGTACAGTTCTTGAAAATAGTAAATATGCACTTAATAAACAATAAATATATTAAAATCTATTGCTACGATTTTTCTCATAACCACAAAATGACAAAATAGTTATAAAAAAGGAAAATGATTATATATTTATTGGCATTATACAATACTAAACCACTGATATTCTCGTCCAAAAAAAAAACATCAATACCCCAACTCCCCAAGAGAGTGAGAGACTCTTTTTTGTTTCATGATGATTAATTCCGTATAGCTGAAAAAACTAGCCGTTACATATATAAAGTATGAACCCCTACCCTTTGTTCTTCATTCTCTCAAAGTTGAAACACTATTCTCTCGCACAGTCGGTCGCACCTGCTTAGTTTCCTCTGGAGTCTGGCGTTTGTCGCTGCCGGGACTCGGCACTGCTGCATGAACGCCGCACCAAAAGCCGGAGCCCTAACTTTGTCGTCGCCGCAACACTTGAATAGAGGTGAGTTAGATTTTTTTTTTTTGTTTTTTAGATGGTTTTTCTTCGACTTTTCTCTGGGTTTGTTTGATTTGTTGTGTAAAAGCAAGATGTTTTCCCATTTTGTTGGTTTTTTAAATTGTTTTTCTTCGATTTTTCTGGGTTTTCGTTCAATTTGTGTGGGTTTTCCTTTAATATTTTCTGGGTTTGTTTGATTTGTTGTGAAAAGGGAAGAATTTTTGTGAATTTTTGTGGTTCTTATTAAATGTTTCTTCTTTGATTTTTCTGGGTTTTCGATGAATTTGTGTGGGTTTTCCTTTAATCTTTTCGTTGTTTGTTAGATTTGTTGTGTGAAAAGGGAATAATTTTTATGAATTTTTGTGGTTCTTATTAAATGCTTCTTCTTCGATAATTCTGGGTTTTCGATGAATTTTTTTTTTTATCTAAGTTTGTGATAATCATGGCTGCTTTCAAATCATGTACACCAAGTCAATTATGGAATCTTTGATCATTCAGAGAGCAGATTAATTGAGTAAGTATAAGTAAAATAAGATTTTAAAACTGCTACCTAAAACATGTACGAGTCAGAATGATATTTATGCAAGTAACTTTGTGCATAGCTCTCTAACTCTAACCAGACTAGAAGAAAATTTAGTAGTGAATAATAGTTCAGTTCTATTACTGTCTTAATAGATGATAGATGTACTGGATGTTGTTTCTTTTGCTGGTTGTTGATATGCATATGCATGCATCTGTTGGCTGTCCCCTTGACCTTTGTTTTACCAAAAGAAATTACCTTGAAAGTATAATTTGATGTCAATTAGAAATTTCTCAGTTATACTATCGATTTCTATATTAGGCTGTAATTTATGATGTTTTTCCATGTTACCCCCTTTACAATAAGTTGATATTGTTTGTTTTTAGGTGTTTATGTTGTCTACCACCTTGTTCTACTCTTTTAGTCTGTTCATGAAATTCTTCCTACTTTTACTTTGACAAATGTGTGAAGGTTTAGCTTTCTGTAAGTCAAAAAATTCCAAAATCGTCAAGGACAATACAAAACACAACGGTACAAGTAGTTGGTAACAATAATGATAATGACAACTTTATTTGGCAAATTGAAATCCTTCCAAATGATTAGACCTGAGAGTTGGATAATACTGTAAACTAATCAATACTTGAAGGCCAATTTAAAAATCAAATCTAACTGTGTTCAAAAGTTAGTAATAATTATGAAAAATAAAGCAAGACAGCTAGAATGAAGTCACATAGTGAACTAATTTCTAATATTTTCGTTATCTAGCCTCATGTAAATTTTTACATTTGAAAAACTAATTGATTTTGTAGGCCCATACTTGTGTCAAGGTAATCACATACCAGATGACAATATGATTAAGAACCCAAAAAATTGAATCAAAAGATACACGCATCGTGTAATTAATAGATTCAATTCACAAAAGATAATTTTGCTACATCCTTGTAAGGCAAAAAGACAAAGGATCTTATAGGAGGGAGAGGGGAGCGGGGAGGGAGCGGGGGAAGGGAGGGGGAGCGGAGGGAGGAGAGCGGGAAGGGGAGGGAGGGCAGGGGAACGGGGGAGCGGGAGCGGGAGCAGAGGGAGAGAGGGGGTGGGGGTGGGGGGAGGGAGGGGGAGAATGGTGGGATGGGAGCGGAGGGAGGGGAGGAGGGAGCGGGAGCGGGGAGCGGGGAAGGGGAGGGCAGGGGAGCGGGGGAGGGGGAGAGGGAGCGGGGCTGGGAGGGCAGGGGGAGGGAGGGAGCGGGGGGAGGGGGGGAGGGAGGGAGCTGGGAAGGGTGGGGATGGGGAAGGGTTTAGGGAGGGCAGGGGGAGGGGGAGAGGGAGCGGGGGAGGGGAGTGGGAGCAGAGGAGAAAGGGGTGGGGGTGGGAGTGGGGGAGGGGGAGGAGGGGGAGCGGGAAGGGGGGGGGGAGGGGGATGAAGTTCGAGATGATACATTCATCCAAATAAGCATTCATAGTAATCCCAATAGTAACCCTTAAAAGCATTCATAGTAATCCAAACAATTCAACCAAATAAAAATATTCATCCAAATAAAAACATTCATATTACATGCTCCTGCTGGCTGCTGCTACTCTGCTGCTAGCTGCTGCATCAGATGTAATAACCCGCGTTGGTAGTTGCCTCTGTTTAAAAAAAAATAAGCTTCATTAACAACTCACGTTACTAATCCTCACGTTCAAAAAAAAAATAAAGAATAGCCGAGCAGTCGTCTGCCCCTCAGAATACAAGCTCTCAAAAACAAAAATTTTGTTGTAGTTTCTTTGCTCGAATAAGAAACAGTACTTTATTAATAATAAGAAAAAGCTCTCAAAATTTTGATGAAACGGTAGTGAAATATAAAAAAATAGTTTCAAAATATGAGGCTATCAGAGTATTAGGAACAAGTACTCGGTACAAAGAAAGTGTTGAAAGACACATACCTGTCGCCGACTCTCATGTCTTCCTCCTCTTGCGACCCCTTCTGTTATTCTTCTTGTTCGCATCAACATGATTTTTATCATATGTTAACCTTTCGGGTATAATTGTCAGCCTCTTTCCAAGATTGGCAGGAGTAACTGTTGAAGCTAAACGTTGTGGGTCGTTTTGTGGAGGAGGGCGGTTTCGTAGAGGGCTGTTTCGTGGAGGGCGGTTTTGTGGAGAAGGGTTGTTTCGTAGAGAAGGGCTGTTTTATAACAGGTTGAGTTTCAGAGTTTTCAGAGTTTTGTAGAGAAGGGCTGTTTCGTAGAGAAGGGCTGTTTATAACAGGTTGAGTTTCAGAGTTTTGTAGAGAAGGGCTGGTTTCGTTGAGGGTAGAAGGGCTGTTTCGTGGAGAGCGTTCGTGGTTTAGAATTTCAGGGTTTCGTGGAGGAGAAGGGCTGTTTCGTGGAGAGCGTTCGTGGTTTAGAATTCCAGGGTTTATAGTGCTTTTTGAAGTCTTGAGGCTCATTGCCGCTAGTTTCTTTACTCTTAATTTTTTTTAAATGACGTCCCATATCACGAAGGGCCTGGGAGTGTGTAACCATTGAACTCGTCAAACTGTTTTGCAACATGTTGTGGTGCATGATTCACCACCACATTGAAGCAAAACATTGGAGCCATTAAGGTCCTGTACTGGAGCTGGTTATGCAACTCCGGCCTCAAAATCAGAGAGGAATACGGCTTCCATATGATATCCTGTTAGCAAAACAATACCATTTGAATTTTTCAACAACCACAACAACACTGAAACAATTCAAATATAGTAGGACTAATTGAAACAAAAGTCAAACAAACAAATGCCCAAAAAATCCAAAAAAAGTTTGGCTTAGGATGGGAATGGATAGCAAATTATGCTAACTCACCAGGTGACAGAATCTGGCTTGGATGGAAAAAAGACATATTTAAGGTCAAAGCAATGGATGTGCAGGAACAATATATTCAGGTGGAGGTGACATCAGTTGATCACAAGCACCATTCCAAGCATTCATAGTTTATGGATTGAACACAGTGCAAGAAAGGAAGCAACTCTGGATAATGGTACAACAAAGACTAAATGATACTACACCAACAGTACTATCAGGGGATTTCAATGCTGTGTTACATCACAATGATAGACTCAATGGGAGGCCAATAACCCAATATGAAACAAGAGACTTTCAGGACTTCATTGATAATACACAACTCAACATACTTGACACAAAGGGGCCAATGTACACATGGAACAACAAGGGGGAAGGGGATGCTAGAATAGCTACAAGAATTGACAGGATTATGGTGAATAATGCCTGGGTTGATAGCTATCAAATGAAAGAAGCACAAATTCTAAATCCAAGCATATCTGATCATTCACCAATTTTATTCAAAGGATTCACTGTCAGCAAGGGTGGGGGAGACCTTTCAGGTTCCTCAATTGTATAGCAAGTCATCCAGACTTCTTAGATAGAGTAAAACAAGGTTGGCAGATTGAAATAAAAGGCTGCAATATGTATAGAGTGTGGGAAAAACTAAAAAAAGTCAAGCACAACATCAAACAACTACACCACCAGGAGTATGGGGATATTCAGCTCAAGATTGAAGAGGCTTCCAAGGACCTCAATGACATACAATCTGAACTGTCTCAAGACTTCACTAACCTGGCAGTTCAGAAACAGGAAGCAGAAGCCATTGACAAGCTTAACAAATGGAATCATGAAATGGCAAAGGAATTGTGACTCAACATGTATATTATGCCAAAACTGCCAAGAGACAGTCCATCATCTCTTTTTTGAATGTAAATATTCTAAGGAAATATGGGGGGATACTGAAAAAGCTAAAATTCAGAAGACAAGTAAGGGGATGGGAGTCAGAAGTAATATGGATCACAAATCAGAGCAAGAAGAAGAAGTCATAACATAAGTTACCTCAATAATAGCAATATATAATCATAAGAGAAACTGGCAGAACCCTTACCTCATTTTTGAGGTCATTGTTGTGCATGTACATGTTATGTTTTATGCACATGTTATGTTTTGATGATGAAAATTAATATAATATGTTATAGCATGAAAGTATGTAACAGTTGCAACAGATGCATGAAGAAAGAAATTGATAAACGAAGACTTTGAAGAAAAGAAGAATCAAGAATGAAGTTGAGTTTATAATTTCTTAGAATAGTAACTTTAGATTCAAATGTAATATGCTTAGTAATATGCAATGTGCTCAATATAGAAAATAAAGTTAATATAATTATTATTTCTTTGAGTTAAGAAAGTAAATAATTATATTAAAATTATATTTCTATATAAAAAGGAAATAAGTTTTCTAAATCAGAAATCAAAAGGGATTAGGAAAATAAGTTTTTGATAAAACGAGTTAAGAAAAAGATTTTAATAAAAATAAGTTTTTGATAAAAACCGGATTTTAATAAAACAAGTTTTTGAAAAAGATTTTGGTAAAAATCAGTTTTTGATAAAAACGTGTTTTCTAAAGAAAAGATTTTCATAAAACAAGTTTTTATAAAAACGTGTTTTCAAAGAAAAGATTTTTTATAAAAAAAAAAAAAATTTTATAAAAGTGTTTTAAGGAAAAGATTTTACAAAAATCACGTTTCCTTAAAACGTTGTTAAAAAGATTTTTTTAAAACCAGATTTTCCAAAACGTGTTTGTAAAGAGTTTCATAAAATCAGATTTTGTTTTGGAAAATATCTTTTGAGTTGAATAGAAAATCTGTTATGGAAAAATATCTTTTTAAGAATAAGATAAAGAGGAAAAAGATAAAGATTGATTTTCTAAAAGAGAATTAAATCCCTTGAATTAAGGAAATTGGAAGATATCCTTGGAAGGATATTCGTCCAGTCCATACTCTATAAAAGGGATTCATAATTCACTTTTAGATCTTAAGTTTTCAGAGAGAAATCGAGTCTAAGTAAAAAGCTGAAAACTATTTCCTTGGCACTGAGCATAGCACTGAGCTGTTAGGTTAAGTTACTATTTCACAATTGTAATTGTCCTCTATTTGCTTGACTAAGAAGCACATCTTTGAGGATCTTCTTTCTTGTAACTTTTACATTATTGAGAGTGCCAACACTTAGAGTTAAGTGTTGGGGAGTCATTGTAGGGTTAGTAGTGAGGGGAATCATATTGTATCAAGAGTTTGTATTATTGATTCAAAGAAATAAAAGAGTTTTTGTTTTTGTGGACGTAGATCTCAGAGGTGAGATTGAACCACGTTATATCTTGTGTCAAATCTAATATCTTTTAAGTTTATTATTCGCAAAAACGCAAAATAGCAATTTTCGAGTGTTCAGCTCAGAGCCTGGCACTGAGCTGTGAAAGGTTTTTGCGAAAATCGATAGATTTCGTCACTCAATTCAACCCCCCCTTCTTGAGTGTTCCCTTAGGTTACAACAAGTGGTATCAGAGCAGGCTATTCTCGTAAGACTCACATCTAGAGAATAGAAATCATGAACACACAAGACGACTTTCGCGACAAGTATTCCAAGTGCCCATTTTCAACGGGAAAGATTATGGATGGTGGAAGACCAGGATGAGGATATACATTCAAGGTTCTGACTTTCAATGCTGGAGAATCATCAAGACTGGACCTCTTCCTATCAAAACAAAGAGATAAAGGTAACCTGTTCGACAAAAGGAAGAGGAGTACGATTCTGTTGACTACGGAAAGGCAGAAAAGAATTTCAAAGCTATGAGTATTCTCCAATCTGGAATTGGACCTGACGAATATTCAAGAATCTCTGCATGTACCACTGCTAAGGAAATTTGGGACACATTGGAATTGGCACATGAAGGTACAAACGAGGTAAAACAGTCTAGGATAGATTTACTAGTCCAACAATATGAACTGTTCACAATGACTAAGGATGAATCTATTAAAGATATGTTTACCAGATTTACACTAATAACTAATGAACTAAGATCTTTAGGAAAAATCTATTCTTCTGAAGATTTAGTTAGAAAAGTGTTAAGAAGTTTGACTAATAAATGGCTTCCTAAAATAACTGCTATTCAAGAGGCTAAGGATTTATCAAAACTCTCACTAGAACAACTCATGGTTCCTTAATGACTCACGAACTTGTTTTAGACTCTAAATCAAGTGAACCAAAGAATAAAGGGTTGGCCTTAAAAACTGAAGTAGAAACGGATGATAGTGATAGTGATGAAGAACTAGCTTTCTAACTAGAAATTTCAAAACTTTCTGAAAAAGAATAGGAATAACAACTTCAGGAAGGTGGAAACTCCAAAGGTAAAGGCACTACTTTTAACCCTAAGAAAAGTGCTACTAACTCTGGTTGTTTCAAGTGTGGTGAGTATGATCACAGGATTAAAGAATGCCCTCTGTGGGATGAAGAAAAGCCTAGAGAAAAACGAGAGCAGTCTAAGAAGGAGTACAAGAAAGCCATGATCGCAGCAGTCTGGGGAGACTCGGATTCTGACGAAGATCAGTGCCAGCTCAGAGCCACGAAGCAAAATTATGTCTGAATGCTGTACAGACCACTCTGAAGACGGCACTGAGCCATGACGACTCACATCTATGCTTGATGGCTAAAAGTTCGAACCCTCTTGAAGAGGAAGAAGACAGTGAGGTAAGTCTAACTTCTTTAAAACCTTCAATTCATCTTCTTTCCAAAAGTAAGCTTGTCATATTGCTTGAAAACGTAATTGATGATTGTCAAAACATGAATGATAATTTTGATAACATGAAAAAGGAAATAAAAAATTTGACCAGGCTAAAAATTGGATTAGAAACAGAATATAAGGAATTGCTGAAAGAAAACAAAACTCTAATAAAAAGGATTGACGAGAAAGACTTAGAGATAAACACACTAAAACAAGAAAAGACTCTAGTTGATAATCTCGTAAACAACTCAGTGCCAGTCACTGAGTTCCAAGCTGAAAAGTCTAGTCTTGAGGAACAAATTGAAAATTTAAATCACGAGTTGAATGAACTTAAAAATTCAAGACAACAATCTGAAATTGTCCACTCACGCTACCTAGTGATGAGAAAATAAAAGAAGAACTGGAAGGTTAAAAAGGACTTAGAGATTTCCCGAAAAAGAAGTAGTGATTTGAACACCTCAGTTGAATATTTGAATCACAACTTTCTATTGCTCGAAAGATGCACGAAAAATGGACCAATGGGAAGAATGCTCTAAATTACCTAACTTGCACCACAAACAACAGAAAAAACAGGATTAGGATATTCTGACCAGCGACTCAGTGCCAGGCTCAGTGCCAGACCCTTCGAAAGAGACTTTCGAAAAAGAAAATATGTTGGCTTCCTGAATATCTTATTTGCAATTTTGTGGAAATAATGGACACCTAATTGAGGACTGTAACAAAAAGAAAAATCGAATTGCAAAGAACATTAAACATGTCACTCAAATCTGGGTTAGAAAAGACATTCTAGATGCTCAACGTAAGAAAAAGGGACCCAAACAAGTATGGGTTCCTAAAACTAACAAGTGATTCTTGTGCAGGTAAACGTGAGAGGAAGCAACCTATGGTATCTCGACAGTGGTTGCTCAAGACATATGACTGGTGACAAAACACAATTCCTCTCACTAGTAGCCCACAATGGAGGGTGTGTTACATTTGGCGACAACAAAAAGGGAGAGATCATTGGAATAGGCAATGTCGGCAAGTCTCTAACACACTCCATCGAGAATGTTATGTTGGTAAATGGACTGAAACACAACTTGTTAAGTATATCACAACTGTGTGATAAAGGTAATGTTGTTGAATTTCAGGCAAATTTGTGCCAAATCTTGAATATGAAAACTAGGGAAGTAATTTTGGAAGGTAAAAGATTAAACAATGTCTATATAATCTGTCTAGATACCTTACCTAATGAGAAAATTTCATGCATGAGTGCCCTACAAGATAATCCACTACTTTGGCATAAAAGACTTGGACATGTTAGCTCTAGACTGCTTAACAAATTGAGAAAAATGGATTTAGTAGATGGTTTACCATCCATAAACTTTGATTGGGAAACAATTTGTATGCATGTGCTAGATGCAAACATGTTCGATCATCTTTTAAGTCAAAGACATTTGTTAGCACCTCTAAACCCTTGGAACTAATTCACATGGATCTTTGTGGCCCAATGCGTGTAAGGAGTAGAGGTGGTAGCAAATATGTGTTGGTACTTGTTGATGATTTCTCTAGATTTGTTTGGACATTATTCATTGGTGGGAAAGATGAAACATTTGATGTTTTTCTTGTTCATATTCGAAAAGTTCAAAATCAAACAAATTGTAAATTGCTGTCTGTCCGTACTGATCATGGCACTGAGTTTGAAAATACAGATTTCGAAAATTCTGCAATGACAATGGAATTGATCATAATTTCTCTGCACCAAGAACACCACAACAGAATGGAGTTGTAGAAAGGATGAATCGTACTTTAGAAGACATGTCTCGAACCATGCTTTACAAAGTGGCTTACCTAGAAATTTTTGGGCCGAGGCAGTAAGTACTGCATGCTATATATATAACAGAACTAAAGTACGATCCATCTTGAATAAAACTCCATATGAACTGATCAAAGGTAGGAAACCAAATATCTCTCACTTAAGATGTTTTGGATGTACTTGTTATGTTCACAACAATGGCAAGGATAATTTGGGTAAGTTTGATCCAAGAAGTGATGAAGCAGTGTTCATTGGTTACTCTCCTCATAGCAAAGCATATAAAGTATACAACAAAAGAACAATGCGTATGGAGGAGAGTGTCCATGTCATATTTGATGAATCTGATAAAAGTTTACAAGATGTGCAGGTAGATGATGACGAAGACTTCTCTATTGGACTGATTAGAGAGTCACGAGACAAACAGCATGATGAGAATCAACCTGAAACAAGTTCTGAGGCTCAGAGCATGGCACAGTCTGAAGAACAAATCAACAACTGCGACGAGAATGAAAAAGATGCAGAAGAGATAACTGAAACTGTCGAAGAAGAAGTGTCGGCAGAACCAACAGAAGCTGAAGAAAACGAAAACAACAGTGAACGCTCAGGCATGGCACTGAGCCACAGAACGAAATTTTCACTCCGAAGAAGTGGAAACACCAAGGATCACATCCTACTGACCTAATACTCACAGACATATCAAAGGGAGTCCAAACTCGTTCATCTCTTCATAATTTTTGTGCTTTCAATGCTTTTATATCTGAAATTGAACCAACTAATTATAAAATTGCATTGACTGACCCTGATTGGATTTTGGCTATGCAGGATGAGTTAAATCAATTCAAAAGAAATGAAGTTTGGCATCTAGAACCTCGTCCCACTCATCAATCAGTAATTGGAACAAAATGGGTTTTTGAAACAAACTGGATGATAGTGGGATGATTGTTCGAAATAAAGCTAGACTAGTGTGCCAAGGTTTTAACCAACAAGAGGGAATTGATTATGATGAGACATTTGCCCCCGTAGCCCGTTTAGAAGCCATTTTAATTTTGATATCCTTTGCAGCTTTTAAAAATATTAAACTTTTTCAAATGGATGTCAAAACTGCATTCTTAAACGGGTACTTAAAAGAAACGTGTATGTTGAACAACCTCCTGGCTTTATTGATCAAAATTTTCCTAAACATGTTTATAAACTAGATAAGGACTTTATGGTTTAAAGCAAGCTCCTAGAGCTTGGTATGAACGCCTTATCTATCTTTTTAATGGAAAATGGCTTTAAAGAGGTTCAGTAGATAGGACATTGTTTCTGAAAAGTAAGGGGGAAGAATTGCTAGTTGTTCAAATTTATGTTGAGATATTATTTTTGGAGCAACTACAGAATTATTATGTCATTATTTTGCTGAACTAATGAAAGTGAATTTGAAATGTCTATGATGGGAGAATTAAGTTTCTTCCTAGGTTTACAAATCAAGCAACTGGATAATGGCATCATGATACATCAACAGAAATATGTGAAGGAACTATTGAAGAAGTATGGTATGGAAGATTCAAAGACTTATCCTACACCTGTACCTACTGCACTTAAGTTAGATCTGGACGAAAATGGTAAGAAAGTAGATGAAACAATCTACCGAGGTATGATAGGTTCTCTTCTTTATTTAACTTCCAGTCGACCAGATATTCTTCACAGTGTATGTCTCTGCGCCAGATTTCAATCATGTCCAAAGGAGTCTCACTTCAAAGCTGTCAAACGAATCCTTAGATACTTAAGAGGCACTATAACTTATATCTATGGTATCCTAAAGGAGGCAACTTTGACTTGATTGGTTTTTCTGACGCAGATTATGCAGGATTTTTAGTAGATAGAAAAAGTACCTCTGGAACAGCCACCTTCTTAGGTCCTTGCTTAATCTCATGGGCTTCCAAAAAGCAAAATTCCGTGGCTCTTTCACTGCAGAAGCTGAATATGTTGCAGCCGCATCTTGTTGTGCACAGGTATTATGGGTAAGACAACAACTTAGAGATTTTGGTGTGTTGATTGATAATGTGCCCATTATGTGTGATAATACAAGTGCCATAACATTCTAAAAATCCTGTTCAGCATTCACGTACAAAGCATATAGAAATCAGATATCATTTTTTACGTGATCATGTAGAAAAAGGTTAATATACCCTTGAATTTATTTGTACTGAAGACCAAATAGCTGATATTTTCACTAAACCTCTTGCTCGTGAAAGATTTGAAAAGCTTAGATTAGCCTTGGGGTTGATTTCTAGTGCCTAGTTGATTTATGTGTTTATTTGATCCCTTTGCAAACTCAAGAGTTCAAAAGATTATACCTACACAAAGTCAGATGTTTGATTTAATTCAAGACTCCTGAAAAGGCTAATGATGCTGTCCTGATAACTGACACCTAAGTTGCTTCAGAAAAAATTCCATGAAAACATTCCAATAAAAGTATCACAATTTTCAAAAATTTCATTGATGTTGCTTTGCTAAAACCAAAATAATTTCAAAATTGCTTTATCAACCTTTTCGAAAATAACTACACGGCATTTAAGGAAAAAGTGAGTTGACTACAACCTACCCTACCTAACCCCACTAAAACCCTTAAACTAACCGGTTTTTTTACCCCCCAACAAATCTTTCCATCTCCCTTCTTCTCTAACCTTCCAACCTTCACCATGGGAAGAAAAATGGTGGCTCGGAGATTTCTTAAGAAAAATGCTGTTGCATCACCGACTCCCACCCCCCCTTCTTCTCCGTCACAGGCTTCCCCCCCTCCGTCTTCTCCTCCTCCACAAAATGCCAGCCCTCCGCCTCCTTTTCAACCGCAACCCGCAAACCCTCCACCTCCTTTTCAACCACAAACCGACAACCCTCCACCTCCTTTTCCACCACAAACCGACAACCTTCCACCTTCTTTTCAACCGCCACCCAGAAACACTAACCCTTCGATTTCCCACACCAGCCGCCGCTTCAAAACCTTTGCCTCCAAAACCACCACCCCCTCAACATCTTCCTCCCACATACCGAAACCCCGTAAACCTGTTACCAGATCTGCACATTCTTCGGCACCCAAGTCAACTTCCGCTGCTACTTTTGCCGCTCCATCAAGAAAACGCAAAGCGTCTACTTCTGCTGCCCCCTCCGACGAGTCTCCAGCGCGAAAAAGGAAGACTTCCACTTCCGGTAAGTCCTCTGCTCCACACCCGCAAGATTCGTCCGTCAAGATCTTGTCCGGTCGTGTCTTTCCTACTGATTGGGTTATACAACCAGAATTTAAGTTCTTTTTGGAAGCTTTACAATCTCAAGGTTGGGTGAAACTGATGAATTATAATGCTGGGGTGTATGAATCTAAAGTTGCTGAATTTTATGAGAATTTGACTGTTAATGAGGATTTGGTGTTAAGTTCGTTTGTTAATGGTACTATGATTACTCTCACTGTGACTGAGCTCGCTCAGATTTTAGGCGTACCATCCAGCGGTTTTTCTGAATTACCTCATCAGTCTTGGCCGTTGTTGTCGGGCATTGACAACGCCACGATTAGCCGGACATTATCAGACCAGCCCCTAACCCACGCTCAAATCTTTTCGGTTTCCCGTCTTTCTGCTCCACATAAGCTGCTTCGTAACATGATTACCAAGTCTGTTTTGCCTCGCATTGAAAACCGTGGTGAATGTCTCATTATGGACCAGGTCCTTCTTTGGTTGTTGATTCATGACCTCCCTATTAGTCTGCCACATCTGATGATTCACCATATGAAGAATCTTTCTCAATCTTCTCTGTACTATCCCTATGGTGTTTGGCTTACTAAAATCTTTGATGCTTTTGATGTGATCTGTCCCCACACAAGGGGTCACTTGTGTTGATGTTATGAGTACTGGGCTGCTGAGTAAGATGGACTTATGTGTTATGAATGGTGAATTGGTCAAGAAAGATTTTCGGGGTTGTGTTCCTAAGGACGCTTGTGTCGGGTGCTTGAGGCTCGGGGAGGAGGTGCGTGAAATGCGCCGGCAGTTGCAGCAGATTTCAGCTCGTCAGAGAGCAAGTGATACCATTGCTGCCCAAAGACACCGTCAACTCATGTCAAAGCCCTAAACCTGTCGTAGTCTTCCTCTGAATTTCTGATGATGTTTTGTAGTTTTTTGGACTAAACTTGTAGTTTTTAAAAACTGTTTTGGTACTTTCTGGATGTTTTTTTGGATGTTTCTGATGATTGTGAATTGGTGTTGGTTGTAGCACCAGCATCCCTAGCCCACTTGGTTGAGCTATTGGATTATTTTGGATCTATTCTGCTATAGTGTGCTTTTTTGTCTTTTTGATGCTTTTTGAGAATGACAAAAGGGGGAAAAGAAAGCATATAATATTGACTAGAATCTTGATGATATCCTAGGTTGAGATAATGTGAATAAAATATAAATGAGCATGTAGGGACAAGTGAATGATTGAAGTTATTAATCTAAGGTACGGATAGATTCTAAAAGGGGATATACTAAATGTTTAAAACCATGCATTGTTTGAGGGGGAACAAAAGTCAATATGCATACTTTAAGGGGAACAAATGTTTAGTAACAATATTATATTCATGAGTTTGTCATCATCAAAAAGGGGGAATTTGTTGTGCATGTACATGTTATGTTTTATGCACATGTTATGTTTTGATGATGAAAATTAATATAATATGTTATAGCATGAAAGTATGTAACAGTTGCAACAGATGCATGAAGAAAGAAATTGATAAACGAAGACTTTGAAGAAAAGAAGAATCAAGAATGAAGTTCGAGTTTATAATTTCTTAGAATAGTAACTTTAGATTCAAATGTAATATGCTTAGTAATATGCAATGTGCTCAATATAGAAATATAAAGTTAATATAATTATTACTTCTTTGAGTTAAGAAAGTAAATAATTATATTAAAATTATATTTCTATATAAAAAGGAAATAAGTTTTCTAAATCAGAAATCAAAAGGGATTAGGAAAATAAGTTTTTGAATAAACGAGTTAAAGAAAAAGATTTTAATAAAAATAAGTTTTTGATAAAACGGATTTTAATAAAAACAAGTTTTTGAAAAAGATTTTGTAAAAATCAGTTTTTGATAAAAACGTGTTTTCTAAAGAAAAGATTTTCATAAAACAAGTTTTTATAAAAACGTGTTTTCAAAGAAAAGATTTTTTATAAAAAAAAAAAAACAGAATTTTATAAAAGCGTGTTTTAAGGAAAAAGATTTTACAAAAATCACGTTTCCTTAAAACGTTGTTAAAAAGATTTTTTTTAAAACCAGATTTTCCAAAACGTGTTTGTAAAGAGTTTCATAAAATCAGATTTTGTTTTGGAAAATATCTTTTGAGTTGAATAGAAAATCTGTTATGGAAAACATATCTTTTTAAGAATAAAGATAAAGAGGAAAAAGATAAAGATTGATTTTCTAAAAGAGAATTAAATCCCTTGAATTAAGGAAATTGGAAGATATCCTTGGAAGGATATTCGTCCAGTCCATACTCTATAAAAGGGATTCATAATTCACTTTTAGATCTTAAGTTTTCAGAGAGAAATCGAGTCTAAGTAAAAAGCTGAAAACTATTTCCTTGGCACTGAGCATAGCACTGAGCTGTTAGGGTTAAGTTACTATTTCACAATTGTAATTGTCCTCTATTTGCTTGACTAAGAAGCACATCTTTGAGGATCATTCTTTCTTGTAACTTTTACATTATTGAGAGTGCCAACACTTAGAGTTAAGTGTTGGGGGAGTCATTGCTAGGGTTAGTAGTGAGGGGAATCATATTGTATCAAGAGTTTGGTATTATATGATTCAAAGAAATAAAAGAGTTTTTGTTTCTTGTGGACGTAGATCTCAGAGGTGAGATTGAACCACGTTATATCTTGTGTCAAATCTAATATCTTTTAAGTTTATTATTCGCAAAAACGCAAAATAGCAATTTTCGAGTGTTTAGCTCAGAGCCTGGCACTGAGCTGTGAAAGGGTTTTTGCGAAAATCGAATAGATTTCGTCACTCAATTCAACCCCCCCCTTCTTGAGTGTTCCCTTAGGTTACAACAGTCATTGAAAACAACTCGCGTCTTGGTGTCTATGCCCCTCTTCACGTGACATACATCCCTTAGGGCACTCAAAACTGGGCTAAGGAGTAAGCTTGGTGTACTCCTTTCCTCAACTTGAACACCAAGCTGCGTTTGGAGTTTTGGGATCCGATATAAGAAGAATGCCTTGCAAAATGAAAAAAAATTAGTCGAGTTAATTTCAAACAACAAAACATGCAAAATATATATATATATATATATAAATATATAATTATATATATATATATATATAATAATATATATAATAATAATTATAATTCAAGAGGAAATTACCACAAGAATGGGAGTAAATCCCTTGATGTTATTCAAACTTTCCGCTTCTTTCTTTTTCTTCATCGCGTACATGAGGAAGGCTAGAAGTGCGGCTCCCCATGCATAGTTGTTCACCTTCGTCAGATCTTCTACGAATTGAACATATGTGCACTTGCATGAGTGACCGTCATGCGAAGGGATGATGACACAGTGGATGATCTTTAATAAGACCGCAATCAACCTTCTTTCTCTATCCAAGGTGCCATCATTTGCAATCAAGTCTAATTTGTTTAGAGGACAAGTTGTACCGGTTAGTCCGAGGTTGTTGACGACCTCATCCCCAAAAACACGACGAAAAGCATCAGGGTCTCGGCTATAGTTGGGGATCAGTGCCTCACCAGAGATAGGCAAACCAGTCAAGAATAAGACGTCCTCTAATGTAGGGTTCATTACGATGTCGTTTCCAAAAACGAACCCATATGCATCAATTGTATCATCTATTATTTCAAAGTGGTCCAACGCCACTTGAATTACACCATTAAGTGAGTTCAGATTTTTCTCCTCAATTCCTTCGGCTATTTTCAGTAGCCGGAGAAGACAGCTTCCATCCCTATTAGAGTCTATCGCTTCATCGACTATATCTTTTATATCACTATTAAGAGTCTCGTATGTCTTGCAAAGAGTCGGAAGTCTATTACCAATTCTTAACACTGCCATTCCTTCAAAAAAAAAAAAAGAAAGCTTTATAAATTATGTAGAGTTCCTGTTAACAGAGAACTAGAGGACCGGAATTTATTTATTATCATTCATTTGCTCAAAAGTACACCGCTTGCTATCTATACAATGTTCAGACATTATTCATAACTACTGCTTAACCACCTATTTATTCTTAAGCTACTGTTACAAACACCGCTTGCTATTATTCATTCTTAAGCTACTGTTACAACAGTAGTGCAATAGGCAAGCAGACAGCAAAATTAAGGTGATTCTACTAATTAATAGGCAACATACAAATAGGCAATTCGACTAATTAATAATTAAGCTCAAAAAAAATTTAACCTAGGCTTAGTCGTTTATGTCGACAAAATCGAATGTTAAGTAGAATAAATTAATTCAACAAATCTTGTTTAGGGTTCATCAAATAAATCAACAAATTTTGACTAAATTAAATTAATTCAACAAATGAAATCTTCAACATCATCAATTTAATAAAATAATTAATAACAGCAAAATCAGAAGAAACAGCTAAAAAAGAATAAGAAAACGAACCTGTAGAATTCTAGAACCTAGTCCAGATGGAAGGTATAACCGTTGCCGCCGAGAGTGTCCTGTGAGCCGCCGCCGAGAGAGGGTGAGAGTTTGAGCCTGGTTTTGAGGTGGGTGTCGAGTAGTGAACTAGTGACTTGAAGTAGCGAAAAAATTAAGAACAAATGAACAATAACAGAAGGAGATGAGAGTAGAGTGTAATGGACAACGTTGAAGAGAGAGAGAGAGTGACGTTAAGAGAGTGCAAGTGCTTCGAAGCGGGGGAAAACACTAGGTTATGAGTGGGGGGTCAGAAACAATATGGCAAATACACCATCTAAGCGGGGCAAGTATGACATTTCAAGCCTGTTATGCTAAAGGGCTCATGGTAGCCCTCTAGATAAATATAGCAACGTCATGGGCTCATGGCCTAGCCCATTTTTCCGCATTACTACATGAGTCATATCGGGCAAGTCCAATTAGAAAAATTGATCAAAACTAAATTGAAACCTTAATTAAAGTCCAGGCTTTGTTTGTTTCGGATGAATTGAAGAAAACTGATCGAAACTGATTGTGCTAAACTTAACAAAGTTGATTGGTGCTTAACTGAACTGAAATGAATTATTTATGTGAGAAGAAATTAGGAACTAAACTAAACTAAACTGATTGGAACTAAGGTTGTGTTTGATTCATCTAAATTTCTTATCTGATCTGATCTGATCTTAACTTTTCTGATCTGATCTGATCTTATTTGAATGTTTCTGATCTGACCTGAAATTTTCTTATCTGATCTGATCTTATCTAAACTTTTCTGATCTGATCTGATTTTTTCTTATTGTAGTTATTTTCATCGTTATAATTTTTCTTATTTGATCTGAAATTTTCTAATCTGATCTGACCCGACCGGGGTCCTCCCATTATTTGATAAGGAAGGTCGTGGCTCCTAAGTAATAAGGAAGGCACCCCTCATTACAACTGGTACCGGGGTCGAAAGACACAACTACCCCTCCCTTATTTCCGAGTCGCTACTAACTCCCTCGGCAACTTGTGCCTCGGGTATCTCAGAACCTAATCTAGAGGTCTACATCGGGTACATATGAGCCCTCGGGTATGTATATACAGAAAAAAATGAAAAATGAAATGAAAAAGACTGAGTGTTCAGGGCGTACCTCACAAGAAAGAAGAGGTGTCGGGTGGTCCCTCGGGTCGGGTGCTACAGACATGGAATGCTCTGGTTCTCGCAAAGACTTGGAAGGATTAGAGAGGATTTGGAATTTTTTGCGAAGTAAAAAATGAAAATGAAAGGATCATTTTAGATTAGAATAACAATTCAACTCAAACAATCATATAAACACAATAATATCAAATAATCCAGTAAACCAAATACATGCCCCAACATATTATAATTAGCTTCTAATAATTAATTCAGAAATCACATACTTACCAGCGTATTTTGGAATAAAGTCAAACTTTGATAATTTTGTTTTGGGTGTTTTTGATAGGGAAAGTGCACTTAATTATAATTACAACATATGGACCTCATTCTTCACTTTAATATGAGTCATTTGATTTTTGGTGGAGAATGAATGTTTGATTTACTCCTTTTGGTTAGAATGATATAACAATTTAAGTAAATCTCTTTTTTAAAAATCAATTTTACGTAATATATTATCGTAATCCTGTCAAAAAATATAAACTATCAAAATTATTTTTACGTGATTCTTATTTTTTTTTTTTTTATCAATTATGCATTATTGTATCATGTTATCATTACCTAATATTGTTTTAATTCAATCGTGTTCAATTTAAGTAAGGGACTGTTCTGATCAGCTTAATTTCAGTTCAGTTCAGCTCTACATACTTGGCTTAGGTCCTATTGATCTCGTAATACTTGGCTACACTTGGCTTAGATGTACCGTTAATTTCACGAACTAGATGTACCGTTAGGTGAACCATAATGTCGAAGAATGCGGGCGGGAAATACATCTCAAACTTACATAGAGTCTCAATCAACGTGCTTGAAGAGTGTCTAGAGTAGTTGGATCTAGCACTTTGCTGCAGATTGTATTGAAGAAAGAACATAGTTCCGTGATGGTGTACCTGACATGCCTAGGTAGAATCCCACGAATTTGCAATTGGTAAGAATACTTGCATGACAACATGGAAATCGTGCGATTTCATGCTAGATAACATCAAATCACCATCCAATGTCACAACTTCTCATGTTAGAACAATAACCTGTTGGCACCTTTAAGTTGTACAGGAATGCACAAAAGTGTTTCTTTTCATGTTTTGACATTGTGTAGCAAGCCGGAGGAAGGTAGTAGCTTTTCTTCTCATGATGTCCCTCAGCATTTCCCTCTCCCTCGCGATTCTTTCTTTTCTTGGTCTCCTTCAACTGAGGCCAGAGCTCTGGTCGAACTCCTATCTTTTTCAAGAACTGCCGATTGACCCAAGTGTCTTTAGTCTTGTTCATGATGTTGAAAAGGGTGGCAAGTATGGCATCACAAACATTTTTCTCAATATGCATAACATCAAGGCAATGTCTAACTTGTAAATCTCTCCAATATGGAAGCCGCCAAAAGATAGACTCTTTTTTCCAAAGCCCATGAGATTCTACGTTCGGTTTTTTGAAGTTGGTCTTCACACCCTTAACCTGTGCGTAAACCTCATAACCAGTTAACGGCCGACGAGCAACACGATTTTCAACCATCCATTGAACGCCTTCTTCTTCTTACGAAACGAGTGATTAGGTGGAAGAAACCTTCGATGACACCAATCAACACACTTACCCACCCAAATAGAATCTTGGTCGTCCATACAAATAGGGCATGCGTTGTGACCTTTGTTCTTATACCATGAGGAACATCAAAGCACTAAAATATAAAAATTCATATACTTAAGAACCAAATCAAAGATAGTAAGATACTACCACAAAAGGACCACCGACAAATCCATTCCAAGTTGCTGCTGCTGATGCAATAACTTTATGGTTGTGGGCAGAAACCTTCGATGACACCAATCAACACACTTAACCATAAATTTGCAAATTTTATCATGTTGTTCATTCTGAACCTCGAAATTTGTTTGAAAGATATTTTTATTAAAAAAATTAATTTTAATACAATTAAAGTGTGAAATATATAAATTAATTATATTATTAGAGTTATAAGTTACCCCTCTGCGGAAGGCCTCAATGGTTGTGGGCAGATCTAGGTTCGGAATGTGGATCATCTCCTTGGTAAACCGCTCTAGGTAGTCCCTAGTAGATTCTCCTGGCTTTTTGGGTGGTCATGTGTTCACTAGGAGTCCGCCTGTTCGTATTACACTGTTGTGGGACGTTAGACTATGTGGAAGCATCATTGTCTTCTATTTCCCTATGTAATTGTGGCAAGGCCATTGAATAGGCCTATATGCCTGATGTCGAAGAATATTACCAATGGTTGTGGGCAGATCTAGGTTCGGAATGTGGAATAGATCGTTAGAATATTACAAATCCACTGACACTTAAAATGGTACAATGCGTTGTGACCTTTGTCGATGCTTACAAGATTTCCCATCTCGATAATATTGTCCAACACTCCTTCAATAGCTTTCTGTGAATTTGGTAATTCCCAGTAAATAGGTATCCAAATGTTAAGCTTATATGGGTCACGAGAAAAATACTTGCATAGATAATTTCCACCTCTCTATCCTGAATTGATTCGTAGAGTTTCTCATCTAGACAACTTTGCTTCTCGAATGCCTCTTGAAGCTCACCTACTGACATTTTATTCTGCACATTTGGCCATTAAAAAAAAGCACTTAAACCAAAGTTTATTTACTTAATCATCAACACTATATGGAGGATTAATAGAGAACATGCTAAAGTTAGAGCTTCTGGCTAAACATACGTCACATTATCGAACCAAATGACAGTGAATCGCATAACAAATCAAATGAAGTTATACTGGTAAATTTGTTCAATTATAAGTACCTGATTAACAAGCTGTAGAAATTCAAGTTGAGATCTTAGTTCATCAACTTCTAGCTGGGATCGGTTCAAGATAACTTCCTTTAATTCATTTAGCATTTTTTTGGACTTCATTGTCCTCTAATGCTTATGATTGCATACGCTTTTCTGTTAGATGCATTTGCAATGCAATTGCCTCTTTAAGCTTATCCATTACAACCAAGTACTGAAGTGCCTAAGTTGCCACAATGACACATATTGCATTGGATAAATTGATAGATATAGATTATGATTGATAGTTATAAATTATAATTGAAAATTGGAATGAATTTAATCAGGGTAAAACTACAGTACAAACGCGGTGAAATCTTGTCATTTCCAACATTATTCTCACGTTCAGCCTTTCAATTAGCTCATCCACCTAATGCTTTTTGCATTTTGTCGATGCTTAAGCGAAGTTCTGCAATTTCCAGTTTTCTTGAGTTCTTGGACTCAAGGTCAGCTTGTGCCAAATCCTCCTCCTGCACTAATTGAATCCCCGAACTAAGAAACCCATTGTACGATTCCAAATATTTGGTTTCTCCATCTAAACTATTAAATACAAGATTTCTCATCTCGATAATATTGTCCAACACTCCTTCAATAGCTTTCTGTGAATTTGGTAATTCTCAGTAAATAGGTATCCAAATGTTAATCTTATATGGGTCACGAGAAAAATACTTGCACAGATAATTTCCACCTCTCTATCCTGAATTGATTCGTAGAGTTTCTCATCTAGACAACTTTGCTTCTCGAATGCCTCTTGAAGCTCACCTACTGACATTTTATTCTGCACATTTGGCCATTAAAAAAAAAAAGCACTTAAACCAAAGTTTATTTCAACACTATATGGAGGATTAATAGAGAACATGCTAAAGTTAGAGCTTCTGGCTAAACATACGTTACATTATCGAACCAAATGACAGTGAATCGCATAACAAATCAAATGAAGTTATACTGGTAAATTTGTTCAATTATAAGTACCTGATTAACAAGCTGTAGAAATTCAAGTTGAGATCTTAGTTCATCAACTTCTAGCTGGGATCGGTTCAAGATAACTTCCTTTAATTCACCGGGGTTCTGGTACTTCCTTTGAGTAGCATGTTTCCAGATGGCAATGACCTTCCCAAGTCGACCTACTACGCCAAGAAGCTTATGTGTCCCTTTGGCTTAGAGTATGAGAGAATACATGCTTGTCCCAAGGATTGTATATTGTATCGAAAAGAGTATGAATTGCTGGATAAGTGTCCAAAATGTGGCTTGCCTCGGTATGAGCGAGAAGGGGCACGGGGTAATGCAGGTCCACCTTCCAAAGTGTTGTGGTATCTCCCGATAATACCAAGATTCAAGCGGTTGTTTTCAATCAAAAAGGATGCTAAGAATTTGAGGTGGCATGCTGAGGGCAGAAACATGAAGGGGCGGCTACAGCATCCGGCTGATGGTCGTGAATGGAAGACTATCAACAGGAAATTTAAGACATTTGGTGATGACAGTCGTAATTTGAGACTTGGGCTGTGCACAGATGGAATGAACCCATTCGGCTCTCTTAGTTCCAAGCACAGTACATGGCCTGTGATTCTTACTATCTACAACCTTCCACCTTGGTTGTGCATGAAACGAAAGTACCTTATGCTGTCACTTCTTATTTCTGGTCCAAAGCAACCTGGTAATGACATTGATGTGTACTTGGAGCCACTAGTTGATGACTTGAGAAAACTGTGGGATGATGGTGTGCTTGTGTACGATTCTCATGCAGAAGAGACTTTCACATTACGTGCAATGCTTTTGTGCACCATCAATGACTTTCCTGCTTATGGTAACTTATCAGGGTATAAGAACAAAGGTCACAACGCATGCCCTATTTGTATGGACGACCAAGATTCTACATGGGTGGGTAAGTGTGTTGATTGGTGTCATCGAAGGTTTCTTCCACCTAATCACCCGTTTCGTAAGAAGAAGAAGGCGTTCAATGGGATGGTTGAAAATCGTGTTGCTCGTCGGCCGTTAACTGGTTATGAGGTTTACGCACAGGTTAAGGGTGTGAAGACCAACTTCAAAAAACCGAACGTAGAATCTCATGGGCTTTGGAAAAAAGAGTCTATCTTTTGGCGGCTTCCATATTGGAGAGATTTACAAGTTAGACATTGCCTTGATGTTATGCACATTGAGAAAAATGTTTGTGATGCCATACTTGCCACCCTTTTCAACATCACGAACAAGACTAAAGACACTTAGGTCAATCGGCAGTTCTTGAAAAAGATAGGAGTTCGACCAGAGCTCTGGCCTCAGTTGAAGGAGACCAAGAAAAGAAAGAATCGCGAGGGAGAGGGAAATGCTGAGGGACATCATGAGAAGAAAAGCTACTACCTTCCTCCGGCTTGCTACACAATGTCAAAACATGAAAAGAAACACTTTTGTGCATTCCTGTACAACTTAAAGGTGCCAACAGGTTATTGTTCTAACATGAGAAGATTTGTGACATTGGATGGTGATTTGATGTTATCTAGCATGAAATCGCACGATTTCCATGTTGTCATGCAAGTATTCTTACCAATTGCAATTCGTGGGATTCTACCTAGGCATGTCAGGTACACCATCACGGAACTATGTTCTTTCTTCAATACAATCTGCAGCAAAGTGCTAGATCCAACTACTCTAGACACTCTTCAAGCACGTTTGATTGAGACTCTATGTAAGTTTGAGATGTATTTCCCGCCCGCATTCTTCGACATTATGGTTCACCTAACGGTACATCTAGTTCGTGAAATTAACGGTACATCTAAGCCAAGTGTAGCCAAGTATTACGAGATCAATAGGACCTAAGCCAAGTATGTAGAGCTGAACTGAACTGAAATTAAGCTGATCAGAACAGTCCCTTACTTAAATTGAACACGATTGAATTAAAACAATATTAGGTAATGATAACATGATACAATAACGCATAATTGATAAAAAAAATAATAATAAGAATCACGTAAATATAATTTTGATAGTTTATATTTTTTGACAGGATTACGATAATATATTACGTAAAATTGATTTTTAAAAAAAGAAAATTACTTAAATTGTTATATCATTCTAACCAAAAGGAGTAAATCAAACATTCATTCTCTCACCAAAAATCAAATGACTCATTATTAAAGTGAAGAATGAGGTCCATATGTTGTAATTATAATTAAGTGCACTTTCCCTATCAAAACACCCAAAACAAAATTATCAAAGTTTGACTTTATTCCAAAATACGCTGGTAAGTATGTGATTTCTGAATTAATTAATTAGAAGCTAATTATAATATGTTGGGGCATGTAATTTGGTTTTACTGGATTATTTGATATTATTGTGTTTATATGATTGTTTGAGTTGAATTGTTATTCTAATCTAAAATGATCCTTTTCATTTTCATTTTTTACTTCGCAAAAAATTCCAAATCCTCTCTAATCCTTCCAAGTCTTTGCGAGAACCAGAGCATTCCATGTCTGTAGCACCCGACCCGAGGGACAACAACCACCCGACACCTCTTCTTTCTTGTGAGGTACGCCCTGAACACTCAGTCTTTTTCATTTCATTTTTCATTTTTTTCTGTATATACATACCCGAGGGCTCATATGTACCCGATGGCTAGACCTCTTAGATTAGGTTCTGAGATACCCGAGGCACAAGTTGCCGAGGGAGTTAGTAGCGACTCGGAAATAAGGGAGGGGGTAGTTTTGTGTCTTTCGACCCCCGGTACCAGTTGTAATGAGGAGGTTGACCTTCCTTATTACTTGTAGGAGTCCACGACCTTCCTTATCAAATAATGGGAGGACCCCCGGTCGGGTCAGATCAGATTAGAAAATTTCAGATCAGATAAGAAAAATTATAACGATGAAAATAACTACAATAAGAAAAAATCAGATCAGATCAGAAAAGTTTAGATAAGATCAGATAAGAAAATTTCAGGTCAGATCAGAAACATTCAAATAAGATCAGATCAGAAAAGTTAAGATCAGATCAGATCAGATAAGAAAATTTCAGATGAATCAAACACAACCTTAGTTCCAATCAGTTTAGTTTAGTTTAGTTCCTAATTTTCTTCTCACATAAATAATTCATTTCAGTTCAGTTAAGCACCAATCAGCTTTGTTAAGTTTAGCACCAATCAGTTTCGATCAGTTTTCTTCAATTCATCCGAAACAAACAAGCCTGGACTTTAATTAAGGTTTCAATTTAGTTTTGATCAATTTTCTTAATTGGACTTGCCCGATATGACTCATGTAGTAATGCGGAAAATGGGCTAGGCCATGAGCCCATGACGTTGCTATATTTATCTAGAGGGCTAGCCCATGAGCCCTTTAGCATAACAGGCTTGAAATGTCATACTTGCCCCGCTTAGATGGTGTATTTGCCATATTGTTTCTGACCCCCCACTCATAACCTAGTGGTTTTCCCCCGCTTCGAAGCACTTGCACTCTCTTCAACGTCACTCTCTCTCTCTCTTCAACGTCACTCTCTCTCTCTCTTTCAATTTGTCCATTACACTACTCTCATCTCCTTCTGTTATTGTTCATTTGTTCTTAATTTTTTCGCTACTTCAATTCACTAGTTCACTACTCGACACCCACCTCAAAACCAGGCTCAAACTCTCACCCTCTCTCGGCGGCGGCCCACAGGACACTCTCGGCGGCAACGGTTATACCTTCCATCTGGACTAGGTTCTAGAATTCTACAGGTTCGTTTTCTTATTCTTTTTTAGCTGTTTCTTCTGATTTTGCTGTTATTAATTATTTTATTAAATTGATGATGTTGAAGATTTCATTTGTTGAATTAATTTAATTTAGTCAAAATTTGTTGATTTATTTGATGAACCCTAAACAAGATTTGTTGAATTAATTTATTCTACTTAACATTCGATTTTGTCGACATAAACGACTAAACCTAGGTTAAATTTTTTTTGAGCTTAATTATTAATTAGTCGAATTGCCTATTTGTATGTTGCCTATTAATTAGTAGAATCACCTTAATTTTGCTGCCTGCTTGGCTATTGCACTGCTGTTGTAACAGTAGCTTAAGAATGAATAATAGCAAGCGGTGTTTGTAACAGTAGCTTAAGAATAAATAGGTGGTTAAGTAGTAGTTATGAATAATGTCTGAACATTGTATAGATAGCAAGCGGTGTACTTTTGAGCAAATGAATGATAATAAACAAATTCCGGTCCTCTAGTTCTCTGTTAACAGGAACTCTACATAATTTATAAAGCTTTCTTTTTTTTTTTGAAGGAATGGCAGTGTTAAGAGTTGGTAATAGACTTCCGACTCTTTGCAAGACATACGAGACTCTTAATAGTGATATAAAAGATATAGTCGATGAAGCGATATACTCTAATAGGGATGGAAGCTGTCTTCTCCGGCTACTGAAAATAGCCGAAGGAATTGAGGAGAAAAATCTGAACTCACTTAATGGTGTAATTCAAGTGGCGTTGGACCACTTTGAAATAATAGATGATACAATTGATGCATATAGGTTCGTTTTTGGAAACGACATCGTAATGAACCCTACATTAGAGGACGTCTTATTCTTGACTGGTTTGCCTATCTCTGGTGAGGCACTGATCCCCAACTATAGCCGAGACCCTGATGCTTTTTGTCGTGTTTTTGGGGATGAGGTCGTCAACAACCTCGGACTAACCGGTACAACTTGTCCTCTAAACAAATTAGACTTGATTGCAAATGATGGCACCTTGGATAGAGAAAGAAGGTTGATTGCGGTCTTATTAAAGATCATCCACTGTGTCATCATCCCTTCGCATGACGGTCACTCATGCAAGTGCACATATGTTCAATTCGTAGAAGATCTGACGAAGGTGAACAACTATGCATGGGGAGCCGCACTTCTAGCCTTCCTCATGTACGCGATGAAGAAAAAGAAAGAAGCGAAAAGTTTGAATAACATCAAGGGATTTACTCCCATTCTTGTGGTAATTTCCTCTTGAATTATTTTATATATATATATATATATATATATATATATATATATATATATATATATATATATATATATTTTGCATGTTTTGTTGTTTGAAATTAACTGGACTAATTTTTTTTCATTTTGCAAGGCATTCTTCTTATATCGGATCCTAAAACTCCAAACGCAGCTTGGTGTTCAAGTTGAGGAAAGGAGTACACCAAGCTTACTCCTTAGCCCAGTTTTGAGTGCCCTAAGGGATGTATGTCACGTGAAGAGGGGCATAGACACCAAGACGCGAGTTGTTTTCAATGACCTCAAAAATGAGGTAAGGGTTCTGCCAGTTTCTCTTATGATTATATATTGCTATTATTGAGGTAACTTATGTTATGACTTCTTCTTCTTGCTCTGATTTGTGATCCATATTACTTATGACTCCCATCCCCTTACTTGTCTTCTGAATTTTAGCTTTTTCAGTATCCCCCCCATATTTCCTTAGAATATTTACATTCAAAAAAGAGATGATGGACTGTTTCTTGGCAGTTTTGGAATAATACACATGTTGAGTCACAATTCCTTTGCCATTTCATGATTCCATTTGTTAAGCTTGTCAATGGCTTCTGCTTCCTGTTTCTGAACTGCCAGGTTAGTGAAGTCTTGAGACAGTTCAGATTGTATGTCATTGAGGTCCTTGGAAGCCTCTTCAATCTTGAGCTGAATATCCCCATACTCCTGGTGGTGTAGTTGTTTGATGTTGTGCTTGACTTTTTTTAGTTTTTCCCACACTCTATACATATTGCAGCCTTTTATTTCAATCTGCCAACCTTGTTTTACTCTATCCAAGAAGTCTGGATGACTTGCTATACAATTGAGGAACCTGAAAGGTCTCCCCCCACCCTTGCTGACAGTGAATCCTTTGAATAAAATTGGTGAATGATCAGATATGCTTGGATTTAGAATTTGTGCTTCTTTCATTTGATAGCTATCAACCCAGGCATTATTCACCATAATCCTGTCAATTCTTGTAGCTATTCTGGCATCCCCTTCCCCCTTGTTGTTCCATGTGTACATTGGCCCTTTTGTGTCAAGTATGTTGAGTTGTGTATTATCAATGAAGTCCTGAAAGTCTCTTGTTTCATATTGGGTTATTGGCCTCCCATTGAGTCTATCATTGTGATGTAACACAGCATTGAAATCCCCTGATAGTACTGTTGGTGTAGTATTATTTAGTCTTTGTTGTACCATTATCCAGAGTTGCTTCCTTTCTTGCACTGTGTTCAATCCATAAACTATGAATGCTTGGAAGTGGTGCTTGTGATCAACTGATGTCACCTCCACCTGAATATATTGTTCCTGCACATCCATTGCTTTGACCTTAAATATGTCTTTTTTCCATCCAAGCCAGATTCTGCCACCTGGTGAGTTAGCATAATTTGCTATCCATTCCCATCCTAAGCCAAACTTTTTTTGGATTTTTTGGGCATTTGTTTGTTTGACTTTTGTTTCAATTAGTCCTACTATATTTGAATTGTTTCAGTGTTGTTGTGGTAGTTGAAAAAATTCAAATGGTATTGTTTTGCTAACAGGATATCATATGGAAGCCGTATTCCTCTCTGATTTTGAGGCCGGAGTTGCATAACCAGCTCCAGTACAGGACCTTAATGGCTCCAATGTTTTGCTTCAATGTGGTGGTGAATCATGCACCACAACATGTTGCAAAACAGTTTGACGAGTTCAATGGTTACACACTCCAGGCCCTTCGTGATATGGGACGTCATTTAAAAAAAATTAAGAGTAAAGAAAATAGCGGCAATGAGCCTCAAGACTTCAAAAAGCACTATAAACGTGAACTTGAGTCTTGGTACGCCTTAAAGTGTGGAGGCACGCGTGTTTATAACAGGAGACGTCCCCGTGGAAACCCTGGAATTCTAAACCACGAACGCTCTCCACGAAACAGCCCTTCTCCTCCACGAAACCCTGAAATTCTAAACCACGAACGCTCTCCACGAAACAGCCCTTCTCCTCCACGAAACCCTGAAATTCTAAACCACGAACGCTCTCCACGAAACAGCCCTTCTCCTCCACGAAACAGCCCTTCTCTAGAAAACTCTGAAACTCAACCTGTTATAAACAGCCCTTCTCTACGAAACAGCCCTTCTCTACAAAACTCTGAAAACTCTGAAACTCAACCTGTTATAAACAGCCCTTCTCTACGAAACAGCCCTTCTCTACGAAACAGCCCTTCTCTACAAAACTCTGAAAACTCTGAAACTCAACCTGTTATAAACAGCCCTTCTCTACGAAACAGCCCTTCTCCACGAAACAGCCCTCTACGAAACCGCCCTCCTCCACAAAACGACCCACAACGTTTAGCTTCAACAGTTACTCCTGCCAATCTTGGAAAGAGGCTGACAATTATACCCGAAAGGTTAACATATGATAAAAATCATGTTGATGCGAACAAGAAGAATAACAGAAGGGGTCGCAAGAGGAGGAAGACATGAGAGTCGGTGACAGGTATGTGTCTTTCAACACTTTCTTTGTACCGAGTACTTGTTCCTAATACTCTGATAGCCTCATATTTTGAAACTATTTTATTATATTTCACTACCGTTTCATCAAAATTTTGAGAGCTTTTTCTTATTATTAATAAAGTACCGTTTCTTATTCGAGCAAAGAAACTACAACAAAATTTTTGTTTTTGAGAGCTTGTATTCTGAGGGGCAGACGACTGCTCGGCTATTCTTTAATTTTTTTTTTGAACGTGAGGATTAGTAACGTGAGTTGTTAATGAAGCTTATTTTTTTTTTAAACAGAGGCAACTACCAACGCGGGTTATTACATCTGATGCAGCAGCTAGCAGCAGAGTAGCAGCAGCCAGCAGGAGCATGTAATATGAATGTTTTTATTTGGATGAATATTTTTATTTGGTTGAATTGTTTGGATTACTATGAATGCTTTTAAGGGTTACTATTGGGATTACTATGAATGCTTATTTGGATGAATGTATCATCTCGAACTTCATCCCCCTTTAATCGTTCCATCTACTGAATTTAAACTGTGACATGCTTATTGAAATCATCAGAAGCGAGTGTAATTTAACTTATTGAAAATTTGTCAAACATATTAATAGAGTGTAATAATCACATTATTAATAAACATACATAATTTAACTTACCTCAACCAAGTCATGCTTGTTGGAACATAAGCGAAAACAAATACGAATAGGTTCACAGTCCCAAATAGACATACATAATAGTAGTATAACTTAAGTTTTCTAATCTTTTTAAAATGAAAATATACTGTATCGTAGTATATACTTAAAAAGTATTAATCATTTAATCTTACTTTCTACTAAAAAATAGCAAACCAACATCTTAAAATATCAGGTCGAATAAAATTTGAGTTTTTAACATCAAATATATCATTTTGGAAAACCGTGAAAAAATCTAAAATTGAATATGGTGCAAGTAACTACAAATACGGATTGGGGCCCATATTTTGAAGGTCGCCCCGGGCCCAAAATTACTCAGGAATGGCCTTGCATATTTATTGATTTAAATGTATTTATTTTAGTTTTGGGCCCATATATATTTTTGTTTTACGAAGTATTTTTGTTTGGGTTCATATAAAACATATTCCAAACAATCCGGCCCGGCCCGCGAGTTTGGGTAAAAAAATTATGTTTCGGCCCGGCCCAAACCTGGCCTGGCCCGCACTTTGATCAGGTCTAGTCCAAGACTTTTAAGTTCCAACTTCCAAACAATAAAACAGATGTTTTGGTACATAGAATGTTAAAAAAAGGCATTGAATTGCATTTATCTTAGCATTTTATCTTATTACCAAAATTTTTCTTTTCTTATAAAGGCGGTGCGGCAAAAGCCACGTCCACAGGGACACTGCTTTAGTTCATCCTCGAATGAATAGAACTTACGATCTGGGATGTTATTTCCCTGTCACATAACATTGATTAAGATATAACATTAAAATATATATATAGAAAAAACAATATATTGAAGTATATAAAACTTGCCTTCTGTGAACCGGGGCATTTGTAATAAGGACGGGTCACATTAGGGCCTTTTGTTGTTACATTCTTGATTAAGATACCATTTCCGCATGGACATGTAAGCTCCATGATTCTGAATTCATTAATATCATACAGAAACAGCTTGAAATCATGTTAATCAATGAAATCTAGCATATAAAACCGCTGCAAACAGATATTACAAACTGTTTATTTTTCTTTTTGGCTGAAGGCGAGGGGGAGCGGAGGGAGGGAGGAGGCGATGGGGAGCGGAGGGAGGGGGGGAGCAGTGAGAGGAGAGCGGGGAGAGGGGGGGAGCGGGGGAGCGGAGGATGGGAGCGGGGGAGAGGGGGAGGGGAGGGACGGGAGCGGGGGGAGAGGGGAGCGGGAGGGACGGGAGCGGTGGAGGAGAGCGGGGGGAGAGGGGAGCGGGAGGATGGGAGCAGGGGAGCGGGAGGATGGGAGCGGGGAGCGGGAGGGATGGAGCGGGGGGAGAGGGGAGCGAGAGGGATGGAGCGGGGGAGAGGGGGAGCGGGGGAGGAGAGCGGGGGAAAGGGGAGAGGGGTGTGGGGAGCGGAGGGAGGGGGCGGGGGGGAGGTGGGAACGGGGGGAGGGAGCGAGGGGAGCGGAGGGAGGGAGGAGAGGAGCGAGGGGGGGGGGAGCGGGAGCGGAGGGAGGGGGAGCGGGAGGGGAGGGGAGCGGTGGGAGGAGAGCGGGAGGATGGAGCGGGGAGAGGGGGGATGGGAGCGGGACGGGAGCGGGGGGAGGAGAGCGGGGGAGAGGGGAGCGGGAGGGATGGAGCGCGGGGAGCGGGAGGGATGGAGCGTGGGGAGCTCGGGGGGGGGGGGGAGGGGGGAGAGGGAGCTCGGGTGGGAACGGGGGAGGGAGGAGGGGAGCGGAGGGAGGGAGGGAGGGGAGCGAGGAGGAGGAGGGGAGGGAGAGGGGAGGGGGGGGGGGGGGGGAGCGGTGGGAGGAGAGCGGGGAGAGGGGGGAGGGGGAGCGGGGAGCGGGGAGGGATGGGAGCGGGGGGAGAGGGAGACGGGAGGGACGGGAGCGGTGGGAGGAGAGCGGGGAGAGGGGGAGCGGGAGGGATGGAGCGGGGGAGCGGGAGGGATGGAGCGGGGGGAGCGGGAGGGATGGGAGCGGGGGGAGAGGGGAGGGGGGGAGAGGGGGAGCGAGAGGGATGGAGCGGGAGGAGAGGGGAGCGGGGAGGAGGAGCGGGGGAGAGGGGCTGGGGAGCGGGGGGAGAGAGCGGGGGAAAGGGGGAGAGGGTGGGATGGGAGCGGAGGGAGAGGGGGCGGAGATGGGAGCGGAGGGAGAGGAGGAGCGGAGGGTGAGGGGGAATGGGGGGAGCGGAGAGCGGGGGGAGAGGGAGAGGGGAGCGGGAGGGGAGCGTGGGGGAGGGGAGGAGGACGGAGGGGAGGGATGGGAGCGGGTGGAGGAGAGCGGGGGAGAGGTGGGATGGAGCGGAGGAGAGGGGAGCGGAGGGATGGGAGCGGAGGGAGCGGGAGGGATGGAGCGGAGGGAGAGGAGGAGCGGAGGGTGAGGGGAACGGGGGAGCGGGAGGCAGGGGAGGGGAGGGGGAGCGGGGAGGAACGGGAGCGGAGGGAGGAGAGCGGGGGAGAGGGGAACGGGAGGGATGGAGCGGAGGGAGGAGAGCGGGGGAGAGGGGAGCAGGAGGGAGGAGAGCGGAGGGAGGAGAGCGAGGGGAGGGAGGGGAGCGTGGGGAGGGGGAGGGGGAGGGATGGAGCGAGGATGGGAGCGGAGGGTGAGGGGAGACGGGGGAGCGGGAGGCAGGGGGAGGGGGAGCGGGAGGGGAGCGTGGGGGGGGGGGAGGAGGAGGAGGAGGGATGGGAGCGGTGGGAGGAGAGCGGGGGAGAGGTGGGATGGGAGCGGAGGAGAGGGGGAGCGGGAGGGATGGGAGCGGAGGGAGCGGGAGGGATGGGAGCAGAGGGAGCGGGAGGGATGGGAGCGGAGGGAGGAGGAGCGGAGGGTGAGGGGAGCGGGGGGAGCGGGAGGCAGGGGAGGGGAGCGGGGAGGAACAGGAGCGGAGGGAGGAGAGCGGGGGGAGAGGGGGAGCGGGAGGGATGGGAGCGGGGGGAGAGGGGGAGCAGGAGGGAGGAGAGCGGAGGGAGGAGAGCGGGAGGGGAGGGAGAGGGAGGGGGGAGGGGGAGGGAGGGACGGAGGGGAGGGAGGGACAGAGGGGAGGGATGGGAGCGGTGGGAGGAGAGCGGGGGGAGAGGGGGAGAGGGTGGGATGGGAGCGGAGGGAGCGGGAGGGATGGGAGCCGAGGGAGAGGAGGGCGGAGGGTGAGGGGGAACGGGGGGAGCGGGAGCGGGAGGGATGGGAGCGGAGGGAGGAGAGCGGGGGGAGAGGGGAGCGGGAGGGAGGAGAGCGGAGGGAGGAGAGCGGGGGGAGAGGGGGAGCGGGAGGGATGGGAGCGGAGGGTGAGGGGGAGCGGGAGGGGAGGGTGGGGGAGCGTGGGGAGCGGGAGGGAGGGAGGGGGAGCGTAGGAGCGGGAAGGAGGGGGAGCGGAGATAATAATACAAATATAATACAATATAATCATAGTGATATTTTAATTAAAATTTTTAATAATAACACAATCAGTTAATATAATATGAATTAGAAAATATTACACCATAATACAAATATAATGCTATATAATAATCATAGTCATTAAAATTTTAATTTATTGATCATTGATTGTTTGGACTTTATTTGACCTAAATTGGAATCTATTGCACCTAGAGGTGTCAATCTGGGTCGGTCGTTATCTGGGTTGGGTGAATTTGAGTCGGAATGGAATAAGGTGAAGTCGGTCGAAATCGGCTTTCGGAATGACTTGGGTCGGAAGAAATCGGCTCTCGGTATTGCTTGGGTCGGAAGAAATCGGCTTTCGGAATGACTTGGGTCGGAAGAAATCGGGTTTCGGAATGACTTGGGTTGGAATAAATCGGCTTTCGGGTTACTTGGATCGGAAGAAATCGATATCGGAATAACTTGGGTCGGAATAATTCAGCTTTCGTAATTACTTGGGTCTGAAGAAATCGACTTTCGGGTTACTTGGGTTGGAAGAAATCGATATCGGGATAACTTGGGTCGGAATAATTCGGCTTTCGGAATTACTTGGGTCGGAAGAAATCGGCTTTCGGATTACTTGGGTCGGAAGAAATCGATATTGGGATAACTTGGGTCGGAATAATTCGGCTTTCGTAATTACTTGGGTCGGAAGAAATAGGCTTTCGGGTTACTTGGGTCGGAAGAAATCGATATCGGAATAACTTGGGTTGGAATAATGCGGCTTTCGAAATTACTTGGTTTGGAAGAAATCGGCTTCCGGGTTACTTGGGTCGAAAGAAATCGATATCGGAATAACTTGGGGCGGAATTGCGGCTTCCGGAATTACTTGGGTCGGAAGAAATCGATATCGGAATGAATTGGGTCAGAATAAATCGACCTTCAGAACTAATTGCGTGTTCAAGAAATCAATTATCGGAATAAATCAGATTTCGACTTGGGTCAGAATAAATCGGATTTCGACTTGGGTCGGCATAAATCGGATCTCGGTAGGACTTGGTTCTTGGAACGACTAAATATCGAACCGGCGGCGCCGTGGCATATTGATTTGGGTCGAAATTGTTATAAACTTATAACATGTGATATTGTGGTATATTATAGTAATCTGTAATTATACTGATATTGTGAATCGTGATTGAGTCATTGTGAATTTTTTAATAATACATTGAATCATTAATAGTTTGATACTTATATTACTAATTTAAAATGTTACTAAAGTAAGACTTATAAGTTATACTTATATTATTGGGCCATTCACCATTATTGGCTATTGGTAATTGGCCTATTGCCTAAGTATCGCTTATTAGTTATTCACTTATTTAGTTATTCTTATTCATGATTGCATATGTATTCAAGTAACAAGTAACAACTAACATCTAACAAGTAACAAGTAACAACTAACAACCATAAGGATTATTGATTATAGACTTATAATATTAGAGTTAATAGACTCCATAAGGATTATTGATTATAGACTTATAATATTAGAGTTAATAGACTATTAAACTTAAACATTTTGTTAGTTAGTGACTTACTCACTCTCAAGTTTGAATCAGTTACTATATAGCAACAAAAAGAATTAGAATTAAAGAATTAGGTTGACATTAAATCATTAATGAAAGCATCTTAATTCGTAATTATTAAATTGTTCGACTTTTCATCGTTTATGGAACAACTCAACAAGTAACAATGATCAATGTTAATCACTTAATCGAATATGCCATATGAAGATGATGCATAATCATACACTATATCACTAAAGGATGAACATGAAATATTTAAGCTATGAAAGTAGATCATAATCAATATCAAATAATCATGTCATTGTGATGTAGAGGATGAAACATTGGTCGAATTTCGTTAAGTTAAGGTTCACAATCTTGACATAAATCAAATGATCATAAGATTGATTGTCTTCGACATTAATCAAAAGTCAAAACCATAAATGATCATAAGATTGATCATCAATGTTATTACACGATTTTAACAATAATCAAAGCATCATTAGAAATCTATAATAGATTGATTGACTTTCATCGTTGATGTTTCAGTTATGGATCTTAAAAGATAGTAAGATACTAAGTTGCTATACGTATCATCGTACATCAACTTAATTATACGTACGTTGTGGTCTTGTGGATCTTAATCAAAAGTCATACTAGGAATCCGTCTATTTCATTACTTAAATAATCATGCATTCATACTTAACAGTTTCTACTTTCACAGTTTCACTTTCACATCATTATTCATTTATAATCTATTTTTACATGAATCATCAATCATCTTGTTTATAATTAAAAATATACTAATTAAACTTCTAAAGTTTATAATTTTTATTATTTTACAATATTACTAATTACTAAACAAATTTACAAATTAATACTAGAATTACAAATCGGTATTACAGAATGTAGAATTATAAATTTTAAAATAAAAAAAAAGAATTAATTGTCTTAACTCTTAACCTTAACCATTTGATTTGAGAAAGAGTAAATGATCCAACCAATGAGATTTTTAAATCCATGTGCTTGGTCACTCTTGATGTTCATTGGTCAAAAAAATATGTCAAGGATCATGATTTGAGACCATTGATTAGCTAATATTAAATCTGAGCCATTTATTTCTTTAATCTCTAGAATCAGAAATCTGAAATAAACTCACTAAAATCTTAGCCATTCAATGATTCAAGCTCAAAATCCAACGGTTGATATTAAACCCAAATGTAACCCTAAACCTCCTCCCTAATCCCTACTATATAAACCTTCTTTTAAACTCAACCTCATTTCTTCGCCTCTCATTCTCTCTCATTCCCTCTCAATCTCTCATTCAGTCACTCTTTCTCGTTCTTTCCCTTTCAAACCCTAAAAAAATCTTAAAAACTCTGTAGTTTTTTTCGATCAATCTCTCTGAGTCTCTTACTCTCTCATTTTCGCTCTCTATCTTATTTTCTTCGCCTCTTTCAGATTTTTTCGTTTATCTTAATTACAGTTTACGGGTTTGTGTTTTCTTGATTTCTTTTCTAGGTTTTGGAATTTTGGTGAAGAAGTGACGAAGTGAAGAACTGAAGATCTGAAGAAGAAGACGTTGATCTGAGGAAAAAAAGAAGTGTTGATCTTCGGAAAAAAAGAAGCCAAAAAAAGAAAAAGAAGCAAGTTTATCTTTTGTCATATGTGAGATCTAGAATTTTTTATTTTTATATATTGAATTTTTCGTTTTATTTTTTCTTCGAATTTTTCGTTTTCTTTTTTGTTCAAATATTTGGTTCCTTTTTTGTTCGAACTTTCGTTTGATTTTTAGTTTTTTTTGGGTTATTTCTTTACTTGTTTTTGGGCATATGTTGTTTAATTTTTTTTACTTCTTTGATTTTTCAATTTCTGTTGTAATTTTTGGGGTTTTCGTTTGTTTTTTTAGGATTTTTGTGTGATTTTCGATTTCTGATTGATTGGCGTTATGTTCTTGGAATTGGGTGTGGGTTGGTGTTTGTAGATGGTTGGGGGTGCTTGTGTATCGTAGTTTTTTTTTGGAATTGCATGTTGATCTTTCATTTCTTCCCTTCGCGCTCCTTTTCTCTGACAAGCTGTCTTAAAATAGCACTATATGTTCTTCAGTATTTATAGTCTTAACCTTAAATTTGACTGTGAGTTTAGGGTTTAGGGATTTGGGTGGGGTTTGTTCCCAATAATTTTCAACTTTGAAGAACATTTGAACAAGCTTTGATTGATTTGGTAATTTTGGCAAAGGATCGTCAGACTTGGTTTGCAATTTATGTTACTATCATCTTTTACCAAGTACAATTTTGCTTCAATTTTTTACTTGTTGGAGGTTATCATTATATTAAACACCTGGATTATAGTGTTTAAACTTGTTATTTTTATTATTGAAGGATTATCTTGACTGTTATTATGGTCAGGATTTGTTTATATGATTTTTTTGGGTTTTTGAGTGACAATAAATTGCTCCAATGAATTCGATACTAATTTTCTTCATTTATTTGTTTCTTTGTTGTAGAAATCGGTGGGTAATTTCAAAGAAACAAGAGAATTATCACAAGATTGCTGCTGCTGATGACTTTGAAATGCATTCAGAAGTGTGAAGATATTTCCAAAGAACATACTTATCAATTTATTACTTGTATTTAGGATGCCATTTTTGTCTTCTTTTTGCAGTTCTTCAAATTTAGAAAGTATTTTTCTACTATGTATTATGTATTATTAATTGTGAATCTTTGTAATTACATTCACATTGATGAAATATAAATATTATGATTTTGTGATTTTGTTTTACTTTACCTTAAGTTTAAAGTCGATGATTTATTTAAATTTGGTATTAGTTTAAAGTTTATAAGAAAAGACTTAAAAGAAATATAAGTATCATATATGAGTTACGACTAGATATCTCGTCGCAAAGAAAGATACGAGTGACGACCATACACGTTTCTCGTCGTAAAAGACCATTTGTGACTAGATTAAGGATATTTACAATGAGAAATCTTGTCGTAGTTGACACATTTTCTTGTAGTGAAAAATTATATAAATTGATCAAAAAGAGTACTAATTTACTTATTGTTGTCGGGTTGTATTGGGTCGGAATGGTGTTGGGTCGGGTTTAGTTGGGTCGGGTGGTAAGTGGGTTGGGTCGAAATTGGGTTGGGTCACAACTGGGTTGGGTCAGAACTGTGTCGGTTATAGCTGGGTTGGGTCAGAATTGGGTCGTTATAACTGGGTTGGGTGGTAACTGGGTTGGGTGATAACTGGGTGGGTTTAACTGGGTCACTGGCGGGTGAAGTTGGGTGCGGGTTATTTTGGGTCGGAAACAGGTTGGGTCTGGGTCGTTGTTCACGGGTGCAATTGGGCACGGGTCAAACTGGGTCGACCCAACTCAGGGGTTACCAATTCCACGGGTTAAACTTGGCACGGGTGCACGCTGGGTCAAAATGGGTCGGCTTTCCAACTGACCACTCTCGACTCGGAACAGGTTGGGTCTGGGTCGCATGCGGGTTCACCCGTGGGTCGGCCCAGTTTTTGACACCCCTAATTGCACCTAATTGGACTTATTGAACTTTATTGGACCTGATTGTAACTCATTGACATGATTACCCTGTGTTTGTATAATATGGACATATTAACTTATATGCTAGTATTATAATTATGGACAAAAATTCGCACATTCTCTCACTTGAAGAAAAAGCTTTTCCATTTTGAGAGTTTTCACCCCAAAACTCTATCTTGTAACTCTCTCTACCAAACATCTCCATAACTCTCTTTTTTTTTTTCCCCAAAACTCTAATTGTCGAACACCGCAGAATTGGTAGGACCATTCCAATAAAAAAGGGGGTGGATAAATTAATAAAAGACAACACAAAAAAGAAAGTGGATGAACCAATAATAATCGGAGAAAGTACAAAAAGAGATGGTCAAAGATTATTTTTCTTCTAAAGGTAAACATGATAGATTCTAATATGACAATGCATTATTTATTTTTCTTCATGATTTCAATTAATATATTTGGAGCAGAGAGTTTTGGCTAAAGAGCCAGATTTCAAAAATCAATGATATGTGCATAACAGATCTACAATTATAGTTTCATGTTTCTGTACACGTCTTTTTTAGAACCTATTATGATCTAACAGATTATTACACTAAACTAAATGACTTATGTAATCAACTATATGAGCATGTTTATCATCATCATCATCATCATCATCATTAATGATTTGTAAAAGACTATTTCAACGTAATCATTTGCACCTTTGCCATACAGTGTCATAGAAATTTAGGACACCAAATCAACAACATTGAATCTCACTTCAATATTCTCCACGAATCAAACAAAACCAATAGTTACACGGCTTACACCCATCCCCATATTGGATCGACGTTATCCTTCTTTTGTGATGGGGAAGAAATGAAAACCATCTATCTTTTCCATTTCATGAAAACATCTTCAGTTCCTCCCCGGCATATCTCGAATACAGCTCGTCAATCTCGTCAATCCCTTCAAATACAACGTGATGCGACTCGCATAATCATGCTTGGCCAATCATTCTAACATACCTTTTTCATTTGGGAAATAAGCTTTTTGCAAGTGTTGTAGCAGTGGAATGAGAGGAGAAATCATGATTACGAGAATGTCTCAACTTTTTGTAAAAAGTGGGTGACACCCATAATTCAGCTGATGCGTATATTCAGTATTCTGGAGCATAATCAAGAACGCACCAACTTAGAGAGGACGTAAGGGGTGCACCCCTTACCTGTAAAATTGTCTCCGCGATGCCCTTATTTGAGAATACATACTCCCATTTCTCCCACATGCTATGAGGATTTTCTTCCTCCTTTTGTTGAAAGGACAGCAATTCCAGTAACGTTTCCAACTCCACAATATCACAATTTCTCCAGATTCAGTCACACAACAAAAGCATCATTGTTGCCAGCACTGAATCTCATCAATTTGATTTATCATGAAACCATATCTCCCATGTCCATGTCAAAATGCTGATGGAAACCACAACACAGGTCTAGTTTGGTTCATATTCATTATCATCTTCGCTGCCTGAGGGGCCTATCATGATCTGTCCAATTATTATCTGATTCATTAGATCTCCGTCCTCCATGACCTGTTCGTGATTGTTTGAACTCATTGAAGTTCTGCATACCTCTTTGTCTCATACTAGTGCTCTTTCTCCCATGTACATTGTCAGATGAACCCCTCTGACTACCACGAGAGCCTCCCCTCATGCTTTGTCGTCCACGTTCATTTTCAAATGAACCCCTCTGACTGCCACGCAAGCCGCCACTCATGCTTTGTCGTCCATGTAAATTGTCCGATGAACCTCTCTGACTGCCACGAGAGCCTCGGCTCATGCTTTGTCCTCCACGTACTTTGTCAAATGAACCCCTATGACTACCACGAGAGCCTCGAGAGGATCTACCAAAGTCATCATCAGAATCACTGCCCTTCACAAAACTGCCACTCTGTCGACCTCCAAACCTGTTCTGTTTTCTGATTTGGTTCGACTTCTCACCATGTCCAAGACCCCTTTCATCAGAATCATAATAGCTCTCCCTACGGTGTCGGGATGTGGAACCCTCTTCAACATCATCATCACTACCAAAAACAAGCCTATCATTTTCATCAGTGACAAAATCCATTCTTCTGGATGGGCCACGTGAAGCATTATTTTTATGACCAGCATCAGCAACATGACTAGATTTCCACTTAGGATGAACTGGAAGGTCCTCATCTGAATCAAAGTTCATATCATCATCCCCTGAACCAGACATAGATCCTTTTTGATGGAAAGACCTGGATGCGTTGGGGTAAGAACTAGATCTTGTTTTACTATAACCTGGAATATCATCGTCACTTTCAGCATCAGAATAGCTTTCACTTTCCACATCAGAAAAACGAAGTGAAGAGGCTTCCTGCTTCTGGTTTCTGTTTTGATTGTCTAGCTCATAGCTGTCAATGTCATCATCCTCATCTTCAAAATCATCAAAACCCATACTGCGCTTTGTTTGCACAGACCTTGGAGCTGGAGGTTCTTTCTCCTGAAGCCTTGAAGTTCTGCTGACCCCGTATAGGTTGTCCTGAGGCCTACTGAAGGTACCATTTTCTGGTGGACTATCCAGATTTTGATCTTCATTCATTGCACGAGCATCTGCATACTCAAAAGCTGCAACATCTGCCCCATCTGATTCATCATCATCAAAATCGAAGTTCCAGGCATTAGAAACTTGTTCCCTGTTAGGAGTCCTTTCAAGCCTTGAAATTGGTCTCTGCTGCCTTCCTTGCATCTGATTCTCCACATATTCATCAGGAGGTCGCTTATGCTCGCAGTTGAAACAAGTCATATTTCTTCTGTAGTTTAAGAAGTTGCATCTGCGAACAGATAGTTGCAGTTTGAGCAACGATGTCAGATAACTAATAAAACATCATGCAAGGGATCAAAGGAATAAGAAACACAGGTAGGAGCATAGGTTTCTAATTTTTCTCTCTGAAGATCACAAAATTCCGATGCACATATGTACCATCGCATTGGCAATCGAATTGTAATGTAATGTAGACATGTCTCTTAGCAAGTCATCTATTATTCATAAAATATAGTTTTTTCCGAAGCATCTCTGTGGAGATCTACTTCGAGAGTTTTTCATAAATGTTTCTGTCAGATTCAATGTGATTCACTGCTCTTTTTTAAAATAAATACATAAAGGACTCCTGGGCATGTAACATCGTAATTTCTTGATTATCATAATTTTGATTTATAATCTCTGCATAACTCCTGGGCTACAAATCAATTGGGGAAAGGAGGGAAGGGAGGGGGGGGGGGGAGGAAGCTGCCAGCTAAGGGAAGCCTGGATGGATTCAGAACATGGGAAACTAGCATATCTAGTTAGCTTGATGATTTAAGGGTAAAGCCACATTATGCTCAAGAGGGAAAGAGAAAGATATTAAATCAGTTATTAAGCAATCACATTATCACTAGAACTCTAGAAGACTGCAGATAATAAAGAGCAGGGACTCACTGGGGGCATTCCCATTCTCCTGGAAGCAACTGCCTTTTGGGACGTTTTGCATCACATTGCAGGCAAACAGAATTCTTGGCAAAATTCATGAAATTGCACCTGCAGTCAATGACAACCAGGATTAACAGATAACAAGAAAAAATGGAAGCCACACCAATAACTGTGGATAACTAATTTCTCCTGTCTATATCATTCATCCTTCTATTTAGTCTATATCACCAAATTTTTAGATTCAACCCAGTATCTTTACTATAGAATCATGGATTCAGAAAAAATCTAGTGGCACATTAATCAACTATTGGCAGGACTAAATGAAATTAGATTAGAATCATGGAATTAAAACTCTTCCGTTTTGTAACGGATTCTGGATTTGCCGTTCCGCGAAATCTCATTAAGGAACGCATATAAAAATCACAAACTTGTCGCCGCATTGTCCGTTCCGTAACGTGAACTCGCCGCGTTAGAACGCTTTTATCCTCGTTACATCCGCTCTTTTCAAACGTTATGATTTAATTATATAGCTGATGAAACATGATATTATGATAGATTTGATTATATTATGTTGTAACAATGCGTCAAGAACTAAAATAAGGCAAATAAGGTTAGAACATATTAATGTGATTTTTTTTAAAAAATTCACGACGCAACGGCCGCGATATATTCTATTTTTCCGTTACAAACCATTCCCGCGACAACGCGACCGTTCCCGCAACCGCTTTTTTTTTTCCCTAATTAGGATTCCAATTTACATAATTGGACATTCCATAATGAGAAAAGCAAACGTAATTTTGAAAGACCCAACATCTGCAAATTGCCACCACATCATGCAGCCAATAACATAGCAGACAATTATTCACTGTTTAACCCAAAAAAGCAAACCGCCCATTTTTAACCCAAGTTTCGCAACCTTTAAGCCCTATTTTTGCACACTTTGATCAAACTAACAAGCAAATCACTACATTAGTAATACTTTATAGGTAAACTTCAATCATAAAGTAAGAGCAGATATAAGTTGGACAACAGGAAATATAATTGACAAAGAACAGTGCCCAAATAGCAAAAATTTGATAAGAGCAGTCAGCAGAGGGGATACTTACCAAACTCGACATTATGAGTAAAGTTAGCACCTCAAACAAACTGAACAAGAATAAAAGCAGAGACAGACTTCAAACTGTAAATGAAGAAAAAGACATACTTGGGACATAACCAATCACCCTTTTTCATCTCAATGTCATCACGTCCAACTCGTCTCTTGGGCGGAGGTGGTGGCTGCTTCACCTTTGGTGGACGCTTCTTGATCACTGGAGGAGGGAGATTGGGATCTATCGGCACCGCACTTAACCTGACAACCTCGTGAAGTAATTTACGGACTATCGATTTCACAGATTTGTGCTTCAACAAAGCCTTATTTTCAACTGATCCATTTATGGGATCAAAGCCATAAGTCATAAAGACACGCATCAAATCGATTGTCCTTGCCTCATCCTCCTTATTAGTAACCAAATATGCTCTTTCACAGTTATATCTTAAACTACAGGAGCTGCAAACCTGAAAGCACATGAAACCCTTTGTTAAAACTGCAGAATGGACTGAAAGCAATTCAACATAATTGTTTCCACTCAACAGGCTCGAGTTTGATGGTAAAGCAAATAACAAACTCCAAAACTGGAATTCCCGCAAATATACAACAATATATGTACACATGTACCCAATCACAAATTGACACAAAGACAAAGACATCGATCCCGCGTACTAATTTTTACTTCAGAACCCAAATGTATATCAGTATATCTATAGCTAACTGAGCACCTCTCACAGCAGGCAACACTCAGTTCTGTTAAGTATGGAGAACTATGACTTAGCCAGTAAGCAAGTGAGCAACACTTACATCTCCTTCATCAAGATGAGCATGTTTCCTCAAAAGTTTTGCAGAAAATACCACCTTCTTGTCTGCACTAGGACATCCATACCCAACAAGTGTTTGTATATCCTGTCTCGAAAGTGACCTGAAATCAATTCCCATTCAAAACCAACAAAATAAAAAAAGGAAGAAATCCATAATAGTGCAAACTAAGGCAGCAACCAGGACTGATCCGACCACAAAATCAACCATCGCAGCATGAACAGGTAATGCAAGTTTCTTCTTTTCTTTGATACCATTTCTTCCTTTATCATTCTTACCAATGATTTAAAAATCAAACAAGCAATACAACCTCCAATTCTAATTAGTTACAACACTTTGACTTTTACACTATTCATAATACACATTTTGACCTGAAAAGTATCACTGACGGCCCGTTTGATAAGAGGCCATAACTGGTGGGAATGGTAATGCATTATAATGTAAATTTGTTCTGGAAATCCAATGTCATTACCTATGGTAATGCCTACTCCATCTCAAGATATCCATCTTCCTAAAATCTCATTACTATCCATTACCACTTGGAAAGGTGGTATTGGGTGGCAATGGAAATTTGCAAAAGGAAGCCCGTGTTTTGTGAAAAAGTTTCATTCTCATGGTCACTGACAAGAGAACTTCTTTACAATTTACACTAAATTTCATTAGCACTACCACTATTTATTACCCCTAACCAAATGGGCCCTGATATATAAAACAAATTTTAGTATGCAAGACATTATTGGATTTACATCAATATAAACTTACAAAATATAACATTTTTCTATAACTTCCACTAATACATAATTATAGATACTACTACCATTCAAAGTTGTGCCTTGGCAAGGGTAATCCGTAATAGTCAATTAGTCATAGAGTTGCAACTAATAAAAAATGGAGGAAGAAGTTTTAATCTTCTTAGAGAGCAATGAACAATTACCTCAAAATATCGAAGCGATCTTTCCCAAAATTAACAATGGCAGCATTAACAGTCTTCCAATCCCTAGTAAAATCAAACCCTTCTTCTTCAGCAAATCCAGACACATCAACTGAACCCAATGCTTCAATCATCTGATCCTCATCTTTCCTTCTATGATCAAAATAATTCTGCTGCACTAACCTCTCCATCAATGCAACCCATTCCGGCCACGGATGTACCAACTCAATCTCTCTCTTCATCAACCCTACCTTATTCACCTCCTCCTCTCTTCCTACCACCACAACACTTCCCTCTGAATTCCTCACTACTTCATTTCCACCACTAAACCCTAACCCTAATTTATCATTATCGCCATTATTCACAGTATTCTCATTAGCTTGATTGTTCTGCTTCTTTTGTGATTCCCGCCAAGCTCGAATTCGCTGAAGAGCGTCGTCTTTCTCGGCGCGCTCTTTTTCGATTTCGTCGATTTTATCGAATACGAAGCTCAAGCGAGAGGAGAGAGAGGAAGGTTTAGGAAGTTCTGAGGAAGTGGAGGTGGTGGATTGGTGTTGAGAGGAGAGAGAAAAGTGTCTGATTAGAGGAGAGAGAAAATAACGGTGGTAGTGTTGATGGTGGTAGTGGTGGTAATGGTGGCGAAGGAGGAGAGAGAAAGAAGAAGGTGCCATGAAAGAGAGGAGAGAAAAAAAAAGGGGGAAGAAGTAAGAAGTGTGTTTAAACTTTAAAGAAGGTGATTAAAACCCTGCATAAACCCTTGAGTTTTGATTCTTTGGAGAAGAGAAACAGAGAGAGTGGAGTGGAGTAGAGTAGAGGGAGATTGATGATTTAATTTGGGCCCCTATGAAATTGAAATGTAGTCCTCTTTCAAGCATGTAGCCATGTGGGTTGTGCGTCAAATCCTTCAAAATGTAGTGAACACACAACAAGGACATAAAGTAATAGGTGAAAAATTAAAAAGATTGGGTGGTGGACTAGATTGCTAATGTTGTGGTTTAGTTAATTCGTTTTGGATATGTATTTGTCTAATAATTTTATTTTATATTTTGATTGTGTAAATGGTTTATTAGGTGTTTCTTTACGTTTTATATTGTCTCATAATATCTTTTACAACTTGTTCCATTGCAGTACCTTTGACCAACTCCAGGTCTAATAGAAACAAACTCTACAACTAATCCAGTTGTAATAACAGAAGTGGCAGAATTCAGTGGATTCATAATAGGTTCCTCAAAAAAAATGATTAATGATACAATCAAATAATGCATTATGACTTGCTAAGATCCATCTAGTTGAAATGACAAATTGAAAATTGAAGTAATACTATTATTAGATCATTAGTATTTTTTTTCTCTTTTTCTAAAAAACTTGACACAAAAAAGTAGTTTGAAAATTGATGAAATTAGGAGGGATACTCACACTAATGCCTCTAGATCGCAAGAATTTGTCGAAACCAAATGTACATGTTAAATTTAGCAATTAAAGAAACAACATTAATTGTACACTCGGGTGTGCTATTGGCATTGTATGCCGAAGGTTTTTTTTTGCTCATTTGTATTGTGAATTTCGTATATTTGGATGTTTCAGATGAACAATGAGCAAAATAATAGCCTAAAACCCTTAGGTGTACCATGTTGACAGTATATTATAAAAGTTGTAAAATAAAAACCCCGTCATTTAAATAATATATACCTTTTTCTAAACAATATTCTACTATATGATACTTCCTCTATGTTTTTAAGTTAGACCCTTTTTAGACACACTTGCCGAGACACTAATTTGAACCTTATATCTCCCATTATCAATAAGTAAAAATTACAAAAAGTTGGTACTTGGATAATATGCATTGAGACGAATCTAACAAGATTCCACGTGACTATATTTTTTTCTTAAATACAAATCACATGAAATAGTGAAAGTCATGTATACAAATAGTATTAAACCAAAACAAGTCATCTAAAAAACAAAAGAAGTATTGGTGGAAAAAGCACATGAGATGCCTTATACAATTAGTGTATCCTCAACAAGGAAATAGAAAAAGAATAACCAACATGAAGAGCGAAAAACTAAGCAACGGGACAGTCATTAGTTTAACATTTGAGACATACAATTGACATCTATACATTAATACATATGCCCAATTTCTAATGCTTACAGAAAACAGGCTTCCATCAATCTTACATTAGATACATTGACAACATTCTATAATTATATTTATACACCAGGGTGATGTGACTACAGGCTACAATATCTGTACAAAAAAAAGGACACTAGGGCCAATAACATTGGAACCCTGTTGAGCTCATGTATTAAATAAATTACACATTCACATTCAGGGGAAAAGGGAAGGTGAAGACACTCCTACCTCTTGAACCTAGACATGGCAAGCATCTCTTATCCCACTCGATTACAACGCGGTATCCTTTCAGAAAAAAACCGAGCTGGTTTAAAACCACTCTGCCATACACCTAGGATAGAATCCTGCTTCAGTTGCAATATTAGAGAAAGCCAGCAGTTCTTTCTGAACTTTTCGCCTCTCATAATATACCGAGCATGCCAATGATGTACACTTGACACCACTTTCCACCAGCCAATCTCCACCTCCGCAATGCCGACAAATCTGTAAGACGCAAAGCAAATAATTGGTCCATCCATTGCAGAAAAAATTGTGGGTTTGAACATAAATGTTCATCATAAGGCAGCAGACAAAATAATTCTAATGCTGCGCATGGGAGGTCAGGTCAGGATCAGATACCCATTTTAATAAGGTGGACAAGAACCATCATATGGCATTAGATGCTATAAAATTACTGCTTATGTCTAATTCTTGATCAATAATAACACGACATACAAGATAATTCTACCAACAAGGTTGATGAATGATGAGGGCTATATGACTAAAACATAAGTGGACACAACATCAATATTGCATTGTTAGCAAGAGGGACAGCTAAAATACTCACAGCAACAAGGTGTTGGATATCTCTCTCCAACTTTGCGGTTCTTCCCGTCATAGCTGCAGCAGTAACGTGGCCATTCTTATGACATTTGTCACAAAGATGGTTAGATGCTTGTTGGACAAGTTCTCCACAGAGGACACAATGTTTTGAGGAATAGTAATAATCGATTCTAGTTCGGAGTGAATTTGCAGCAAAGTGTTTCTTTGTAGGAGGATCCCTAACTGGACGAGGCATCTCCTGGAACCACTGGCTTAAATCAGCACCGACAAGCCCAAATACACGCTGTAAAGCTGGTATTATCTGTTTTGTGATGTAATACAAATCATTCAATCTGTATGGAGAATCAATGGACAGGAGATCCTGTGGGTCAACAACCAAGTCAAACAAACGAGCACCAGGCTCTCCATGCACCACAACATAAGGCACACGCTCAGCATATCGAGGTTCTGCCCTTGGATCCACTCTCATTGCTTTAGAAGCAACAATTGCTGCTGGAGGCAGTGATGATGAAGTCCGTGTGCTGTAGGTGCCCAACCTGACCTCTTTTGCAAAAACAAAATCTTGAATTGACACCCTTCCAGAGAGGATTCTGGACCATTGGCGTTGTAGATAAGCTCTAACCTGAAGAGCAGCCAGAAGGTACATAATGCAGAGACATTCTATTTTATTTTTGAAGTAATACAAAACAGAAATTGACATAAATATAGTGCCGGTATCATGTGAGAGTAAGTTAGCATAGTCAATCATCAAAAGTAGAGGAAATTTCTATTTTCGAAAGATAAGAAAGAAAAGTCCATAAAACTATAAGAGCATTTTTTTTACTCCTTTTCTTCTGTGATTGGGAAGATTTAAAAGTGGGACATGAAATATGTAGCAACCTTTCAAGGGAAAAAATCAATCAAGGAAATATATAGTGAGAGAGAAACACATTTGAATGCGAAGTTCCATCAACACAGTTGTGGAAGTTAAATCACATACTGGACACATATGAGCATAGTTACAGATGATCAGAAGCAGTGATCCCAGGCTAGGCTTCGTATCAGGAATACCGGATGCATGATTATCTCACTTGCTAGCAACAATAAATCAACACATGCCCACGATCTGAACCCAATTTTTCCAATAATAGAAAAATGACTGAATAACACCAGCCTTTTACCTTGGAAATGTCCTGTTGTTCAAAGAAGGTTCTCAATGACTTCTCCAGGATCTTTGCAACAGCAGGACATGTGTCTCTGCGAACAGTTTCGATTCCCTTAGCATCAAATATAGGTTCGAGTTGATTGAGGCTCTCATAACTATATCCTACATATCGCTTTTTAGTAAGAAGAAAGCAGGACTGATAGACCTTCTCCATCTTCAATTTGACTGGATTTGGATTCATCGCTGTAATTGTTGAAGCTATCTCATTTCCAATCTGAAAAGCCTCTTTCAAGCTACGTCCTTTAAGCAGAACAAACATGCTGCGAAATGAAGCAATCCACGCAGGACATACAGACATAATGAGGAACGAGCGCACAGCTTTTAACTTAACAACAGAGAAGAAAGGCAAAAACTACTGGAGGACATTCATATTCAATTGTTCCTGAGCTTGCTAAAGGGGGGATTCAAGTTCAAAATATGGTTTATTGTAGCTGAACCACCAAACACTAAGCCAATTTGATTCGTGTTAGTAAATAATTTCCAAACAGAGAAGATTCTTTCAAGCATTAAGGAGATAAGTAAAGGCTTTTGCATGAATTTTCTCTCTATATATATTTACTTGGAAAAAAAATCATCACGAATTACACATATTATGGATAAATCAAACTTAGCAGATGGAATGCCTAGCAATTGGAGCGCTGATGACAAATGACAGGAATGTTTCAGACTGACCTTAGGAAGTTAGGATCACATTGGGGCTACAACAATGATGATTATTTCAAACATATTGACCAAGCTTTCAAACAATTGGGTATATGAAGGAAGAGCACATTGAGCATTGGCCAACAAAGAAACTTCAGGTTCATAAGTTTTGATGCAGAATACAAGTTCTGTTTAGGCATGAAGCCTTATAGAAAAGAGAGAAAAATCAAGAATGATCCCTTTCAAGATAAGTGCGGGTGTGAAACTTGTATTAAGGATAAGAATCAGGAAAAAAGGATATAGCATTTACACATCAAAAGAAGAGGTGTGTGTGGCCAATGTATGGGGTGTAACAAGTTCTTATATTTTAGATAAGAATACCTCAATCAGTAGAAATGATAAATTACAAAAACAGGGACTAGAAATCCAACATCAACCAAAACACGGGAGGAAAAAAAAACTCCAAGCACAGTAATGATGATATTGTGGATTTTTAATGAAAACCAAGAGTTGAAGTACAATGCTTAAAAGCATATATCAACACCATCCTCACTATATTAATCACTGCATTCTGCAATAGACTTTAACCATATCAATCAGCACACTCTATAGTCTCGTAACAAAAATACAAGCCACAAAAAAGACTGAAACACAAATTGCCTAATGAGAACAAAAGAAATTACTTGTCTTAAACTATTCAAACGTATCACAAAAGTTATCCCAGAGCATCGCCCGGGTTTCCAAACAAGTTACATCTGAAAGGGGTGCGCACCCATGAGAAATCCAACGAGGGTGAGCGCAAAATAAAGCTGAATATACAAATGTTGCCTACCGCAAATATTTGTTCCTTCTTATGTCCCGCAAAACTCGTTGCTTGACCTGATCCCAAATAGTGGAATAGCTAAGACACTGTTAAACCCTATGCTAGTGATGAAACGGCCATACCACAAGGCAAAGTCATTTCTTGTGTCTCCACTAGCTCCATATGAGTACAAGATACACATATGAAGAGGCAAAATCTCTTTGGCCGTTGTACATGTAGATTTTCACAAGTATTGAGAAACTCCAAACTAAAAACTATCACAATGCTTTACTCGCTTCGACACCATAGTCTTCCAAATAAATGTATAAGTGGAGTTCGCTAAGAGTTATAAATCTACTTATATGTGGCTAACAAAAGTGTGAGAACCAAAGAAACCAAAAGTGTAATTGCATCACACCCATCTCACCAAGTTCTAAAAGATCAAATTACCAAAACCCCGGCTGGTCATTTTTCCTCTCTTCCCCGACCCTACATCAAAGCAAGTCTCTCATATTCCTATCTAACCTCTTGTAAAATCCATTTTGATACGTAAATTAATTGAGAAAGGAAGCGCAGGGAAATATTTAATAGGCAAGTCTGAATATGCAATATAGTTCCTACAGAGAAACAAGTACTCGTCCGTTCATATAGCTTCCAGGAGACCTTCTCACACCCAAGTCTCTTAAACATCAAAGATCTTATTAACATAGCAAGAAAAGAGGTAAGACCCAAACAAACACTTATATCTAAGCATTTGGAGAGAGTGTAGTCGTGTCTCTCTACCTTGCAGGCATTCATTCTTTGGTTTCCTACATTGACTTGTTCTGTTATTTCAATAACTCCTCTACTATTAGTACTCTTGTTACATGCCTCACCACTGTTTTTCCATCCATTAATTTCCCATTTATTATTCCTCTTACAAAAACATTTCAGGCCTTTCTACTACTTTTGATTCATAAGGTAATACTGTAGATTGGACCTTCCCAAACCCCTGCTGAGTTAATGTCAAAAATTTCCATGACATGAATAATTAGAGTAAGAGATGCTAGTTAAGAGAGCGAGGGATCCTGAATGTAATTTTAAGCATCTTGATCCAAAATTACAAATTGACTTGTACAGAAGACAAGTTGAACAAATCTGGACGTCCCATCTTATGGGCCCATAAATTACCAGCAACATATGCAAGCATTAGTCTGTTTAACAGCCAGTTCATTCCCTTTTGAGCTTCCATGGCAAATATACTTTCAGCATAGCATAGTAAGACCAAATTATAATCAATAACCTCATCACTTACCTATCAGTATCACCATAGATAACTCTACCATTCCATTGATCATGAGTGTTGACAAATGAGATAGCATGTTCAAGTGTTCTACGACCGCACTGAACTATGCTGTCTGCTAGCTCTGCACAAGGCATGCGACCACTAAATCCAGCAGCTGTGTATCCATAGGTTACATTTGCTATCAGCTTTAGAGCAAGCTGTCTAGCATTAAAAATCTGTAATAAAGAATGACAAAGATCAGCATAATCTTATCTTCTTACAAAAAAATATGTACAAAAAATAAACAATTACAGCATTACTCCGTCCCATCTTTAAAAAGTAACATAAAAGAAAAGGCCAGTGAGCTTTGTAGCACAGCACATTGGTTTTTGGGATATGATTCTTGGGTATGGGAACAGCCTTTTGGTATCCTTATTCCCTTTCTCCCTATAGGTAGTTTGTTGCAGATTATCCGCCTACTTTTTTTTCATTTGGGTGAGAGATAAAGATAACTTCTCTTGGACTCTTCATTTTTTAGAGGCACCCTCATGATTGGGGTTGATGGAGCTTTTTAACTTGTTGAGAATCCTTGAATACTGGTGTGGAAGGAAAACCTGTTGTTCCTTTTACAAACACCTTCGGAAATCGCAAATATCTCGTTCCTTACCTCATACTACTTTTATTTGAAAGGCTAAGGTTCAGACATGTGGAAGCTTTTCTTTGGGTTGCTAGCAAGGGGAAACTCAATACTCACTCCATTTTCAATATAAGGTATGTAAACGTTTTTAAACATATCAAGAATTTAGTTAACTTTAGCTAAATTTGCATTTGGTAATAACAATTGACATTAAAAATGGAATTGATGATACAAAATAACCTACGATCTTATGTGATACTGTAGAAAAGGCATTAAATATTGCATTGTAGAATGCTTTATATTCCGAAACAACCTTTGGCTAAAATGCCTTCTAATTAGAAACGGAGGAAGTAATTGTGATATTTTGTGGGCTTAGAGATCATAGAAAGCTTCATTCCCTCACATGTGTACTATATTATGTCTTGTCAATGAGAAGAGAGGAAAACAATTTGTTTTAGCATTGTCATGGTGACGATTCTTTCGAAAAAGCTAGTTGGTTTTGTTGGGATAAATTGGGCAATTCTTTTGTACTTTACAGTTGACTTTAGAGGTCATTTACAGGTACAATCTTTGAAATTTGGGAGGCGTAATGGGAATAAGAACTTGTGGCAGATTGCTTTCTTTGCCATTATGTAGGTGCTTTGGTTAAAGATATACTACCTCCGTTTCTTAATAAGTGCAACGTTTCCCTTATTTGGAATAGTCACAATAAGTGCAACCAAGCTCAAAATAGTAAAAAAAGTTCAATATTATTACAAATATGCCACCAAAAAGCAAGAGGGGACCACAACTTTTTTGCTTCATCACTTGAATTACTTTACTTTATTGTGGTCCCAACTTTCTCTCTCTACATTCCTTGGTATTCCCCCACTTTCTCTATGTTGCACTTATTAAGAAACGGAGGAAGTATGATGGAATTTCCCATGTCAGAAGTCTTCTTTGGTTACTTTATGGGATCAAGTAGTGTATTTTGCATTTCCCATGTCAGAAGTCTTCTTTGGTTACTTTATGGGATCAAGTAGTGTATTTTGCTTTCTATGGAATAACATGTCGTCTTTGCTGTATTGTGAGATTGGAGTCCTTTTTTCTTTTTGTTTCTTTTGCTTTTATTCATGGACTTGGTCACCCTACTTCGCATATGATGTTTTGCTGCTGAATGAAATTTGTTTTCCTTGTTCAAAATTTTGATTCATCAGTTCTCAAAGCCACAAGCAAACACTTCTCATACTATTGAATTCGCGCAAAATTCTGATACATCATTTCTCAGTCACAACAAACTTTATCTCGTACCTATGAGTTCCAAGTAAAAGGACAGTAGAAGTGTGAAAGTTATACCCTCTGAAGGATTTGCTGTGAAGGCGTCAACGTCTTCATTGCTTCCTTCACCATAACCCTGGTTGATAATATTTCCTCCAAAAGTCGAGGTAGAACACCTTTACGCACCTAATTTGGAGTTTTATAAGAAGTTGCAAAAGTCAAAACATGCAGAAAGTCAGATAAAAAGCTCACTTGGGGAAAAAAAAGGTGCATGGAAGAAATCAGAAACAAGCCTATCATAATCATATGCTACTATGCAAATCACAGATTGATAACTGCAAGTCTGCAATTAATATCTTAGCATAACTAAACAAAATTACCTTAGAAGGTACATACATTACACCGTTTGGAGTAATCAGTATCTGTAAATTTAGATCCTCCAGAATATGCAAATCTGGTGAGTAAGAGGTAACCCCAAGAATATCTGCTTTGGCCCGGACAACATTGCCAAGGCAGGTAGAAAAGCAGAGGTTGTACGCAATTATCATGGAAGGATAGAGTGACTGAAAATCCAAAACAACAACTGGATCTGAATAGAAGCCAGATTCAGGCTCCATTACAAGAGGTATGCACTCCATCGCAGGTTGAGAGGCTACCTGATAAGACAAGCTTGAATTCTTAATAATTCTGGTGAATGCAATACTTATACGACAGACAAAAATATCAGTCGAATTACAAAAGAAATATTTCACCCTCCCAAGACTTGAAAGAAACTGCAAATCATCTGACAAGTTGACAAAGCTCATTATAGCAAACAGCATATTGGACAAATATCTCACAAACTGACATTAATGTAAACCAAGTGAGAGAAACTATGTATAGAATAGGAAAAGATGGATATACAAACCAAATAGCACTCATAATGTAATGAGGAAGGAAAAGAGCAAATGACCTTTCAATGTATAGCTAGGTCCCAAGTTTACACAAGCAATGAATATAATTAAATGATCAGAATCTGTACTCTGCAACTACATGTATAATCATACGAGAATCCCAAATTAGGAAAGGGGGGGGGGTCGTTATGGTGCTTGTTACAAGGTAAAACATCAAGGCATTGATCCTGTCACTGGATCAACCTTAAAGCATATGGAATAGTATGTCAAATCTGTGATACTCCCTGATTCCACTTGTGAGTTGTGACTGCACTGCTCCAATTAGGGATATCTCATGCAAATTGATCTAATTATCATGTTATGGAAGTCAGAAACAAAATTTAAGGGAGTTCAATTGAAGGAATAATTGAATACACGACCTCTATTTCCTTTTTAATCCACACAAATTTGACTTTCGCGTTTGCCAACGCAAAACTTTGACCCTTCATGTCTCGATTAATCGACAAGCAAAATTTATACAAATTCTAAAGTGGCAAAAATTTTTTTTACAAACTTTATGTTATGAAGATATATATCAAGATGAATCTAACAAGATCCTACATGGCTACAATTTTCTTTACATGTAGATCACCGACGATGATCCAAGTGAAGCTTGGGAATAGTGCTGAAGTGCACAATGTGTATAGAGTAAAAAGAAAAGGAGGGAGTTTAACATAAAACAAATAATGTTCAGGGTTTCTTCTGCTAACCCAGCACCAGAATGGAAGAATAATAATATGGTACACTAGTCTGCATATTACATTTTTCACAAGATTCAGGCTAAGAGCTTGTTTGGTAGCATTGGTTGCAAAAACAGAGGTACCTGCAGTTGTCACAAGTTGAAACAAAAATAGAGAATGATCAAGCAGCATGCCTCAAAAAAATTATCTTCATGCTCCGACCAGAAACTAGTTTCACCAGTTCAGCTCCATTTTTAAAATCTCTCAAGTGAGGAGTATGCCTCGGCTCTAGAGGTCCTTGGTGATAACAAAGCCAAAGATGTAATCCAGACGTTGAATGGTTTCTATACATTAGCTTAAGGAACCAAAATCAGCTTAGCTTATGCAATGAGATTATTTGAAGCCAATGTCAGTTTATCAGGATTGCTGATGAACACTGTCTAGTGACAAAAGGGCCATCATGTCAACTGTCAAGATTTGGTTGATATCTTAAAAAGCACAAACAGTGCAACTAAGATGACTATCAGCCAGATGCTAGTACCTCTGATTCAAAGTAATCTCTCTTCCGCGACCTCCACCTTAGAATATCTACATTTTGGATTACATTATATTTAAATCTAAAGGTACCAACATTTTAAATGATTGATTGTGCAAATACATGGGAAAGAAAATACTGTCCAAAATTTATCATCCTGAGTCTTTTATTCTTGAATATTTTAAAAAGTGCTGCTTTTTTTGTGTGTTGACATACATTTTAGAGACCTTTTGACATTGAGATAGGAAAGCTCATTTCAGCATGGTGGCGGATAGGATACTGGTCTGGATGACTTTGTTGTGGCCGTTTCAAATACACTAGATTTGACTAGGGCATAAACACCACTTTGATTAGCATAGTCCCAAGGAGAAAGCACAATTGTAGCTAATCAGTTATGTCAGTATTGACGAGATATAGGGCTTTTATCTCTTTAATTAGATTAGGCACAATTCTTCTAGCCACAACTTGATTACAAAACAGCAGGGAAGAAAATCGCGGATGCGGCAACATTCACGAGTGACCCAGAAGCAGCTTGTAATGGATGAATGGAATGGACCGCGGTTAATGCAGCGTGAATTTTTTAAAAAATATCCCATAAACAGATTTTTAACCTATCTATTGTGACAAAAGCAATTAACGAAACAAAGATTTAGTGAATAATTGACACAAGGATTTAACGTGGTTTACTAACAAGATGTTAGCTACGACCACACACAGAGAACTAATTTTATTAGGTTTAGGAGAGAGTCATATTACGGAATTGTGAAAATCATCAGCGAGGCTGAGGATAATTAAAGAGGGTTTATATATCCTGCTAATTATCCTGAACAGAATGGGACTAAACCGAACCCAAAACAAAGACGATATACTAAACAACATATACCGAAAAGCTTGGTTAATCCTAGCGCTAGATTATTCAAGGCACATGTCAACACTATCATAGTTAAGCAGATTTTCACTTCAAAGTTTGACAAGCATTACTGCAACATAATTTGACCATACTATCATGTGCTTGGTTTATATATATGGTGAATGAATAATGACTTCAAAAAAGAGTGCTTTATCCTATTATACATATAAACAAACACTAATTCATATACCTGACCCGACTCGAAAGTCCATGTCACGTTCTTCTCCCTTCATTAGAATGTGCACATTGTTATTTTCTAGTTGCAAGGTATACTTTCGTTTTGTCCTTTTTCCCCAATTCTAACAAGTAACGGATGTAATGTGAGAAAAAGAAACGTTCTAACGCGGTAAGTCAGCGTTACGTAACGGACATTGCGGCGAGAAGACCGTGAATTTCATTATGGCGTTGCATTACGGCATTTCGCGGAATGGCAAGTTCATAGAATGGGTGTTACGTAACGAAACGGGCGAGTTTTCATTCCAAGCAACAGAGTACGTCTATGATGGGTACGCAGATTGGTGATGCCACTTATGCGAGAAATAAGGTGTTTGACGATTTTAGGACGGAGGCATTTAGCTGTTAATGGAAGAACAGAACAATCCCTTAACAAATATTTTAAATTCTTGTTTTTTCCAGTAGTCATACAAACTTAGATATAAAAGCACGCATTGTTTAATTACAGTACGAAATTCATTGTACAAAGACATAGATAAACAGTAGAAAGTGACAAAAACCTGTTGATGCCCTGGAGAAATAAGGACATAGTTCTGTGTATGTGCCAATCTTACAAGCATGGATTCAACACGATACTGAGAGCCACGAGACAAAACAGAAAAAAAGTCGATCCCAAAAACACGAGCTAGCTCTGATGTTCGGTTTATCTACACAAGAAATACTCACATATAAGGAGCAGAACAAAGATACATAGTAGTAGAGCTGACAAAACTTGACCACTAAAACCTGACATAGATTAAGCAGGTTAATGGTAAAAAAATTGACCCATATATTTGAGCAGTAAGCATTTGAAGTAGGTCATGTCAAGTTAGTCTTCAGATATTCAACCAGGAACTAACACCTTTACCTGCTTAACTTAAACATATACAGCATTTTATAATTTTAGCACAATGTAAAGGTATGAACTACATATGAACTTATCCTTCAAACTTCCAATATAAAAAAGAATCAGAGGCTAGCAAAACATAAATGGATACAGGAGTACAAGACAATTGGACTTAAAAGTTATTTATCATCAAATTTTCTTGATATTCCAACTTAAACAGGTTAAGTGGGTCAACACAACTAACTCGTTAACTAAACCAGTCAGGCTAAGATCAGTCGGGTTAGTATCAAAGGTTTCCAACCCTTTATTTTGGGACACGAACACGAATTTGACAAGACAAGACCTATTTGCCTGCTCTACATACTGGTAGGAAAGGAAAAGTCATTGAACTTCTTGAACGGTTAACCTATGTTTACTAATGATATTTCCTTTCAGAGAGGAATGATAATGAGTTCTTTACTATGCAACGTATCCAACGGTGGTGATAAGACAAGAAGAAAAGCTTACATAACTTAAGAGTGCTGAAATCAGAACGAAATCCAGAAAAGGTAACAATCAGGGCAATTAAATCAAAGTCATGCAAGATGAAACCAAAAGGAATCCAGTGAAGGGCACAAATTCAAGGCACTCAAATCAAAGTAAACAAATAAGATGTATATAGAATACGATATACTTCTCCGTTTCATAACACTTTCAACCAAGCTTCTCGCACATAATATTAGGAGGATGATAGATAAGGTAAATGGGCAAATTAACTACAATACTTTGCACATCGATAAGAGTGATTGGGATATTAAGTGTTTAACTTATTTAAATTAATTAACTTGTTTACCTTGTATATCATCCTCTTTATGTTGCATGTCAAAGAGCTCGGTTGCAACTGTCAGGAAGTATTTAATATGCACAAGAGCGAGATGATGCACAGAAAACAAAAGGAAGACCTTCAATAAATAGAGCAATAGAACCAGTGCTTACCATATCAAGTTGGTTCACAATATCAATGTTCAATTTTGCCCTCTCCACTAAATACTCAATGCATCGGAATCTTGCTTTCCCTGGACCACTTGAGAACCATTTGTTCAACATCTTCCAATGAATTGATGGAATTTTTCGCCTTAAAACAGCTTCAGCCACTGCCTCTAGGGAATACATATTCAATTTAACTTCATTACGTGCGAGTCTCCAAACATTTAGGACTATTCTTCCAGTTACATGGACACCACTTGCATGGGTTCTGCCCCATTCATCCTCGATTATTGAATTGTCATGAGGAACAGTATCAGATACCAGAGAGTCAGTAGAGACCTCATCAGCATTTTTCTGGTCATAAATATTTAAGTTTTTCTCGACTGCCTTCGTTTGTGCAGGTATCCGAGAGATTTTATTGACTAAGCTAACACCTAAATGAGAAGCCCTTTCGGCTAAATATCCAAGTGAGCTGCCTTGAATATCCCATCCCATTAAAATATCTGGATCAAATGAGCATATTATGCTTATAAATTTGCCTAACAATTCCCTCTCTTCAGGGTAAACAAGCATCCTGCATCTGGTTATTCCATCTAAGTTTCTGCAGAGCATATAAGTAGCACTTGTTCAGAATTCCTAAAACTGCCACAATTAAACCTATCAGGAAAAATAAAAAAACAATCAATTCTTAACAAGTTGCAAATCTTCACACAAAATATCGAATGATTCATCATAGTAGGATTATAGGACAAGGTTTTATCTGGGTTTGGTTGGCTTTGGATGATGTCTCCTGTCTGATGAATCAACAAGTGCAAGAACTAATTAGGAAAGGGGAGGATGTAGCCAAGTGCATCAAGGCAGTGGATTCTGAATAGATCCTACAAATACAATTAAACTTATGAGGAAAGATAAAAGAGAAATCATTTCTTAACAAGTTGCAAATCTTTATGCAAAATATTGAATGATTCATCATATTAGATTTAGGACAAGGCTTTATCTGGGTTTGGTAGGCTTTGGCTGATGTCTGTTGTCTGATGAAGAACAAGTGCACACGGATCCTACATATACAATTCAATGGGCAAATCCCAACAAATACAATTATATTTGAAGGAGCTTGACAACCAATAACAAAAATAAACAAATGAGCTGGGTGAGAGGATAATTGGAACCCTGGGAGATATCTTAACAGGCTCATGCCAAAACAGTTTGGCATGACAAGAGTACAGTTCTAGATTTGACCTATATAGCAGTGTACCTAGTTTGATGCTTAGCTTGTTAAATTAGCTGACAGAACTCTTTACATAATATCATTCCCATGTTCCAATTTTACATCCACAAAAAGGTTTAGAGGGAGAAGGTTGAATGAATTTGTTAATTCCAGAGTTAGATAACACAGAGGAACAATCAGCACACTAATCTAATATGCAATCATATAAAAAGAACACAGCTTGCTGAAGACAGAACAGAACATGAGGAGACACTGAAGAGTTCTGGCAGTGATGCTGATACCTTCCACAATCTTTAGTTGCACCACGCAGAAGCACATAGATGTCAACAGACGGACAACTATCATTCTGGACTGCAATAGCAATGATGTTTATGGTATCATGCTGCGGATCAGGTCGAAGATCTCCTCTCGATTCTGCTTGGACCTGTAATCCATAATTACATTTAATACGCAAAAACCAGTAAAACTCATTTTAACTAGCAGGCCAAGACCACACTAGCCCTATAATTGAAGAGAAACAAACGACAATCGCTTTTGCATCTGCTGGTCTTGAAGCAATGTGAAAATGCCAATTATAGTCTATTTTGAAAAATATATATATTCGCAGGCATAATAATTTTGGGCACGTAAAGTCAGTAAAATACTAGTCATATATTTCACTGGTTTACAGGTCATTGTCGTTGGGGAAAAGACAATGCTGAAAGATACTGTAAAAGATCAAATTCATGGTGCAAATATAATCAATGTTAGACTGCATCCTTATACATACAAGACAAGTTGAATAGAATATCATGGTAAACCCCATGGGAACATATACATCATATACAACAGTTTCAAGAGCACATTTCCATCTGAAGAACATATGAAATTCAATAATTAGTGTATTTTACCTCTATACTCAACAGAGTCAGCTGTTGGCCAGCACCAACACTGGCAGGGTCTTTAAAACCAATTTGACTGAGAGGAGTAGGCTTTGACTGCCCACTGGGTCCTGAAATCTGAGAGATTTCTTGTGACAATTTTGTAAGTTTGTTCTCGTTCATAGGACTCCCTTCATCAAGACACGGTGCTAGCTTTTCATTATTTTGGCCTCCTTCAATATCTATATTTCTGTGATTTTCTCCATCAAGCCCGTCACTCATCGCCCCCAAAGGAGACAAGTTTGAAGAATCAGGTGAGGGCTTTGCACGCACATGTTCTGGAAGCAAATTTCGACATGCACATCAGCGCAGAAGATGCTAGAAACCAAGCAATAATAACAAAGCTTAATGACTTAGCCACTAAAACAACTCTCATCAATCGCATATCTTGCCTTTCTGAATTGCAAAATTACCATGGATAAAACTCTTCACTAATTAGATGTAAATAAAACAACTATTTCTCCGCTCTACCTTTTTCTTCAAGCGCTAGCCATTTGAGAACAGAATCTGTAGAAGGGGGTGAAACTGCCGGTGTCAACAAATAAGCACAAGAGCCATCATTTTGATAATGAGTTGGTACTCCCATGAGAGCATCCTGACAGAAGTCAACATAGCCCAGTGGTTTCTCCAGAACATCTACACAGGAGTCTGTAAAGAATGGGTGAACATCTTCTGGACTTCCACTCTGCACTGCAAGAGTAAGAAAGAATTGTAGAACAGAGAGAAGTGTCGGTCAATTATGTATTAAATTTAATCAAAATTATCATGCCAATGGTAGAATGTAGCAAGAAACAAAAGCAGATAAAGCAAGAAACTCTATGTTAGCCATTGACTATGCCCCTGCACAAACAAAGACCACTTTCTTTGGAAACGACAAAGGCCTGTGCAATTCTAAGTCATATATAAGATACTAATTCACAATCAAATACAGAAAGGTCATGATCTGAGCTTTTCCTTCAATTATATTTGAACAAAATAGTCTATTAGCGTCACTGGAATTCTTACAAAGGTATATTATCTCCAAATAGCTTCTTTTTCAGATCGTTAGATACCTTTTGAACTCAACAGCCAAAAGAGGTGCTCACATTGCATTAGCGAAGAAGCTTAACAGTTGACAGTGCTCCACCGAATAATAGGAGTATCATCTTTTCTTCAATTCACAGAAATAAATAACTATATATGCATTGGAATAACGGACTTCAAATTAGAAATCTGGACATGGTAATTTTATTGTAACCATGGTATCAACTCTCGGCTACACCAGCATATTTTGACCCCCAACGTAAAGCATTTTAAGCTTACCACAACTGGGATATTAGGCTGAGACAGCCGCAAACCATCCTCACAGCCTGTGAAATGCTTTCATGACCCTCATTGAGATAGTATCCAAGATTTAAAATCATGAACAGAATAATAAGCAATACCCAGTTCTAGATTCAGCTGCCAGATCTGAATCCAGAGACAGGTCAAACAGATCCTAGAGAGTGTACTAGATTCTGACCAGTTGAAAGTGAAATCTGATCAAACATTAAAAAAAGCATATGCATATACGCACTCCATGCAGAAATATTTGTCACACATCATCTCAACATCCATTATTAAGGATGTCATAATTTCACTAGAAAACCCTTTACAATGGTTGGATCCCCACACACTATCCATTGCTCTTGTGTTAGTAAGGCTATCTTTGAAAAGACACTCGAAATCACTAATATTTTAGGAAAGGTTACCAGTTTATGTAACTATTAATTCCTGAAGGAGGGGGGTACTTTATAATAATTTAAGCAGCCCTATCAACGAACAAACAAACCTGATGTTCCTTCTTCGTCAATGTCATCCTTAAGGGAGCACCTGTGGGAGTGAGCAGGAATTGGTGCTGAATTTTGGAATGTAAAATCCTTCCAACTAGCTATGGGAGGTTTCTTGTGGAAGGTCATGCTGATATATCTTGTAGGCCCTTTCTCTTCCATGCGGCTAAAGGCAGATGCAGGTCCCACAGAGCTACATGCATACTGTTCTAAACAGCCAACTTTAGCATATTGTGGATCAGCTGGACAATCAATCCCCTCTACATTTTCAGAGACCTTATTACTCACTAATTGTGCACAAATACCAGGGCTGTCTCCAAATTCACCAGCAAAATCACCTTCCACACATATCTCTGTCTTTTCCCTTGCTTCACAACTATCTAAGCACCTTGCGGGACCAGGGACATTTTGTCTCAATTCATCAACGATCATGTCGTCATAATCAGTCGACTTTAGCAATGTCTTATTAGTTAACTTCTCTGATCTATTTGCAGGGTGTGACCTTTCTATTTCAGGCATACCAACATCAGGCTCTTCTTTGCAAATTACAGAAGAATTCACATAATCTTGCTTCTCTTTTACACCAGAATCATGAGTAGAGGCAGATTGTCTAACCCTACATGCTTCTGTTCGTTCACCTATCTGTACATGACTAGAGGTAGAAAACTCAACAGCTTGAAAGTTTTCCTCCTCCGATGGCTCTAGATGAAACTCCAATTTTTTTGGTTGAAAAGCATCTCTTCCCTTTGCAGAACCTTCTTCCACCTCACGGTATCCAGGTTCAGAAGATTCAACCCGAAAGCATCGCTTTTTCCTCATCAAGTCTCGTACAGAACAACTACGTAGTGTTCTCGAGTCAACTGCACAGTAGCTACTTTTATCTGCATTCTTAGTTGAAGGGTCTGAATCAATATCACGGGTACTTTGCTGGACTTCAGGAAAAGGCAAAGAGCCCCACTGTGATTTGTGCCTCTTTTGCTTGTTATTGAAGCTTGAGCTGCAATGGGGAAAACTATGGTGCTCGGTAGACACCAATTCCGTGCCCATATTTTCAGGTGAATTAGCAGCAGGAGTCAATTGCTGCTCATCTCCAGCACCATCCATCTGGGGAATTTTTGTGTCTGATGACTCCCGACCAGTAGAAGAAGTCGTAGCTTTTTTCACGTCAGAATTTAACACATCTACAATTGAATCAAGTATATCCTGACACTCTTGCTGGGATTCATTCTCATAATCTGCATTAGCTTTCTCCAATACTTTATCAATGGGTTCTGGCAACATAGGACTTAAAATGGTCTCCCGGTGAAGCTCGTCATCTGAGTTTATATCCTCCACAGCCTGTGAGGAAGCAAGCCACTTTAAAAGTGCCACGTCCTCTAGATCTGCACCCTGAAGTATACAAATTCAACACAGTTGAGAGAAGGGGTGATCATAGCACGTAAACAAGCAAGGCAAAAAAGAAAACTAACAGGCATGACACAATTTTAAAGAGCTATAACTATAGACGCAAAATCACAAAGGGTGAAAATTAAGAAACTTTCAGGTCATTTTACACCATCAATAAAACCATGAAGATACTGAAACAGGCAAAAATAGAAAGTAATTTCATGAAAGTTGAAATCTCCCAATCCAGAGCAGTTCTAAACATCTGAACTCCCAACTACTGAGACGCATCAAAGAGTAAATAGAAAGAAGAGGATTATAGTACCTTTCCATCCACTCCTTCAGTCACCTGACAAATATCTACTTCATCCAACTCTTCTGCATCACCAGGTAATGCACTGACAGTGTCAGTAGGCTCTGGATTCTGTGGTACCATATAATTCACTATGTTTATGTCTTCAGCAGACCTCAATTCCAGACCATTTGAGCTTTGGTTTCCTATTCCCACCAAACTCCCCTCTTCTATTGGACATTGTGTCGACACCATAGATTTTACATCTTCAGATGTAGCAAACAAAGAGCTTTCTTCTTTGCTATATAACCCCTTTAGGTTGTCCACATGCTCAACACCATTTGACATGGTCCTCAAAACATCTTGAGGAGAAGGCCTGCCAGGATCAGCCAGTATCTCTGCCTCGTGCACTCCACTCCTTTCAAACTCTTCCTATGATGTAAGTGAACAATACAGTAAATAACAGCAAATGTTATAATACATGGCGTGATAACAAAAGTAAGACATTACTAGTATAAAACCGAACCTCCCATATAGGCACAAGTGACTGGACCATTCTCACATCTGAACGAGTTTGTGAGAGGGATGTGTACATTTTCAGCTGCTGATTCAATATGTCTAACAAAACATATGATGACAGTAAGCAATGAAACTGAAACAAGGGTCAGCAACCTGGATGTCATATGTTGGAGGCAGGATATACAGAATAGCATACCTTCTATGGTGGTATCCCCCTCGAGTTCACAAGTACTTTGACGTTTCACATGACTTGATGAAGCACCATGTACGGAAGGGTGTTGCCACATCCATTCATCTGGAATTGTTGAAGACCTCCAAGCGAGTGGAAATGGGTGTAAACTAGCAGTCGCATCTGCCTAAATGAAAAGGAACCCCATTTTAGTGTTTCAGATAATGGAAATAGTTAAACATTTCCAAATTATGGAATAACCATAGACCAGTAAGACAGTGACATGACCTGAGGATCAGAAGATTTGCAAAGATAACCTTCTGGACTGAAATGATCAGCCTTCTCAGCAAAGAGATCAGGCACTGGATGACGAAACTTCATCTTCACAAGATGCATAAGGCCCATACCATATAAGTTGTAGTCAACCTGATATGATTTTTAATGCAAGCAATAAAATTCAGGACAACAAAAGCAAAAAGTAGAAGGGCATAACATCAAATATTGAGCATCTAAATGCCTCGGAAATCTTAAATGAGAATGGCACATAAGCATCAAGTTGGATTACAAATTAAAAGATGATCCCAAAAAAATTAAGAATATACAGAACTGTCATTATGTTCTATATCTATTGCAGTAAAAAGATACTTCACGCGTAGTTATACACCCGTCATCAAATCCAAACCATTCATCTATAGGCTATTGACATTCTTGATTGCTCATCATCCATAATGAAAATATTATCCTACATCTTATAGAAAGTGAAATCCTCTTTTAAAGTCGCTAATATTACCATAAATTGCAGAAGGAAGGGAATATGAGATTCATAGGGCTGTAAACGCTTCTCAAAGACTGCACCACTCTGCAAATGAGATTGTATGTTTTAGTAAAAATTTGCAATATTAATTCCTGAGCAGACATAATCAATAATCATCCACTAAATTTAAGCACGCTCAGAAGTTAGAACAGGAGAAAGAACAACAATTAAATTCCTCAAAAAGTAAATCATACAATCTCAATAGATACTGCTAATTCGGTAAGATCACTATAAGCACTATAGTTTATTTCTTGTAAGTTGAAACACAAATGTGTAAATTCATTTTAAGAATCTTCTTATTTGATCCTAGATCTAATGAAAATGGCTTTTTTGCATTTTTTTTAAATTAAATGTGCATATTTTATTGTACTAAATATGCCACTTTTTTTGATGTGCATCTTATTATTCAAGAGCATATACTTATACTTTGAAAACTATAATATGCACATTTAGTACAAAAAATATGCACATTCAGTTTAAAAAATATGCATATAAATCCTTCTCGCCCTTCTCATTTTACGATCCTTCTCATGGATCTCGACTCCATATATATAATAACAAAATCCTGGTGTCAAAACCTCAAAGCAAATTAAAACTTTAAAACAAAAACCTAATGATTATAATAACAGTTGATGCAAGATAAATTCCTTCCCTAGTAATTCAAACTTTGCATAGTTACATATGCTGAACGAAGAATGTTGGCTTGTAGCTAAGACTTTCTCCAGGGTAAGTGACCATAGCATGACAGAGCAACTTTGCTAGGACGCCAGGACAGAGAGAAGGTCCACAAAAAGCTGCCAACTACACACAGATTGGTAAATTCCCAAAGATAGTTGCAAAAATATATAATGACCACATACCAACAGGAGATTAGCAGCACGAGAGACATCATGTGGGTAATACCTTTCACCCATTAAGGACAGCAAAGAAAGCGAAGCGAACAAAATTCAAGAAAAAACATAACTTTCAGCAACCCCATTGTATGTATTTATGTAATACTTTAAAGTACAAAAATTAGATTACATACAATGACATCATCACATCAAGAGATTCTCCTCAATTTCGTCACAAGAAAATTAACAACGAAACTACCAAGTCATATAAATGAAGACAGAAAGTGTTGGCACAAATGTCAAGTATTCTTTGGATTAGATTAACCACTTGACCATAAAATAGTTCATATACCAACAGCGCAAGGGTGACTATGAAGAACCTAAGTTATTTTATGCATGTTCAGTTTAATTTCGAGAGAACAGATGAAATACAATGAAGGAAAGAGATCGCGGAAGCAGTTGCGTTGGCGATATCAATCGCGTAGTCACCTAGGTTACATGGACACTTCATTATAATGGAGTGGCACGCGTCCAGCACATATTGGACGATGAAACATGTTGGACACCCCCTAATGCTGGACACTCCCTATGACGAGCCCCATAATGTTGTGTCCATGGACATATAAAGGACAGTTGTGAGACTCAATTTAGACACTCAATGACATCTTTTAAAGCTAGAATTTTTGCATAAAAAAAAGATTCCTAATAAAAACCATAAGATATGTTGTGGTGCTATCACAACATTCTGTAACAAGGTTTCGCTGAACGATGACTCCAAAATCTATTACAGCTCGGCAGAACTGCCAATATTTTATTCCATGACTAATAACACAGTAATGAAGAGATATTCCCTCCGTTTTCAAATAGATGCTCCATTTTGACTTGTACGGTCGCTAATGCACAATTTTGACCATTAATATCTCTACTTATCAACTTATAAAAGAATTAGTATCTTGAAAACATATGTCAAGACAAATTCAACAACATCTTGTATCTTAACATTTGGTTTTTAGACATCTGTAGAAGAATAAGGTCAAAGTAGTGTCTATGTGCAACAGTCAAAGTGAAGCATCTATTTAAAAACAAAAGGAGTAATAATTTCCAGCATTCCATGTCACGCAAGGGAGAACAGTTCAAAAGATGCTCAAGCACAAACTTAAATGATGTAACACTAAGAAGGATACAGATATATCTTGACAAATAGCTCCTCTGATGAATGGTAACCATAAAACTTTTTTGCACGGACTAGAGTGCAACCATGCACATGCTGCCTTTTAGAACCAGCATTGCCTTTGAGCTTCATAGATTCAAATATATAAAGATTTGTCAGTTGTTGGTGGAACAAAATGATATGCAAAGCTGTTACAAATTTTACAGAATGACAGAACCTAAACATACCTTCAAAGCTTTCTCAACAGCAAGAGATATAGCATTTTCATTTATAATACCTGTATTTGCAAACACCCCAATCATAGCATTAACACCACATATCTTGACAGAATTATTTCTCATTTTACTTCAGAATTGATGGAACAACAAACCTTAGCAATTAATAAATCATATAAATCCTTACTCTAACATAAGACCAATAGTGCAATGATGTATGCTCAAAATTTCGGATAATTTTGCTAAGGTGCCATGAGGATTTGCCAGTCGGTTATCCTACTATAAAACTTCTGGGACACGTAGTTCTCCAATGACCAAAGTTAACAAGTAACCACCCTTCACTAACATTATGTTTCATTAGCATTTGCAGAGGGACGGGGATGGGAGTGAAAACGAGGGTAAGATGAGAGGGCAGAAAGAGTGAGCTTCCATTTTTCTTCCAGATCTTTCTATGATGGAGGGATGTGATTTATTAAACGAGGAAGGAACATGGAGCCTTCCAGTTCCTTTCCTTTTCCCAATTCATATCTAAACAAGGGGAAAAGGATCTCTCATTTCCCCTTCCATCTCTTCCCCATCAAATCTAAAGGAACTCCTTCAATCAGCAAAACAGCTTCATCTTATAGGTGAAATTAAAAGCATAGTGATCTCCAGCAACAGGTGATCAGTTTCCTCTGATATCACACAGGTAAGTAAATCCTTGTGATACCTAAATGAAACCGTCCAAAACATCTCAAGGAATATTTTCTATAACAAGTCTTTTGGACAATTATAGGGGAAAAGAATATCAAAATAATTATGTTAGGTTCACCAGAGAATTAAAACCCAAATCCCCCAACACATTTGAACAAATGAAAACCTTTCAAGCCATCCAAACAAAAACCACCCTAGTTGCCATAACCACTGCCTATTAATCTCATCTCACACAAATCCTTTCTTCATCACACAAGCACCAACCACAAATTCCATAGCCACTTCCGTACGCCCACATTTACACTCAATTACACTTTCTCCTTCTGTGAGCATCATTTTTCAGCAGATTCAGTTGTTTGAAGGTTGAATTCTTTCACTGTGTTCCCTACTCAAGGGCTTTAGTGTCCAAACATGGCTCCCAATGGACTGCATCATTTTGCGAGTGAGGGAAATTGAAAATGCAAAGCTTAAACCTTTTTGTGGAGCAGATAGGTCAGCATCTCTCTCTTAGTTGAAATTAAATCATAACTGATCATATTCCTTCAATTCGGCCTTGGCCATTCCCGCCAGCACAGCCAGTAGATTTCATGTGGAAAGGTTCAGTCAACTAACCTACCATTCCTGCAGTGACAATGGCCAAAAGGTGAAAGAGTGATTGGTCTAGGCAACAATGGCATGTTGTGCAATAGCATTAGAACAGTCTTTGGCTCTACAGAGATTTTTCTAGTTCATCATTCTTTTACCTGTTCTCCTCCTGTGACAAGTCCTAGATAAAAAAAAACCTCCTCTACCTCAGCTAGGAGTTGCAAATTAACTGATGCCATCAGAATCAACTTTATGGTGATCAGTCATTAAAAAAGGATAGATACAAGACGTTGACACATAGAACCGATCAGTCCATTTAATATGGGAAGCTGTTCAAATATGCAAGTTTTCTACTCGACTTATCAAAGAAACAATAAGTCAACTCTCTAAAATATCAAATTTGTTGCAAGGCAAAAAAGCAATTTCCTAATACATGCATTTGAACTTGTTATTGAACATGTAGAGCCCCCAATCTCCAACAACCAAGAAAATGGTTGAAACTTGAAACAACGTTTCAAGTATGAGATGAAAATAGAGGGAGGGAGCGTATGAAACATGATTTAAACTGAAGCAATGTTCATTGAACATATGAAACATGATATAACTAAACGAGCCTTATATTTAATATGCATAGTTAAGGACTAAGGAGCATACCTTCAGAATTGAATTGAAGTGGTATATCTGAGCAGGGAACGTATAAATACGGTAAAGCCTACAAGATATTTCAAGAGCCAGCATGCCACAATTAGCGAATAAGTTTTCCAAATGTGCTACCATTAATTAAGGGTTTAGCATAATTTTTAGAAAGTCTAAACCAAAAAAAAAATCCAATTTATAATTAAGGCTTAAAATCCTAATATTGTGAAAAACGATATCGAACATTGTTCGACTTAATCACTACCTTACTGCTAAAATTAACACGCTTGACCGTTAATTGATCAGTTTTTAGTCTTTTGTCAGCCAGGAACAAATTATAATGTCCAGTACACCCTAATTACTCAATTTTCGAGCCGTGCGGTGATTAATTATAGGTCAAATCTTTTTAGTTTAGTAATAGTAAAAATATACAAAAAACGAGATAAAATTTTCCATAGCATGTATTCCACTGAACACTTGATCATCCAGAAATTCCTAAATTCCAAAAAATTACAATATAAATAAACATATAAATCGATTAAAACTCAGAAAAGCATACTCGATGAACATGAACACAAGCCTTCTGACCTCCAGGAGTAGCGCCAAAGATTCTTATAACAGGCACCTCCTTCACACTTCCACCTGCAGAACAATGGAATTGAAAAACCCTAGAAATTTGTCCATATGATAAAATCGTATTATATAATATATCTAGGTTTTTTAGAATTCGAAGTTGAAATTTCAGGAAACCTTGGAAACTGCTGTAAGAAATGGAGATATCGGGAATTGGAGGAGCCATGTAATAGTCGATTGAAACAATTCGAACGCTGAATACCTTTGAATCTTCCTGTGATACTTCTTCCATGGTTGTCTTACTTAGTTTCTCTCTCCTGTTTCTAGTGCAGGTTAGTACTGGTCATCATTTTCATTTTTGGTGCGAGGAGGAGAGAGAAATTTGAAATTCTGGGAATTTAGGTGAATGTAGGATCATTTGGCGCGGGGTTTAGGGTTTTTATACTTTATTGAGTAGTTTGCCCTTTCGGGGGTGTATGATTGTAATTTCTAATTTGTATCATATCCGTGCAGGGTAGTATGACTTCTCTTGTACACTTCTTTTGCCTTTTTTTTATTATTATTCCTATCAGTAATTTTGTAGTTTTTCGGTTTTCCAATGATAATTTCGTGGTTTTCTAATTTCCAAACATGACCTTGTATTTTTGTTAAATTCTCAAACGTGAATTTTTCAGTTAAATTTTCGTTATATATAACTGTTAATTCAATAAACGCATATCGAAATGTTTGTGGAATTCAAATTGAGGAGAATCTAATATTTTTTTTACAAATTTCGACCTCGAATTTAACCTACAAAGGACTAAATTGACCCTCAAAACCTTGAACTGGCTTTTTTTGGCTCATTAAATAATGCACGCAAATCGAAATATTTCTGAAACGCAAATTATTCTGAAAAAAAGGCTCTATCAAGATTTTAGGGGTCTTTTAGCCCTTTTGGGGTCAAATTTGAGTCGAAGTTTGCAAAAAATGATCACATTCGCCTCAATTTGCAATCCATAAATATCTCAATTTGCGTGCATTGTTTTGACAGTTAGATTTAACATAAAAAAATTCATGTTTGGGAATTTAACAAGAGTGCAAGGTCATTTTTGGGAATTGAAAAACCACAAAGTTACCATTGAGAAACCGAAAAACTATAAGGTTACTTATGGGAATTTCCCTTTTTTCATAATGTAGGCCTGTAGGGTGTGTTGGTCAATCAAGGACCCTTGGATTCAATAATATGACTTCTTATCTTTTACTACATGGAAGACCAAAGTTTAGATTTTTGCGGGAATAAAAAATTTCATATTATTAGAGTTGAGGGTTGGGGGCTTGTTGGGCTTAGGGTGAGTGACCCTGTGTGAAAACAGTCCAAAGGAATTTCTTCTTATCATGGGTTTTCCAATCAGGGTCCAAAAAAATAGGTGAGTTGGTCACATTTAATTCTTGACAATTCTACTTAGGTAGGGTTCTTTTTTTACTAGATTAATGAAAATTCATAATATTTATTTTAGTTCAGTTGAGACAAGTTCATATCAACTAGTTTTCTCTCACAGTTTCAATTCAGACAAATCAAATTCACTTAAATCTTAAAGAACATGGTATGGTACATCAAGTATTTAAATATCAAATTGCCAAAAAAACAAGTATTTGAATATCATGTGACACTAACTTATTGATACTTATGTTTGGTATCCTCTAAGGTAATATACCCCCACGTTCCTTTTTTATTTTCAATTTTTCCTTCTTAGGAAGTCCCACAATAACTCTCAAGTTTCCATTATTAACAATAAAAACATTTAATATGCCGCTAAACTCAATTCTTATTGGTCAATGTTATATAGAAAGTGAAAATTTTATAGTAAATGACGTTTTTTATTTTATTTTTATATTCTCAAAGTATAACAGTTGTTTTTACTATATAAATATGATCTTTTGTCCTCTCTTAGATCATTTCACACCTTGAGAGAATTTTCTTAGAGAGAGAAACTCTACCTTTTTTCTGAATTTTTAGAGAGAAAGTGTGTGCTCGTCCAGAATTCGTTACCTTCACCGATCGTCCGAGTAGCTCATCAGGTATCCCCTTTTTCTTCTTTGTTATCAATTCTTTACTTTTGTTTTTGAAATTCAAAAAATGGATTTCTCTTCGTTGAATAATCCCGGCCGCCTAAGAGTTGATCTTGACACTAGAACGGATATTATGGCCTATTCTAGAGTTGGGCCTATTATGGCATGTCATGTATTTTATATTTGTGGACATGGACGGCAAAATCAGACGACCCAGTCTTTACATGTGCAGGGTAATTTGGCACGCGTCAAGCAAACTGCTCATCTTAGACGCGGAGTAAACCTCCCAGCCTCCAATTTTGAGATGGAGGTGTCAACTGGTAGAGTCCCTAAGGACGGGGAGCGTGAAGTCCAAAGTGTCAAGCCGACACTTGAGCCCTCTTCTCCTGGAAGCGTCAAAGAGGAAGAACCTATTCAAGTGGCTTCTGAGGCTAGTCCGTTCGGGAGAGACATGGAGGTGGAAGAGATCAATGAAGTAGAAAGTGAATCTAGTCCCTCTAATGACTCGGACGACCCCTCCACAACTTCTTCCGAAATTAAAAGACGACTAGGTCCTCTTTATGACCCTAGGTTTATTCTAGCCAACAATGGTTGGCTAGGACGGGTAGGTACTGACCTTAGACACTTTTCTTAGGCCATTCCTATGCCGGTATATTCTTTTGTCTTGCTGGATATGGATGATACATTCTTAGTGCTCCGTCTAGCCATTTTGCCGTCTATCGGTTCTCTTTCTCTCTCCTCCACTTTTCCCCCTCGAAACACCAAAATCCCCACCCACACACCTTCCTAACCATCACTAAGATCACCCTCACCACTGACTCCACCATCACGTCCAAACCTTCACCAAAACACAGTCATTTTGAGAAGGCAAGTGTTGGGGACTTGGAATTCGATGGACGAGTTGGATGCACAGGGTCGCGGATGTTGGCGGATCCAGTCCAGACTCGGACGGCGTGGTGGAGCCACTCGAGGCGGCTGATGTGGGACTCCAAGGAAGCGCGAGGCGGAGCAGAGGACAGAGAAAGTGAGGAGGTTTTCTATGAAGATTTTTATTAGAGTCCAAAAAGATGGTGAATAATGGGGATATAAATAAACACTAAGTGGGTAGTGAGGGTTTGGTGGTTTTTCATAGTCAAAGTTCATCTTTTGGCATTTCAGTGGAGGGTTTTTTTGATGTTTTTGGAAGCTTAGTTTTTAGTTTTTGAAGAGAGTGACTGGGTTTTTTGCGATGTATGTGGTGGGAATATAGAGGCAACTGCTTAGTTGCTTGCTTGATGCATTGGAAAGTCGTGAAACAATTTTAGTACAATTGAACAGGGTGAGTGGAGTAGATGGCTAGTGCCTAATGTCGGTGAATGTCAGTTGGCATTGCCGGTTGAGTAAATTAGAGGAGAGAGAAGGAGGTTGTTAAGGGTTGAGAGTAGGGAGTAGAGACGATGGATTAGAGAAGAATATATTAAAAAAAATAAAAATTTAACTTGTTTAACAGGTTTCAAGTCAAAAGACTCATTTTAAGAAGATTGGGTGTCAAGGTGGGATTATTTTGGAATTATTGAAAGGTTGGACCATTTTAAACAGACCACCCAAAGGTGAGATTATTAGAATTAATTTTTCCTTTTTTTATTGAGGGAAATGCTCAACAATCTAGTTGTTATTTGTTAGGAGTCTTTAGGACCTTTAATCTCAATCCAAAACTTATATTATTTATAAATATTTTTTTTCCTTAAGCTTTCCTATTTCCTTACACTAATTATTAGGCTAGGCTGCCTAATTATAATATTAAAAGTAGGCAGCCCATGCCCAATTCTAATAGAGAAGCCCAACCACAACCATTGTCATTTAATCCAACATCTTTTTCTTTCTGCTCATTTGCTATTAGCTTAGGGCAACAAAAAAAACTCACTAATTCTCATTTTCTCTCTCCTCTGTATTTCCCTCTCCTTTCTTCCATTGATAATCAAGCATGGTGGACGGCATGGAACATCTCATAGGTCACCTTTTCCGTGTTCGAATCCCTAAACCAACCAATTGCATCTCTTTTTGATACTCCGGTGAGTTTCTTTTGGATTTTCGTTGATTTTTGTTGTTTTCTTTTTTTTGTTTCTTATCGTGAATTTGAGCAAATGTGTTGAATGATGATGCTGTTTTTCTTTTTCTTATCTCTGTTTCTTGAGCTATTGAATTTCGAGTTTCAGTTACTTCCTAATGACGCAATTTTAGTAACATTTGTTTGTCAATTTCAGTTTTTCTTTTAGATGAACATTTAATTTGCGAGTTGAATTCTTTATGGAATTGTTAATTTGCGAGTTGAATTCTTTCATTCGTGGTGATTTTATTGAATTGTGATCATTCAAGTAGTTGAAATCTGTGTGATTTTGGTCCTGCATTTTGTCCATAATGTTGTATTTGTAATGATGATTTGGTTAATTTTTGAGAATCTTTTGGAGTGGTTTTGTTGATTCTTATACTCTGGACACTTGGATTAAATATCTTGGATTAAATTTTGTGGATTGGTGATTATATTGCTGATTTTGAATCATCATCAACTTGCTTGTAATTTTCCATCTCTGATTTTTAGTTGTTTGTTGATGAGAGATATGAGAAGGTGAAACTTGATTACTTGCAATCAATAATCCTAAGGTAATTTCGAATTATATTTTTGTTAAATCCTCTGTTTTTCGTCTATGATTTTCGAATTTTTCATCTGATTTTGAGTTGCTCTGTTCCATTGTACTGCATTACATTGTTTGTTTTTCAAAATCTATTTTTTGTTTTTTTTGTAGTCACCACCACAACAGTATCACCAACGTAACGACACTCATTCACCAGGGCGTGACAAACAACGTCAAAAGTTTTATGATTCTCCATCACCTGAGCATGAAACAAAGTTAAAGAATGCTAGATTGTTGTATCGTTTGAATGATTATAGTGGTCACATGATGATTTATGTTGGTGACACAATGGTTATTGTTGGTCACTAATTATTTTTTTTACATTTAGGAATTCACACATGTAATTGGAGTGACATTTGTTCGTGATTATGTTAATAAATACATTTGATTCTTTCCATTTCACATTTGAAGTTTCTCAGCTTAAATATTCAGTGGATATATTAAATTGGGCACCAATTAGCTTAAATTAGGTACCAAATGAATTTAAGTAGTCACTTATTAAAAAAATATTTTAGATGTTCATCTTTGTGTTTTTTAAATTAAAGTAATCAGCAAATTAAATGAATAGGTGACTAATTTGAACAAGCATCAAATGGATTAAAGTAGTCTCTAATTTGAAGAAATCTAAAGTCAGCATGAAATAGTGACTAATTGGTATATCATGGTCTCTAATTGACATATAACAGTCACTTAAGAACATAAAACTTACTGATCAACATAGCTTGTGATTAGAACCTAAAGTTGAGTATCACTTATCATAATTTTGCAAAATAACAAACCTGTGGTAATTGTTTTGTTTGTACTTTTACTAATTACACAAAGTTCTACTTTTGTTCAAAACTAATTAATCATCATTGTTAGTAACCAAAACAGTTTTTGTTCAAACTACTTTCTTGGAGAGGATCTAGTTGTTGGTTCGGATTCCTTCACATAAGAGTTTTGCTTCGTGGGAGATGATTTTGCAGAACTACAGTGGTTGTGTTGGGTACGTCTTGGTGTCTTTTCGATCTCCTGCAAATTAAAATGCTTGATTAGCTTCATCTACTTGCTTGGTGGGAATTTGAGGTTGTTGTTTTTGTGGCTGTGGAATCAGATTATACAGCAGATTCATTTACAATGAAAACTAAATGATTCATATGCTTACTAGAAAAATAAAATGGCTACCAAAGAACTTAAACTGGTCACATAAGGAAGTAAACTAGTTACTTGATGAAATAAACTGCCAGAAAATTAAGCATCTTTCAAATAACAAGAACCCAAATGACAATTCATTAGGAGAGTGGTATGTTGCAATGAGAACTTGTTTAGCCTTATAGAAGAATTAGGAAAGCAATAAGTAATTGAATTTTAAACTTCTCACTGAACGGATAGAAAATTGAGTTAAAGTGGTCACAAATAAACCTAAAATGGTTACTAGATGAGTTAATGTGGATACTTAATGCCTGTAACAGTTTCATTTGTAGTCTTGTTAGTGTCCATATATTATAAAAGAGTCTCAGAAATGATAATAAAAAACTAATCAACAATCAAAATCTTAGCCTATAGTTATTTACTAACATACTAGAGAAATTTATGCTTTAATAGTCATTTATTGACATTTGACATATAAAGGTCACTAATTGGCATATAATGGTCACTAATTGACATTTAATAGTTACTTCTCAACTACAAAGTTACAACTCAACTTTACTTCAAAATAAAATCTAAAGTTGAGTACTCTCGATGAAAAATCTCTCTGATGAGGAGAAAAGTCAGAAGCTCTGAACATTGTTTTGCAGAATAAACTCAGCAACACCTAAAAACTTAATCATCAATGGATGTCCGACAACGGTTGTCCACCGACGAAACAACGAAAACCTTCATTTCTAGGGTTTCCACTTCCCGTCCTCCTTTCCTACTTCCTTCGCTCCACTGTTTTCCCCTCCACTCTGGCAATGTCGTCGAAATTCACTTTCTCTCTCCAATTTATCCTCCTCAAGCAAACTCTTGGTGTAGCTCAAATCCACTAATACATCCTTCACCTTATTCAATCTCTCAATTTCTCCAATCACGACAATTTCAACAGATCCCTCGATCGAAACGACGCCAAAATCAGTCGAAAACTTTGCCGCAGAATTTCGCCGGTCGCTCCATTCCCAGCCGTCGAACTCGATGCTATGTCGAAGATAATCTCGTTGAAATTTAGCATCCTTGTAACCGGAGAATCGAAATCGGAGAAGGTGATGATGGGGCTACTATGGAGGATTTTCCTTGGCGGGAAAATTCCACCATTGAAGAGAATGAAGAGTGGAGACTTGAAGAAAGGAGAGAGAGAGGAGAGAGAAATGCGCAAGAGAGATAGAGGAGAGAGAAATGTTGATGTGGTTTTTTTGATTTGCAATATGGGCTGATTAGCTCATATTGTTTGAACTTGGGCCTGCCTAATTATAATGTTATAATTAGGCGTTCTCTTGCAAGACGAGCTGATTTCCTTATGCTTATAATTATTTTTTTGTAAACTCTTTTTTTATACAACTTTTAAGGGCATTTTTTGGGGCCCTTTCGAAAACTCGTGATAAAGTGAATTTCCTCTAGGCTGCCCACATAAGGTCACTCACTCAAAGACGGAGAGACCCAACAATATTGAAATTTTTGCTTCCACCAAGATTTGAACCTTGGTATCCTATATGGGAGATAGGAAGACATACCATTGGACTCAAGGATCCTTGGTACTTTTAAGGGCATCTAATATCAACTTGAAAGCATTTTCTGTATCAATTTTAAAAATTAAATACGATTCTCAAGTCTTATAATAAAGACGACGACTTTCTCCCTTGAGATAAGGGAAGGTTTTTTTTTTTCCTTCTTTATATTAAATAGGGAGTTTTTGTTTTAAAAAAAATTCGCCACATATCTATTATTGATTTTGAGTTGTACCACCTTTTGAATTTTACCGTGTTTTACATTATAGATGGCTAGAGTTGCCACCAAATGACCAATTCCCCCCAAATTTGCATCTAAATGGGCCTCAATGACGGGCTTTTTTATATATTATCCCTCTTCCACCTTATTGTTCTATGATTTCCTAATTACAAAATAATCACTCAGATTTGAGGCATAAATCATATACTTCATATATATGAATCATGAATACATTCGTACATAAATGTTTCAAGTTTCAACAATAGAGTATAATCCGGTTCTTACCAGAAGCCATATGTGCTCCATGCTTTTATTATGACAAGTAAAGTGAATATCAACCATATACAGATATCAAGCTATATGCCTGAGATGTCAGAAATGCAGCTAACTTAAAAGGCTTCAGACTGATGTACTGTTAGGAATTCCCCTGCCAGTTAGTCCTGCTTCACTTGAAGGATAAAGCAATGTGTATGGTAACTTCACCGGACCAACTCGATTCTTCCACCTCCCATCTTTGTTCCTCTCTACGATCTTATCTTCGATCTCCTCCACCTTCTTTCCAAATCTCTCAAATGCTTCTAATGGTGCACTATCTGCAGTCCATTCACGGGTTTCTCTCTGCCCAAGGTAGACCTGTTTGATCATGTAACACAGAAAATGTGAATGCAAGTAATAAAATCAAACTTGGCATCTGTTCAGTATCACTTCTTCAGATTTTAGTTTTAAAGTATTAGAACTTAGAAGTCATATGGTATGGGTTATGTGATAAAGAAAACAATTAGTCATTGACTTATAGTTGTAGTAAATTAATCATGTTTATTTCAGAAACTTAAAAGTGACAACAAAAGACTCTCATCATCAATGTCTAGTTTTTGATTACAAGATAATTAGTCTTATGACATAACATGTACAACTAACTTAAGATAAGTCATAGGCCTACTATTCATATACTTATTTATAAACTAATAACTAAAAACTTGAAACATTTTTTTGGTTTCCATATTTTTGTTTGTTTTCGAAAAACTGGAAATGATTAACAGAACAGACGCGTACTGGTTCTAGTTTCCACAATGCTGTTTCACTTCTCAAAAAAACTGAAGAATAGAAAACCAAATAATAAAATCAGCAAACACTCAAATTAGTATCTAAAAGTTTATAGTGATACCTCGTCAGTAGGATGTCGAGACAAAAGCTCGATTAGTGAGATCCCAAGCACACTTTGGAGCTTGCTTGAAATGGTCCTCAGGAATATAGTGTCAGGGTTTTTCTCAAGTTCTTCATACTCAGGAGTATTTGGTTCTGGCATCAATCTCCGGCTTATAGTTGGGCGATTTGGGTGGTACCCGGCATAAGGGTACTGCCCGAAATTGACTGCTGCATGGAGGGCAGAAGCAACCCATATTATAGTGGTGCAAGTTTCAATTAGTTCATCAAATGTCTTCAATTCTGGCCACCATTTCTCATCCTTCTTATCACCATGGCCTTTTTCTCGGATTTCTTTCCACCACGATTGTAGTTCAATGTCGTTAGTGATCATGTCATCAGACTTGTAGTAAAATGAGCAATAATCTTTCACCCATGTCTCGATTGCTGACCAAATGTCTAGTGCATCAACAGCATATGGGTAGTCCTCAATCAGTAGTTTGTAGCCATAAGGGCTCTTTGAGTCTTTCACAGCCATTCCCCTGTTTATTAACATTGAAAAATATTTATGTAAGTTTTATTGTAACCTCATATACGCAAGATTAACTGTCAATTACTACTTACTAGTGTCTATGTAGTAGACTGTATAGGTAGTATATCATAGTGCTTTTATTAAGAAGATACTTTCTGATAACAAATACATGAATTTGGTTGAAATAATTGTAATCAAATATACCTCTTGACGAGATCCCTAGGGACGGCTTGTTCAGTAAAAATCCAGTTCTTGTACGTTGCTGACGACAACTCCATGGAATACTGTCTTGGAAATACAGTTTTCTCAAGCAAGCCTTCAGCATTAAGAAGTACCTGCCTTGCTATTGCATTTATATCCATAGTGTAACGGAAATGAGGGTGTAGAAGCTTATAAATTGGGTGGAGCACACTAAGTTGTCTATTTGATGCTATCACAAAAGGCTCTATTACTGCATGAGTTAGCATCCTGTTAAGAACAGAAAACATTTGTAGATGCACACGATAAGTCACATTGGCAGCATCACTAAAATGGAGCAATCTTTAGAATTCTTAGTATAATGTGTAGAAAATCGCCTAAAGTTTCAAAGCATAGGTGTATATTTTAAGCAAACCAAAACAAGAGAATGCCTATGAAATATGACTCATAATTAGCAGGTAGTTCAATGTAAATTACTTTGATTCATGTACGGTTTATATCAAGATTCTTAGGACAGAAGTATTACCAGTGGCTGATGAGTTGATGGTGGCCAGAATCATTAACAGCAACATAAGCTTTGGCTAGCTGCCAAATTGAGCTTTCAACACCTTCATGTGCTGGTGTAAACACCTTGCTAACAGCACCCAATCCATCTCCATCTGGATGTGGTAGACTCAACTCAATTGCTAAAGGCGTCAAAGTTCCATCATCTTTTAAGAAGAGAATCGTTCTCGTGGCATAGATCTTCGAAGCAGTGGAGTTTATATGCCTCACATGTGGCATCAAAGTGTCGTGGTGATCTAAAATGAATAGCTTGTTTTTTTTAATTGCCTGTTCCAATTAAACACAGAATTTGATTAGTATGAAAATCATTTATAATCTGCATTTTGCAACAAAATGTTTGTGTTGAAAATTTACCTCTTCTACAGTTAATCTACCAAGGTTTTGCTCAAGGTGTTGTTTGGTGATTGAGCTGTTTTGGTTTCCATATGTTTTTGGATCGAGCTTGCTAACAGGAGGAAATTCCTGCATGATAAAAGGGAAAGTTTTGTTTAGATAATAATAAATAAATAGCAACCCATAATTTTGTCATGCATTGAACTACTTTCCCTTCAGATAAAGAGAAAACAAACCAACTTCTCATGTATCTTACCTCAAGGCGGCGAATGACTAGAGGATTAACTCCAGCTAGCATTTCCCTTGCAAATTCTTCATCAGTTCTCCAAGCTGACTTATCCTCTGTGACCACATCATAATGTGTTAGACCATGCCAATGATCATATTCATGGACAGCGTATAACTTACTCCCTCTCAGTGGAGCCAAGTTAACATAGGAGAAATACAAGGAGTTCATGGAGGGAAAAGGAAGAGAGAAAAATGTGGGTGAATGGATGTAACTATGTGAGTCCCAACTTCAAATGAAGCGTAGCAAGAAAACGGAACTTACTAAAAGTAGTATGGTAACGTAACATTAAAATGCATATGTTAATCGAGCTCTAGGATGGATGAGTAATAATATTGAAGATAAAAGATAAACATAAAAATAAGAACACTTCTATTTGCACCAGAGCTATCTTCATATTGTACTTACCTTTGATTACATCAGGCATTGGGAATTTCAGGATCGGTGCACCATCAGATTGAAGGAAAGCTTTTAGGAATTCAAATGGAATACTCTCTTTTATCTTATTAATGATATCACTCTCTGGTAGCTTGACTCCGCCTTCATATAGATCAAGTTCATCTTGGAAACTATCAAACTCATTAGGGTTCTTGTCAAATATAGACTCCAGACCAGCAACAAAGTCCTGAGACAAGGACTTGAGAGCGTAACCCAGGAAATCAGACATTTTCAAGTGTCCGAATTTCTCATCTCTTGGAACATAGACGTCTAATCCCTTCACAAGGGGAAGCCTACTCTCTGTGTTGGGATCTGCAAACTCATAAAAGATATATTGGGTTGTTGACAAGCACAAACATAGTTATTGATAGTACATATATGAGGTTACTCATAATGCTACGCCATCATTAAGCGTACACAAGTCGCATGGGAGACATGCTAGATTTTACCTGTCTTTGATGGAGGACGACTAGTCCTTCCCCTCCGAGGATAAGGAAATTCAGCAGATCCTCCAAGTACAGGGCGAACATACTTTGGACCTTTATCCGGATCTCCTAGATCATTGTAGTACGCATAGTCATACACGCGATCCCATTCCTCTAACTTCCCTTCTCCATTCCCTCTCAGAATCTCAAGCTCTTCTTCACGATACTTTCTCAAAGGTGCTGGTGTTTGGTGTGGTAGATAAGTCTGTTACACAACACATGTTTAAACAGCATAAACTCGTTACATTAGAAAATTCATCACTTTATATTACAGCTGAATATAAAGAAAACAAATAACCACCTTATTGCTGAAAAATATGCGATCTTTCGTGTAACGTTGAGTTGGGTAGATCCAAGAATTACAAACAAAATGGATTTTACCAATATTATCAGGGGTGTCTTCTAAGGTGACAGACTTAAGGTAAAACTGATTTTGATGCTCATTTCTTATTACTATTGCACCAGGAACACCAATATCTTCATCCCAAGCAAATGTAATACTAAAAGCTGACTCCCCAGGTGTTAAACCAGTGAAATTTGTGAGCCAATCTCCCAGATATGAAGGCTTGCCAAGTTTCCCTTTCGATTCGTTTTCTGCAAATTAACCATATAAATCATCAAGCTCAAAGTTTAATAATGCACAATATGAGTTGCAGATGATATGTCAGAAGAACAAACTGGTAGTAAACAGAGAAATTAAGGCATGTTAAACAAGCTTACAAAGTACTTTTCCAAAGATTATGTTATTTAGTTTATTATTTGTGCATGCGTGACTGGAGCTATAACATATTCCTAAATGTTAATAGTAGTACGTTGTAATAGGATTTTGGGATAACTTGGGGAATATAGGGGGGGTTTTCAAAAATAAAAAATGCGAATTTTCGTGTGTTATAAGTTATAATTTATAATAGTTACAAATAACGAGTTTCTCTGAGAGAGTTGTTAATCAGGCATAATTCTCTTCACTTAGTTATTAATAGTTAAACAAAAGAATTGTCAAAGGACCAACTCAACCAAAAGCTTAAGCTGACGGTTGAGGCCCCAGGAATATATCTATACTCTATCACGCCCCCTCACGCAAGAGCCCTTTGGGCTTGAAGTGTGGATGCAGCACAGACCTTCCTCATACCTGGCGCTAAATATTCCACTGAGAAATGAGTGGTAGATGAGATTTGAACCCGTGATTTTTATGTCACACTGACTCCGATACCATGTCAATTTTTAGATTATATGAAAATGGGCCTGGATAACCCAATAAGGAGGAGGAGAGTTTAGTCCACTTACAAGTTAGGAGGTTCCATCCTAAAACCAATTGGTGATAGGAGGAGTAACTCCTCATCTTATAAAGTGGTTTATTCTCTCCTCTTTCTCCAATGTGGGACACTCACAAGTGGACTTTCAATGGGTTTCAACACACCCCCTCACTTGTGAGTGTCCTTAGAAATTCAGAGCTAACTGAAAAGGTCAGGTAAATCCTTATCAATGTAGCGATCAAATACCCAGTTTAGACGAGACCCGTAACCTGAGCTCTGATACCATGTCAAAGGACCAACTCAACCAAAAGCTTAAGCTAACGGTTGAGGCTCCAGGAATATATCTATACTCTATCAAGAATTACATAAGAAATATAGACTTTTACTGAAAATAATCAATTGAAATAGTTTAGATTACTAATGAAGCATTTTCCTATCATTATATTTATACAGTATTGATGTTTACTGATTAAAACTGATATTTAATTATCAAATTAGACTTATGATGATCATGATCAAGATGGATTTTTATAATTTACATAATCTTTATTAAAACAGGAAAAGTTTGCACTTAATGTTTTAGGTGGATTAAAACATAAATTGAGACAAAACATAAGTTTACTTGATGAATCGCACCCATTCAACTCCCCTATTCACTCTCATTGCCCTAGGTGCAAATTTTGTTTAAGAAACTAATAAGGACGATACAGTATTATGGTGAATCCAAAAAAAATATGAAGTGGATCAAAATAAAATCAATAAGTTATATTGGCTTTTAATTTAAATTTTACAAAAAAATGAAGTTTATCGTGAAAAAATTCCAAAAAATTAAAATTTCGGTGGGTCAATTTTTTCTAGGATGAAGGTGCAAGCATTGTATTACTCAAGAGACAAATAATCTATAAGTACATAAGGTGAGATTTCCGAAGGGTAATGACACTACCGATATTGCTCTACGTTAAAAGGGACTATTCTCGCAATGTGATGGTGATAAAATTGTCATCCCTACACATACTCGTAAAGCTATCAACTGAACAATGCTCAAAACTCTTACAATATAAAAAGAAAACTCTTACAATGCTCAAGAGAATCAACTAAGATCATATCCTTTAGGTGGGTCAATTGAACCATACTCGTAAAGGTATCTTTGTACGATGTACTTTATCCATTTCTTTTTAAGTGACTAACTTCTCTTACTTGAAAATGTCACAAGTGACTAACTTCTCTAGATATTAAAAAAGTGGTCCCAACTTTCCTTATTTAATTGTTTCACCTACTTATTTTATTTAATACTCAAATTTGAATGGTTAAACAGGTGTCTCAACTTTCTATCTCTACCTTCCTTATTTTCCTCCACTTTATCTCTCAGCCACTTATAAAGAAATGAAGGAAATATATTATTAAAACACATGGACGATAATTGCCCATTCAAGTGCTGACATGGCGTCACGTCAGATCTTGCATGACATTTCTCTAGGAAATTATCATAATGCTTATAAGAGGTATGAAACCCTATACCACTTAATTCAAACGTCATAATCCTAACACCAACCTATGGTCTCTTAGGTATTTTTTCAAAACTATGTCAGAATGATCGACGCTCTCATAGAAAGTTGCATGATTGAGCAAACAAACGGAGGTTATGTTGTATTGTCAAACTGGTTCATAGTTATATCGTACAAGAACTTTATTTGATCAAGTTACATTGTGTTTCGTTCTTCTTTAATATCAATTGAAGTTGTCGTCAATTAATGAAACTTATGTTTCTGCTTTACAAAAAAGAAAAAAAAAACAACCTACAATCTAATACTTGTAATAAAGTTCCAATGTCAATAACTAAAAGTCCTTTTACCCAATTTAAAATTTTGAATATTTTATAAATTCAATTTTTTTTTAACTAAAATTAATATAGAATATTACTGTCCTAAATTTTGTAATGGTTCGTGATAATAACCCCATAAATGACATTATTTTCTCAAAACTTAATACACAAAAATACCCATTGATATCATTCAAGCCCAATAACTAGGTAAATATATCATTTTGAGCAGTAGTGATCAAGATGCATGACCATAGATAGGTTGCAGTGATATGTGACTTGTCCTATTTCAGCGTTCTACCCAAAATTTTCCAATTTTGCTTGACGCTGAGTCGCTGACATTTTTGTTGGGTCTTTGTGTGGTAGCCTGGTAGCCAGTAGGACATTAAACCAAAATACAGTACACCACAAGCCACAGCCACAGGCCCACAGCCAGTATACCAATATTTTTTTTAAAAAAAAAATCGATACGAAGAAAATTTCTTGGTTGTCCTCGTACAAGGTCATATCCGGAGACTCATTACAAGTAGACACCCCCAACTCCCCTAAAGATTCCAAGCAAATGCTTGAGGTAGAAATTGAATCCTAGACCTTTTTAAGGAATATGGGAAAACTTACCACTTGAGCCAACTCCAATTCCTCATAGTATACCAATATGCCATACTTTTAAAAACGGTTTAGTACAATTTAAGGTCTGTTGAGGATCATTAAAATTTTCCAGTTTGTGGTTTTATGAATATAAAAATGATATGATATAAAAGGTATAATAAACTTAACATTAGTCATATAATATTAAATATGTTAATTGTGCAAATTTTGACAACATAAAATTAGAAATTACATTTTTGGTTTGAGAACGTATTGCGTCGGACTCGTCCGACCATAATCTTGGTCGGACGACTTTCAGGTGGTTCCAATTTTTTTCAGGTAATCTTCATTTTTTTTCAGGTGGTTCCAATTTTTTTCAGGTAGTTTTCATTTTGTTTTCAGTTAGTCTTCTTTGTTTTTCAGTGGGTTTTTGTGCTTCAGTTAGACTTACTTGGGTTTCAGTTGGTCTTTATTCTTTTTCAGGTAGTCTATATTTTTCTTCAGGTAGTCTTCATTTTGTTTCAGTTAGTCCATTATTTCTTTCAGTTGGCCCATTATTTCTTTCAGTTGGCCCATTATTTCTTTCAGTTGGTCCAACTGAAAGAAAAGAAAGTCCAACTGAAAGAAAATAAAGACCAACTGAAAAGAAAACAAAATACTAACCTCTGCTTTCTCTCACTTTCTCCTTCTAACTGAAAAAATTCAAAGCCTTGGTTTTCCTCCAAATTTAGTGTTTTCATATGCTCACTCCACTTTCATCTATCATCGTCTGTTGGTCTGAGTGTTCGACGCGTCCCATGAGAACGTCCAAATACCCCAGCAATAGTAGCATCGCATCGCATGCTTCGAATTATGAAAAGTAACAAAGTAGCATGATAGCATCAATCATCATGGGATCATGATAGCAGCAATAGTAACTTTCAAAATAGTAATATGACGCGTCTGTTATGGTTTGGTAGGTTGTGAAAGAATTTGGGGGAAATTGGAGGTGAAGAAGAGATGTTTAAAGAGGAGAGAGAAAGATGATGGGTGAGACTGAGAGGAGTAATGAAGATTGCGAAGGAGTTGCCTAATTGCCATGAAATTGAATTGATTGTGGGAGTAAGGTAGTAGCAGGATGCCCGTAAAAAAAAAAAGTAAGTAGCAGGATGAGAGGAGAGAACTGGGCTCAGCCCGTCTGACGAGAATATTGAGTCAGACGGTCTGACCCAATACTTTCACGTTTGGTTTTCATATCTTTGTCTTTAGTTTTATCTAAAATTGGAAACTGTAAATAGAAAACGAAAAGTAACATGCCCTAGTTGTTGTTTGACTATATCTTTCACTTTTTTCAATAAGCCTTAATTATACTTTGTCAATAATAATTGGAAAAATTGTTTTGAATAATTCAACCTTTGCGCATTTTTTTATTTTAAGTCTACCTTTTGATTATTCTTGATTGAGTTAGGCTTGTATATCTGTTTTCTTCTATTGAATTCTTAACATGTTTGTAACTTGTTTAGTAGCTTATTTATGATATGTGTTACAATGTCCCTTCTTCTAAAACAAGCGAGGGAGGCGAGGGTGGGGGTGAGACATTGTAACACATCTCATAAGTAACCTACTAAACAAGTCACAAATAGGTTAAAATTTAATAGAAGAAAATAAACATACAAGCCAAATTCAATCAAGGATAATAAAAAATTAGACTTAAAATGAAAAGACCGCGTAAAAATTGACTTATTTAAAACAATTTTTCCATAATAATTTACTTTATATTATATGTTGTTTGCGAAATTTTGACCTTTGTACTATTTGTATCCCATTTTTTTAAAATATGAATTTTTATAAGTTTTATTAATTAATTGATGTTTCATTGACACGTGTTAAAGTTAAATTGTTGCAATTAAAAAAGAGTAGAAGAAATATAATACTAGAGCCTAGGCCCTAGCTAGAGTTTTTTTATCTGCCCTAGAGCAACTCCAATGGTAGAGCAAAATAAAAATTGGCTTAGAGTGCCACATATATTTATCTAGCTAACTCCACTTTAAGCCAAAACTCCCCTAATGGTTAGCCAATATGAGTAGGTCCCACTTGAAGTAATATAGTTTCTTTTTTTTAGAGAAGAGTATAGAAATTGTTCACCAAAATTCCCACATGGACCCACAACTTTAGCTCAAGCAAATTGACTAAGTTAAGCTACATTGGCTAGCAAATGAAATTTTAGCTACTCACTCCAATGGTTGAGCTAATTGCTTAACTTTTTATTTATTTGCTAGCAAGTCTCTAATGTTCACCATTGGAGTTGCTCTTATCAAGCTTCATGCGTGCTGGAATGCCTTGAGTCTATTTTCTAATACTTCGAATGACCCAACATGAGTTTAGGTTATTAAAACTTAAAAGGGTATTATATGACCTTCTAGGCTTCTAGTCCTTCTATGCGTACACAATTTGTATTATGTATTATCACTCCTCAAAAAATAATAAAATCAATATCTTTCTTGTTTGTGGTCTGTGGATGTAGCTGCATTGTAAGTGAACCACAAAAATTTATGTGTTGATTATTATCAACTTTTTCTTTGCTTGTCGATTAATTTTGTCATAACAATGTGGATGAGAACCTGCCTAAGAACAAGTGAAGTTATCTATCCTCTATGGCTCTATCTAGACAGAGGAAGAATATCCATCCGTTTATTAGTGTTTTTTTTTCCTAGGACGAAGTAGGATTCTGGCGAGTTGCTTTTATGGGTGCCTACTGTAAAAGTGATGAGTGAAAGGGGGATCGAGGATAGTGACAATATTATCGCTAGACATTTCGTAGGATGCACACCAATCTAATTGTCTGTTCTCTTCTCCTTCCTTTGTTTCCCTTTGAACTTCGAAACACAATAAACAACTTTAAAAAATAACCAAACAATTTTACTGAATAGGTTAAATTAGTCACTGAATGAATAAAAGATTATGATTACTGAATGGATTAAACTGATTAATAAATAAATTAAACGAATCACAAAATAATTTAAACTAGTCATGATATTAAGAAATGTAGTTTGTTTTTTTTCTTGATACTTACTTCATTCGGAAATAAGTAGCATACTTCTATCTTTATGTTAGTTTTCTTATAGAAATATTTGACGTCTCTTAGAACTTAGAAGACTAATTGAAGGAATGACACCGATAGTGACTAGAGAGGGAAGACATTATAATATTACATATAAGATTGTCAAATATAGCCAATTAATACACGTAAACTCGCAGATAAGGAGGCGTTTAGCTGCCAGCCAAAAGTTTGATGTACATACAATTGAAAACGTGATAATATAGAAACATTCTGCAGACAAAATAATAATTAAAAAAAGCAAACAGAAAACATCTGTGGTCACTCACGGTCGCTATTTAGCGGTTTAGCCATCCATTATGGTAACAGTGACTTTAATTAAGACTTTTATAAGGCCGGTAGAATAAGTTTCTAGACTTGATCCTATTATCTTTAAGATCGGAAATGATGTTAATACTATTGGACTATCAGATGTTGCTCTTCAAATTAGTATAATTGGTAATACGAGAGGTCGAGGGTAACCGACAAATACAAATATTATACATATACATCTATCAATAAATATTTATATAAAAGATAAAGGTGTTTCATTTATTTTATGAAATATTAAGTACTTTGTGTAGACAAGATTGTGTAGACAAGAATGACGCCATGTTATTCACTTATTTGTAACAAGTTCTTGGATCGGGACGATGTCCAAGATATTTGATAAGACTTCATGATATACTTCTTTTGTTAGGACTTTATCATTTCTCTTATTTAGAAGTTTTAATTAATTGTTACATATTTATTTTGTACAATATGTTGTTTCTATCTTTCTTTTTATCACGTATTC